>NW_020456198.1:8961170-8997221 GCF_003342845.1 Nothoprocta perdicaria | reverse complement strand
GGACGGGCAGCACGAGCTGAGTGGGCAGGTGAGGCGGCTGTGCTGCTAGGCGGCCTCCAGGCCTTGGCTGCAGCCATTGCCTTACCTCTGTGCATGGACTTGTATAAAGTATGGGGCAAAAACAGGACTCTGCAAAAGCTCACAGGAGGGCAGGGATAAAACATGTTTTCCTGTGCCTTACATGAGATAAAGCAGAGCACTTGCACATTGGTGTGACTAGCATTCTAAGTACTGAAATTGGGGAGGCAGGGAGGAGAGGGGTTAATAAGTTTTTTCCATGTTTTACGTGGCCCAGCATGTTTAAAAGCTGTAGAAGAGCWGCGTTAGTTGCAGTGCTTGCAGTTTGCTGTGTGGAAATTTCCCTTGAGTCAAAGAACATCTGCTTYTCAGGTGTGTTACTGATACCTATCAAAAGAGCAGCTGATCCCCAGGGAATCATGTCGCACACAGAGGCTCCCTGACACCGACCTCGGGAGCTGGCAAGCACGAGCTATTGGCTTAGAGGGATTTTTTGTGCTGGGTGGGCAGTGAGCAGCAGTTCCAAGGAGACCAACAGTATGGAGGGACAGAAAGAATATGGAAATACTTTCTGTGAACTTCTGTTTTGGGGAGAGTCTCTCACAGCACAGAGCTGGCTTGCAGTACTCTGTCTTGAAKCTGTTATCTACGGTCCTCAAGAAAGATGAAAACACTCGTACCTTACTATGTGCCAGGTGGTGGAACTTGTTTTATTACAGCTGCACGCTGTAATTTGTGCAGTGGGGAGGCAGAGCTAGAACCAAAGCCTCTTCCCAGCAGTTTCATCTCCTTGTGTCAAAGCTGATGCATGTATATTGTGTAGCTAACTGCGTGTTGCCCTCTGGATCCTTCTAGGCAACAGCTGCTCCAGTTGGTCGTGGATGCTCCAGTGATTCCTTCCCCGTTGGCCTGCAGCAGACGAGCAACTGGCAAAAGCCACGTTAGGAGTCCTGGGGCTTGGCCAGCTAAAACCGTCCAGAAAGAAGAGCTGCCCGTGATTGAGGGCTTCCTGATGAAGGAAAAGGTGCGCACCCCGACCAAGGCAGATGGACTCGTGGGAGCAGAGTGGAAGGTCTGCAAAACTGAGAACCACCATAACCTTTGTAGCAGCTCTCCCGAGGCTTGTGGCAAAGACGCTGAGGTGACGTCAGGGAAGAGTCCTGAATGTGCCAAAAATCATGAAGAACCTTCTACATCTGTGGGCAAATTAGTTAAGAAAGGTGAGATGCTTAATTTTGGCCTTGTCCTGTTCTTTGAGTCCTTGGTTTCAGTGTTTATTAGAGAAGCATCAATGTGTGGGATTCAGCTGCTTTTTCTGCAGTGTATTGACATGTTGAGGCGTATGCTGTTGAACTGGGCTGGGCTTCAGTGTGATGGTTAGACGCCGCGTGAACTCAGGGGTGCGTGGGACTGTGCTACAAGCATCCTCTTGRTGAGGAACTTTGGGTTGGTGCCAAGCAAATAAGTGAAGTTCAACTCTTAAAGATTCCTTTGTTTTTAGTAATACCTCTTAAAAAAGAAAAAAGTACACCACAGATTAGCTCAGTGGAACATGAAGTTTTTACTCTTCTCCTTCCCCTTAACAGCTAGACAGACCTCATCATTCGTTCTGCTCTTGTATCCTCCAGTAGTCAGAAGCAAGTTATTTTATAGTGCTTTTTTAATTATTTTTTTGAGGTATATAGACAAAATCACGGTGGCTTCAGCTTTGGGAATATTCTTGTTCATACACTCTCTAGAAGAAAATATTTTGCTTTATTCTTCCATAATTCTGCAGTGCTAAGATTAGTTTTAATGGACATTCTCATGTTTCAGAATTAATCAGCTATAATAAAATGACAAAACACTCTTTTAGCATCACCCTCTTGAGGCTATAAAAACCTAAATTAATATAAAATAGGGGACCTCATAGGAGTAAAACATTGTTGCTAGTTCGTATTTATTTATACTTTAAAAAATTTATTTAGCAACTTGGGAGACTGGAACTCTGAAGTTCATATCTATTCATTAGCTATATAAATACTGCTTAAAGCAGGAAATACATCCAGGAAAGTAGCCATATGAAAGCARCATGAGCTTAGCCAAAAGGGCTGGTCTCTTGTTCTGTGCACATGTGCTCATGTTCGTAATTTAAAACAAATATGAAATTGCATCTCGTTTATTTTTGAGCACTTTTTTTTTTTTTCAATTTACTGGAATATGATGTCTTAGGAGTCAGGAATTTCAAATCAGTGTCTTGAGAGTACGTCAGTCTCAAACTCTCACATTTCACTTTTTAAAAAATTATTATTATTAAAATAATTCATATTAATATTCTTCATATTAATATAGAAGATATAGAAGGTGCAGCTTAAAGGATCTTAATCTCCTGCTGTTCATTTAAAATTAGACTTCTGTTTTTGTCAGAATGAAATTGCAGAAGACAAACATTTTAAAACTCTTTTTTGGCAGTCTTTGGGAGTGATGTTATACTTGCTTCTTAAAAATGAGATGCAGGAAGAATTCCGGTTTGGCTGAGGCTGTGGCGCATCTTTGAGCTTCTGAGCCCAGGTGACAAAATCCAGCYGGCTGTTGTAGAAAGACAGCGGGAGACACAGCTGGGGCAGCGTGATCCTGCCAGCCCTTAGCTGCCTCCTATCCACAGGTAGCGAGAGCCTTTAACTGGGAACATCATCAATGGACTGTCTGCTTCACTGTCTCTTTGGAATAAAACATCTTCCTGTGTTTAGGAGTGAAGTGCTGTGAAAGCGAGAAGTAGTCACACAAATATACTTATTTCTATTTTTCATGAATCCTTAGATTTCTATATAATTCTACATTTTCGTACCTTTGTGTTAGAGACTTCTTTCTATCTGGTGTGCACAGAAGACAAGGTGTATTCTCATATAATATATAAAGTAAATGATCTGGAGTGAAAAAGGACTGATAAGAGCAAGGATTCCTGTTAGACGTGCCAGGCACTTAGAAAAAGAAATCTGGAARTCCTTCCTTTGTTATTTCAGTCAACAGTGAATCCTTCTCAGCAGGACGCTCTGGGTCTTGCATGGGCGTGCGTGCCAGTGCAGTGATTCTCCTTTGTTTTCAGTGGAGTGCCCGGTGTGCGGGGTGGCCATCCCGGAGCAGTACATAAACAAGCACCTGGACGGCTGCCTCACGAGGGAGGAGAAGAGGGACAGCCTGCGCAGGTAAGTGCCAGCTCAGCACCGCTGTGGCCCTCGGGAGTGCTGCTGCAGGAGGGGTGGTGCCGTGGGTGGGATTTTGTGCAGCCAGGCTTAAAATGAAGTAGGTAAGTTAAGGGATTTTGGAGATTAATAAGTAGTAAATTAATATGGAAGTCCTGTGCTACATTTTAATCTTAACTGGGGTTGTTATTAGTGTTTCCTCTGTTCTTAATGAATAGAATGAAAGGAAGGTCAGTCTTCGTTATCATGTACCTAATAGAATTTAAAATTTTGCTCATTTAGCTGGGCTCCTGGGATCTTGAGGCAGTATCATGCAAAATACTTCTCCTGAGGGCTGGCCGCTGCACGTGAAACGTGGCTTTGGCCGTGTGTCTGCCGGTGCTGCTTGGGCTTTGCTAACAGCCCATGTCCAGCTCTTCTGGGAGCAATCCGAGCTCTGCTCGTCTCAACCAGGGAGCCCGGGGCGTGCTGTGTTAGCACGTGAGCACTCAGTGCACGTGATGGTTTAGCCCCCARTCTGCCCCAGGATGAGTCAGACAGGGGAGCATGTTTGCAGAGCTCTGTGTTGCCCTAGGATGTACAAAACTAAGATGCAGAGCTGCTGTGAGTGGTCTTCCTGCAGCTGCCCCTCCCAAAGTTGTCCTCGGCCTCCAGGCTGTGCTGCTGTCCAGCTCCAATAAAGGTAAAACTTCAGGATTACAAAAGGTTTAATTATTCAATTAATTTTTTGTATCTCCTCTAAGTATCTGAGAGAGGGGGGGAAAAAAAAACCTTTCCTAGGAAGAGTATTGTGGAAGAACATATTTTTTGGCCAGCTCTGCATATTGGAGCTGTGTGGAGCTGAATTAATGACTATTTTTCCTGAAGTCTTTCTTTTTTAACTTTAAATTTATTTCCACCATGGTAAGCTAAAAGTGCTGAGCACAGTTTTTTGTGTTTCTTGCCCTTGTAAGAGAAAGCTGCTAATGTCTCTGTAATTCAGAGCAGTGCTGCTTAATTTCATTTTGCTTCAGGAAGAAAAGTGTCTGTAACTGTGCGCTGTTCTTCTGTAAATAATAAGAGATTATATAAGTTGAAGGGGAGCTAGAGAGTAGATGGATTTTGGTACTTTAGTGATTACTTTAGTTATTTCAGCAGGAGAGCTAGGTGAGATAAACTGCACTGTTCATCTTGGCCCTCTCTGGGCTGGGGAAAGTGATGGCTTGTGCCGTACGGCAGCGCCAGGAGCAGGCTTTGGTCTTGGATGCTCTTCGTCCGAGAGCACCACTGATTCTCCTTAATGGGGTTTTCTGTACCATCAAACACCGTCTGTGAGATGGGAACCACAAAGGTGCCGTCAGGTACACGGCTAGGGCTCTCCTCTTCAGTCATTTGTCCAGAGAGCTGAAAAATCTTCTAAATTACATGCTGGGTTGTAGTTCAACAAATGTTAAAACCTCATCAACTAGTTCAGGTAAAGCACAGCCCAAAAATACAGTAAAGTTCTTGGGTGGAAACCCCATGTGTCTTGGGCATCTGTGAACTCGGCACACTTGAATTCAGAGCGAACAGAGGCTTGATGCTCATAGAGAGTAACTCTGGTTGCTGCTGTGCCTCTCAGGGCTGGGGATATTAAAAACTGAGTCCTAAATCCATGAGAAGTGGCTTTCACATCATGTTCTAAACAATTCCGACTTGACTGATAATTTCTAAGCATTTAAAATGGTCTTTATTTTAGATAGGAAAAGTACTCTAGAGCTGTTCCTGGTGCATGTGTCTTGTGCTGTGTAACTTGCTGTGTTTCTATAATGATTGTTCTGATTACATGAAGTATTTCTCATCTAATGTGGAAGAAATACCCTGTGAAAATCAAAGCCAATGTTACTTGCTAAGAGTATTAGTTAAAAATCCAACCCCACCTGAATACCCTGTTTGTTTCCTCTTCCTTTGGCAGTTCTGGTAGCAAAAGGAAGCCCATGTCTAAAGTTGTTTACAACTTGCTGTCCGACCGAGACTTGAAGAAGAAGCTGCGGGAGCAGGGCCTGTCCACGCGGGGCAGCCGGCAGCAGCTGGTGAGGCGGCACCAGGAGTTCGTGCACATGTACAACGCGCAGTGCGACGCGCTCAGCCCCAAGCCGGGTACGTGGCACGTGCGGCAAAGTCGGCATCAGCAGCAGGATCGCTATCTGCACGTGCTTATTCCTTCCCCTATCCCCAGCAAAGGGTGGCTTTGGGATTTGGGGATGCTGCAGATGGAGATTTTAACTTCATAGTTATATATAAATCACAATTASTGTGAAAAGGAAACTTAAGAAAAGCCAGAAGTGTTTTGCTGTACTCGGGAAGTATTTGGCAAAGGTGTACATATACATGGGAAAAAAACGTTTTTTCTCTATTAACACGTTTCCGTCTCCACTGTATTAAAATACTTTCTGATTTATTAAGCCTGTTCCAAAATATGTTGTGGTTTTATTGATTTTTTTTTATTGGATACCTCCAAATTAATCTCCGATGTGCATAGTTTAAAAAAAAAAAATTGAAAATACCTGAGGTTCATGCTAAGGGAATTTACATATTTATTTTGYATTAGTCCTACTGCACAATGAGGCTTTTATGTTGGATTTAATGTAAAAGTTAGATTTTTTTTTAGAGCTAATAGTTAAGTGTAARATAAATGAATATTAAAATGTTTTGCTGCATAGACTTTTTATATCAATTTAGGTGTTTGGCAGCAATTTTTTTGTAATTAAATTGGCACTATGTTTAGCACTGAGCAGTTTGTATGTGAAAAAGAGATTGTGTTTTAGTGTCTGCTGTGAGTGCAGCACAAAGCTTGTTCAAACAGGAGTCATTTTTGCTGGTGCTGAGGTTGAATTCCTGGAAAATGCCAGGCTGCTTCCTGAAGTCCGAGGCCTGAGCGAGGTATTTGGCTGCACTTGCCGGCGCCGCAGCCGCTTCTGAAGGGCAGGGAGCTGGAGGGAGAGCAGCCCCGCGCGGTTCGCTGTGCTCCGCTCACCTTCTGCAGCCGAAGGGGCCTCTTGTCCCATGTGTCTTGTCCATCTCCCGCTCACAAGCACTAGGAGGGACCACCCTGGGTACCAGGAGTGCCTGGTGGCACAGGAGGGCCTGTCCTGGAGGAGGCTTCCAGGTTCACGCATGGCACCAACCAGTGYGCCAGTCGATAATGCTTCTGAAAGAGGGCACTACCGGAGAACCTTAACGTGAATGTCGGAGGTCGGATGCTAAATCCATACTTACGTGGTCTGTGTGATGGATGTGCACAAATGCTGAGCCTCCACGRCTGCCTCTGTTAGAGAAATAAAGCAGCAGAGCACCAAGAATTGGCAAAGCTGACGAACCAGCCAGGCGCAGTGCTCCTCTAAAGATCAGCTCTGCGGAATATAAATATGAATTTAGCAGTCAGACTTTAGGCTCCTGATTTTTCAAGTCTTGACCTTGCCAGTCCTGGGCTTGACCTGTGACTTGAGTGATGAGAAAAGCAAGTTCGTCACCAAAATTTTTGCTTTTTCACCGTGCTTCCGCTTTACGAGCTCGATGGGAACCRAGGACGGTTTTATTCCCGAGTGACTTAGGCCGCAGGGTGGCTGCCCGGCTGGTGCCCGTCACTTTGGGAAGCACCCGTGTGCCTCGCGCCACCCTCGGCTCGTCCCCGCCGGCAGAGCTGAGGCCCGCGGAGCCCCTGCGGAGCCCGCGGCTCTCGCTGCCCGCCGAGCTGYGCCTGCTCCCATCCGAGGTGCTCTTCCCGCGGCACTTGGCATCAAGGAGCGCGGGATCCCTGTCTACAGGGCCATCCCAACACGTGGATTCCCAGTAGAGCCGTCCGCTTCAGCCAGCATCCCAGAAATGGTGCAAAACTTTATTGAGCTCTGGCTCAATACCTCCTTATAGAAGAGGAGTTATTGGGCTAGGCCTAACGGTGGAGACAGTCATTTCCCATGGTAGCAGTGAACCTGAGGACACTGTAAATAAGAAGAGCGGAGCTTCTGGGGAGGCCTAAGTGCCAAATTCCTGGAGTTTGCCGAACCAGTCTTGAATAGGTTTTATTTCTTTGCAGCCTAAGAGGCTTTTCCCTGCTGCCACCTCTCTGATTACTGCACTCTGTACTGAAACTATTTGTTTTAGTAACTGCACATAGCTGTGTAGTGCTTCTGTAAAAATGATTAAATGATTAAGTTATTAGCAAGTAAACCTCAAAATAAATCAAGCAGAGTCAAGTGTAGCTGCGGYTTTATTTAAAATGTTAACAAACCCAGTAGTGTGTGAGGTGTCCGACTTGCCCCTTGCGGTGGGTTGTAATTCATGGTGAGACTCGAGTGTTGGAGGTAAGTGTGCAGGCAGCTCTGCCATGCCTTGGAACTGGGGAGAAAACACGAGAYGAGCAGCACGGTGGAGGTTTATCTGCCATATAAATGTGTGCTATAAAGCGGGAGCTTTTATAGAAGACGTGCCTGTAGGTCACAGTTATACTGTGTTATACACACACAATATACTGTGTTGGTGCAGGATGTGGAGGAAATAGTTTGATGCGGAGGAGCAAAGCAGCKAGCACCGGCTCTGGCAAATTGGAGTCCCAGACGGGAGCCCGCGAGGCGCTGGCGCTCGGCCGTGCCACGTGTGCCGGCTGCAGCGCGAGCCCCGCCGCGCTCCCCGACCTAAAGCTGCTTGTTTGTCCCCGCGTGATTTAACCTCCCGGTAGTTTCGTTCAGGGCTGACACCTCCGGGGTTACTCATCTGTTTCTTGTGTTTCCAAACAGTTGCAGAGATTGTTAAAGAGCTGGAAAAGAACGAGAAGATTCGAGTTCAGCTTGAATTCAGTAAACCTAGTGAAAATGTAAGTTGATTGCACTTTGCTCCTGAAGTGAAGGGGAGGAACTGCAGAGCCGGTGCCGAGCATGTTTATCTGCCTTTTTATTACGGGAATTCACAGAGGCCCAGGTGTCATGCTGGAGCTGGACAACGTTTGTAATCAACGTGCTTGTCGTGGGCAGTTCCTGACCTGCTGCTGATGTTTCTGGGTCTGAACTATTTAAGCAGGAACATTTTTTTGATTGTGGTGAGAATTTCTGAGAAATGTTCCCCTTGGTCATACTGAAGAATTTAGACCCATTGCGGTACTCTGGGGAATATTTTGCTTCCTAGAATTTTCTAAGATTTATCTAGCAAGTTGCTTGCCTGGACATTAGTAGTAGCTCCTGTTCTTTCTCCGTGACACGTTTTGTGTCTCTTGCTGCATGTTTGCACAGCAGTGCAGTGTATTTTATGGTCCATATGTACTAGAGGCATGAGAAGTGGCTGGGCTTGCTCTGGTGTCCTTGTGGAARCCAAGCAAGGCTGCATATGTGTGTACGTTAAATATGTGCAGTCCAGGGGTGAGGTGCAGCAGGCGGGGAGAAATGGGCAGCTGGTCCCTCTTGCAATTTTAAGTCTTCTGTTTTAAACCATTCATCTTGCTCATCTTTTCCCTCTATGAATAAACATTTGTGTGATTTCTGTAGAGCCTGACCTTTACAAAAKACAAGACAGAGAAAGAAATAGATGAGATCCATGCTGATTATCGTAAGTAACATACAAATAAATATTCGCTTCATTTACCCTATAAATTCACCTCCTCTTTACTTTGTACTAAAATACTTGATATTTTTTGAGTGTTTATTTCTTCATTTAATAAATGAAAGTGGATTTCTTGGCCTGAAACTTCCCCTTTGAAACGCAATCAGTTAAGTACTGACTTTTTAATAAAACAGCCAGGGCTTGGTAGGATGGAAAAGGAATCCGATGGCTCCCTGAGCGCGTCTTCATTCATGCKCATGTCTCCCTAGTGGTCCTCCAGTTTTATGGCTTCATCTGAAATCCTCTGGCAGAAGTAGGGAGCAGAGCTTTGCTGCAGGGTCTCGCTGCCCTTTGGGGTTTGGCATCCGGGCCCGTGACAGGAGCGCTCCCGGTGGCACTGAAGGCCGCCTCGGTTCCCGGTTGCCAGCTCCGTGCAGGGTGCAGGAGTTGGGGGTGCAGCTCCTGCGGGAGAGGYTGTGATGGCAGGGAAGGCTGCTCCTGCCTCGCTCGGGACATTTCACTCTTCCTTGCCCCAGACTTCTCAGTGCATCCTCCCAGTGTTACCTGGGTTAATTCAAGAGGTTTATGGGGAATTGATTGTTTTTCAGTTCATGTTTGTTAAATTTCTGGGCTGGCAGCCCATTAGTATCTATAAGTCACTCAGCTGATTATTTWAAAAAAAAAAAAGCATCTTTCCTGCTGCTATGTCCTAGTGAATAATGGCACATACTTCAGTGGGGGTTTTAGGTGCTGAGAGCTTTTTCAGCTTCAGTTTTTATATCGTTTTCTCTTGAGCTACCAGGCAGTCTGGCTCTGCTTGGCAGGCAGGTTTCCAGCCTTGGAGAGGGACTGTGGCCCAAAGGGGAGACTGGCACTGGCTGAAACCCCCTGGGTGGGTGGGCTGGGGGCTGCTGCCCTCCCCAGYGTGCCTCTTAACGAGGAGGTTGGGTGTCCATTAATCAGCATATCCTCTCCTCCTTAATGATTGAGCACAGGTCTCAGTTAAATTGCACTGACTCATCCTGACTGGATGGCTTGTACAAATTTCACCTTTCTTTCCCTTTTCTAGGTTTGCTTTATGGTGCAGAGTGATMTTAGCTGATAATAGTGTATCCAGAATAGTTTATGTTTAATGTGGCTCTTCTAAAGTACTTTGTGACTGCACCAGTTTTGTGTTTTTTACATTTCCACAGTAGGTAGTGACCCTTATTGCTAAAACATATATTTTAAATGTACCAAAAGGCACTTTTTTCCCTCATGTATTATCTGTATGGTGGGTTTCTCAAACCATGCAGTGTTTACAGTGCTGCTCTCGCTCCTTCTGCGCACACGGGCTTGCGGGTTTTGCTCTCCTTTGTAGCAGGGAATATTCAACTCGTTTTAGCGATGTTTCTCCCCATCCTAGTAGCGATGGGTAGTTGGGATTCAGTGGGGAAAGTGTGATTTTTTTTTTTTTTTTTCCTTTCCGCCCCTCACCTTTTTTTTTTTTTCTCCCCTTTTTKWCTTTTATTTCYCTTWTTTTTTAACCTTGAGTCCTCCATCCAGCAGACCAGTGTCTGTGCTGGTTATTGAGCCTCCTCCTGCCGTTATGGAACAACAGTTAATTGTTCCAGGCAGCCTGACCAGAATGAATGACTTAAGGGAGTGGGGAGAAGTAACAGGGAAAAGATCACAGGAGGAGCTATGACTTAACGCTACAATTTTAATTTTACAGCATAGAACTGGCACCTGCTTAATGTCACCCCTTGTAAACTTGTTAACTAGAGTCAGCAAATGATCTGGTAGAAGCAATAGTGCAGATGTGGTAAATATGCAGAAAAGATTATACATTAAARTCAGAGGACTGTTGGAGGTTAAGAGAAATTTATAACGGTTCTTCTTAGCAATGCAGAGGATTTTTTAAAAGTTTTGATGCAGACTAAGGTTTTTTTTTTTTTCCCTTTCAAATTTACATTGTTTGCAMTGTAGGTCCCGTTTCCCAGCAGGGCTGATGATCCCCGGCTTGAGAGGGGATGTCAGGACCCCTGCCTTGACGTGCAGTGAAACSTGCCCTGTCCCCCTTGATTCTGTTCCTCCCGCATCCAGCAAGAGGTGGATGGGACCTTCCTCCCCGCCCCTCCGTGCTCAGACCCTCTAAATGAAAATTGAAAAAAAAATCTATTAGGGAAGAACACGGTTATTTAAAAATGCTTTCTGCTTGTAAGTATTTCAGTTTGCATTGCAGGGTCTTACTGATTTATCTCTTGTATTTTAAATATTTGTAACTGTGTCTGCAGTTGTTTTATTACTGAGCTACCCATAACTTAAAAGAAGAAGAAAMAAAAGCTCAGGGTATGTGGCCTCAGCACAGCCGTGTTTTACATCCTCTACCAACAGTGGCTTCTCTTGCCAGGATATTTCTTTTAAACTTTAAAATCTTTGTAGTTCCTCCATGAAACAAAACAACAAGAATAGTACTACTGACACATGGAAAAAATGAAGCACCRAAGGAATTATGTAATAAATGTGCAGTGGTTCAGATACAAGTGTCTTGGGCAAGAATTCTCGGTTTGTTAGAGCTCTTGGCCCTTGCTGGTGTGCTCTGCTGTTTGAGGAGAGGGCCCTCATTCTAAAGAGTGCCTGGGACCTTATTCTTACTGGTGCCCTTCCATGGGGCAAAAGTTTCTGTTATTTTATTGTACAAAGCAGCAACTTTAAACAGTATTCAGGCATGTGTGTGTCTAAGAAAACACACTGTGTAATATAAGGTGTGCTTCTTGCCAGGTGTTTTTTCCTCAAGACATGTGTAGTTTAATCYCTTGCTTTCCAGAAATCGATTAGTTTCCAAACGAGAATTTTGGTGAGCCCTCRAGCTCTCCTTGCTCTTATTGCTCGTGTTTCCTCCAAGCTGTCAGGACTCGGTCCTCATTCAGGCAGGTTTCATCAGGGAGCACCTACACTTTTCCTRCGTGGTCTCTGCCTCTATAAAACACGGTGGCAGGCAGTGTGTTGGCGCCAGGTGCTGTGTGGAGTCACAGCCCTGTGTGCAGGCTCCTGTGCCCTGGCTGCCTGCAGGGGCCTGGGCTCCTCTTGGGGCGCTCRGGGGACCTGACCTGCTCCAGCAGACTGCCCTGAAGAGCCTTTGTGGGCTTGGGGTTTTCCCTGTAATAGTTATTTAAAATTCACATACTTTTAGGAGTCCAGTGACATGAAGTTAATTTTTTTTTTTTTCTACAGTAATGCATTGTTATGTTTCAGGGAACAAACACAGAAGTGAATTTCAATTTTTAGTGGATCAAGTAAATAATCGGTGGAAGAAAATTGGCAAGAGGAAAGGAGAAAGTGCTCAAAAGAGGGAAGAAGCCGCTGCTGAAGAACAGCCAACAGACCCAGGTTAGTAACATTGCTTAATACCATCCCTGCACTGCAGTAACTGGATGTCTCTAAGCAACAGCCTTTCCGCCCATCATTCTTCCACCATAGTCTTTAAGGGAAAATCTATAAAAATCATAGACCCTAAACAGATTGACTGACATTGATTTAGCATGATATACAAGCACAAACATGTGATTTGTTTGATTTTAATGGGAATCTATGCTCTCAAGAATAAATGAGATAGGGAGCCAGTGTCTTGGGATCTGCAGAGATGTTTGTGTGGATTGGGAGAAGTGTTTATTTGTCCTGAGACTAAAGGGATAAAACACTTCAGCTGCCCCGGCATGTTTACACAGCGCGATGCCACCGCCGTTTGAGAGGGCTCATCTGGTGTTTGTATCCTTCAGCACGGGGAGCAGTGGGAATGTGCAGCTTGCCCGGTCACTTGGGCAGGCGTGGGAGCCACACGCAGCACGTGGGGTGCCTCCTCACAGCATCAAACAACCCCKGGCCACGGACTTGCCCTCTCCTTTCTCTTATGCTCCTGCTTGCTGTGCAGTGGGACTAGGTCTTTGGGCATTCCTCAGCCTCGTGTTGGTGGACTTCTAGTGGATGAAGATGCTGTGTTGTGGAGAAAATGTCATTGTGGAGAGAAATTCAGTGACAATTGCATTATTGTCTGCTTGGGAATTCACCCAATTTAGTTTGCACCAGCTCTTGCAAATTCCTGCTTAATCTTTGGGCTGTGGTTGTCCCGAGTTGTCCTTTTTAGCAGAGCTCTCAAGAATAAAAATGAATGAAAATACTAATATGTTTCATGCAGACTTGGACACAATGCATAATCCTTTTCATGTGACTGGTAAAAACTGAGGAGTCTCAAGGACAGAATTTATCCCATTTGATTTGCAGTGATGTCCCTCTGCCACAGTGGAGATGGAAACAATAGATTATTAGTTAATGGGATCGTAGACTTTGAAATATTAATTTCTTGGGTCTCTGTAGGAAGATTGGCTACCATGAATTACTGGGCTTGTCTCTTCAGCGGGGCCTTTGTCTTTACGTGTTGAACTGCGGACTTGGAGSAGCTCAAGTGGAGAATAAAAAGCCCTTGTCGTTCACCTGGGCTGTGTCATTGTGCCACGTTCCCTGCACGGCTGCAGCACCTCAGCTGATTCTAGGAGGGGTTTCGTTGCGCTTAGYATGAATGAGCACAACTTCTGACAGGCTTCAGAAATATTCATTGCTCTTCTTGGGCGCTGAGCTTCCCGTAATCCCTGAAACTTCAGTTTCTAGTTTTGTGCCAAACAGCTGCACCTGATGGTCTATTTGGTAACCTTCTAAAAATATAAAAAGATTTATGGGTAGAGGGAACAAATGCCTAGAGCTTTTGCCTGTGCTCTTTATTAACAGCAATTAGTCTTTCACTAGACTGGAAATTAGAGTAGTGGCAAGGAAGCAAATSTGTGGGCTGATGACCTGCCATTTGGAAGCATCACTCCTGGGAAGAGAAGCGGCTTTGTGTGCATTCCTTGCTGCCTTATTTGACTTCCCATGGAAGTACGTAGTGGAATAGTATGGAATTAAACACACTTGTAAACCCTGCTTCTCTCCCAGTGCCTCCTGCAGTACTGGTTGTTTTAATTTAAATCCCTTTCAAAATACTGCAGGTTTTGCTGATGCTTTGAAGGTGATTATCTCTCACTGCCTTAGGTGGTTTTGCTTTGCATCTTTAAGCTTCTAACATTCCCTATATCTTCTTTAAAACAGAATTTTGCTTTGACCAAGGGGAAGCCGTATAAGAATTTGATAAATACTTCTGATGCATGTGTTTTTAGTTGCATTGTTGCACGTAGCCCCTGCTTTTTTTAAATCTGGTGACTTCAGGAGAGTGAGGAAGCGTTACACCAGTTAGACACTGCCTTCCTATAGCCTGCTGCCTGCTTGGTTACAGCAGACAGAAACTTGCTCCTCATGGTTAAATGTCTAGAAATAATTTTTCCTATTATTAAAAGGAAATAGAAACAAAAATCTGCCTGATTGGCGTTTTTCTTAGATTTGGAAATATATTTTTTTTTCSACATTGAAAACAAGCCCCTTAACTTGATAAATAAAAGTTTCTGGCTATCAAGCTGTCTCGTCCAACAGATAATGATTTGGTATCAAGAATCAGAAAACAGAGGTGTGCATAAATATTTGCTGATTTTTGAAACACAGTCACATCTTATGACTGCTGATAAATACCTTGACCTTTTACTTCTCTCCCTATGTTTGAAACGTAACAACGGAGTGTTTCTGGGGCAGTGTCTGGGGTTTTGTTTGTCTGTTTTATGATTGTTGGAAATGAAATCAGATCCTTTGAAATTGTGAGAGTTTTGGAAAGCAAGCAAAGTGGGAATGAGGAGATGGAACTTAAATACTTCTAAATTTTGTTTTTCTTAAAGTCTATTTCCAGGAAGCAAAAACTTAAACATTAATATTTTGCTTTGCCATTTTTGTTAATGTCTGCCTTGCTTCTTGGAAGGAGAAGATTTTCAGAAGCCCCACACAGATGTAGTTATTGGAACAGAGCAGTTGCCTCAGGCAGAAGTTCCTGACTGCAAAAGAAGTGAATCTGATTCCCTGGGGGAAATCCAGAGATCAATCTCACCAGCTTCCTTGCAGTCATCTGGATCTACAAGCAGGTTAGTGAAGAAGAGTCTGTTTTCCTTGGTTTGTGTTAATTTTTCCGTATTTAGTCTAATTTAATGTGACAACAACCTTGGGCAGTACGTATCCCTTCTCATTGGAGGGGTCCTGAACTCTGATGCCTGATTATTTCTCCTCTCTGTTTTGGCTCTTCATTTGCTTGAGAGATGGAGTTGAAATGTATTTGGAATTTGCTTAATAGAGTTTAAATGACATAATTAGTTGCAACTAGACTGAACATCACTGTGAACACACTCATCACAGTGAACATCATTGAACCTTGCAGTCCTGACATCCATCCTCTTTTCTTCCAACAAGCATTTAGTTACATTTCTTGAAATTGCTCTACTTGGTGTCAGGAGATGAAGGATGAAGGGAAGCCTTACAAATAATGCAGCAAGGTTTTGTGCTTTTGACAGTGCAGTGATGATTTCATTGGAAAGACTCAGCTGCTTGCTTTGTTAAAGGGAGGTGATTCTTACTCGTAAGACCTTTCCAGTTTTTGAAGATGGGTTTATATCYGCTCAACGTACTTCATAGATTAGTGCTTGCTGTCTACTTAATGTATTCCTGCCAAAGATGAAGGTCTGTGCTTAGGTAAAGCACAGTCCTTTTAAAGTCCTGTCCTTTTGCAGTACTGGACTCTGGTCCCAGCTTCTGGAAGAAAGAGAGAAAATTATCAAAATCAATTTTAACTCATTTTTTTTTTGCTGTGTCTCCAAAAGAAAAATAGCTATTTCTGTTCTCTAGCTATGATAATAACATTACTTTCATGTTGACAGCAGGAATGAGAGAGAAGACCTTTGCAGGTGTGCATTATTATAAAGAAAATAGTTTCTTGCACCTAGAAGTGGAAGATAATGACARGAAGCAGCTGAA
Organism: Nothoprocta perdicaria; assembly: GCF_003342845.1. Taxonomy (NCBI): domain Eukaryota; kingdom Metazoa; phylum Chordata; class Aves; order Tinamiformes; family Tinamidae; genus Nothoprocta; species Nothoprocta perdicaria. The sequence goes on along the minus strand of NW_020456198.1, from coordinate 8,981,553 downwards.
GGTCAGGTAGCAGATTAACAGCTGAGCTGGGAGTAACATTTCTTGATTTCCCATCCCTTACGCTGTAGGATGTGCCTTGTGCCTTCGCCTCCTGCGTCTGCAGATGCTGAAAAGAATGTAACGCTCAGCTCATCACGGTGTATTAAAAGAACAATGTAGTTACTGAAAGATTTAACAGCAACACACTTTTCTGTAGTTGTTTTCATTCACAAAGAGGTTTTAAAAATCATCATGGGGATTAAGGATGTAGCCTTTTTACTAAAATAAATGTTGAAGAATCTTTGAAATTTCAGAAGTGCGGAAAAGAGGAGATCACCTCAGGGAATTAGAGAGCAGTAAGGATTAAATTTCTTTGTTTTACCTGGGGAGGTTTTGCTGCCTGTTTCCACTCATTTGAGACACGGGGATGAGCAGGGCGCAGCGCTCGGGCTCGGAGACACTGCGTGATTCACAGCCGGGCTGCTCCTTTGGGCCCTGCCAGCCGTGGCTCTGGAATCGCTCCTGCCTGCAGCCCGGGGTGGGAGGGAAGCTCCCCGAGGGGCTCTTGGCGGCGATCGGTATCCGATGCTCGGGGTCCGTGGGCAGGGAAGGGGGCTCTCCAGCACTGTCCTAGAGAAGAGCCACCCGCGGAGCCTGTGCCCAGGGCTGCTCRGAGCTGCCTCGAGCCTCAGCCCGGCAGCTGGCACCTTGGCCACGGCTGCTCTCCCATGCACAGAATTCGGGGAGYGGGTGGCAGCTCGGACCCCTCCATTGCTCCGGGAGCCCGAAAGCAGCAGCCCGGTGCAGGGCCTGGGCTAAGCCAAGTCCTGCCGGTCCGTACGCGGTGCCGAGCTGGATCAGAGCCCTCGGCGGGAGCCGCCGTGCTGGGAGCCGCCTCGTCCCCTCYGCGGCATCGCGCGGCCCTGGCTCGGCTCCCGTCCCCTTCAAACAAGGTGTTCTGCTCTTCCCTCTTCTACGTGATCGTGTTCTCAATTGTAAGCTAACTTTCTGGCACAGAAGACCCTGAAAAATCTGAAATATTCGTCTTAAAATGTGAAAAACTTTTTCTTGGGAGCTTGAAGGGACTTGTGTTATCTCTTCCAGAATATCATTAAATTTTTGTTCCACTGTAATGTTGTGCCTACCAAAGCATTATAAATGACCGTGTCCATTGCCCTTGACATTAACTTTAAACTTCTACTCCACCTTCTTCTGCCTGCAGTCTTGTGTTTATCAACTTAGTCTGGATGAAAGAGTGTCTGAGAGCCCGTAAGAAAGTTTTTGCTGAAGGGTTTTAGCAGCATCTGGCTCTTGCTCGTAAATTGAATGTGCTTTCTTGAGACACACTGACAGATTTTTGGGGGAAGTGTGCATTTGTTTGAGTTATGTCTGCCTAAAGACAGTTGTTTATTCCTTTCTTTTATGTATCCCCTCTCTTCAAATGAAATATTTCCATGCATTTCTTGAGGCAAGCAGAAAATCCCGTGGTTATAAAGACCAGTGGGTGTGCGTTACAGCCATTTGGACCTTCTTTAAAAAAMCAGAACAACACATTTAACAGCTTTCTGTGGTTTGGTCTTAAATTCAGCCCGTGTTGAATGGGGACAGGATGACTAAAGGCTGCAGAGAACTGATCGTTTTCCAGACTCTGGGATTTTTTTCCTTTTCTGCAGCGCATGTACCCCTTGGTTTGCATGTGTGTTCTGGGTTTCGTTTATTTTCATTTAGATTCAGGGCAGATAGGGCAGCTACCTGAGCGTGAGGGCCAGTGACCGTGCTGGAGGAGCCGAGCCCGCTCGCTGGTGCGCTCGCTGGTGTGCAGCCCTGTGCGCACTGCCTGCCCTCCTGCATCCACACCTGGCCTTGGGCTCTGTCCTGGAGGACGTGGCGGATCCCTGGACAAATGCTTGGGATAAAGCACTGCAGAAAGTGCTTTCCCCTTTGCTGTTCYGTTCTCACAGCTGCCCTGCCAGCTTTCCCTGCAGGAATATGGTCAATATTCTTTTTGTTCGAATTCTGAGGATTCAGATGAAGTATAAAAATACTAGGTGTACTTTGAAATTATACTCTCAGAATGTCTTCAGGTTTTGGGAAGTATAAAAGTTAGGTATAACTGCAGAACTTGCATGAAGAAATATATTTTGTCCTTTCTCCTGGGGTTAATATTTTAAGTGCAGTGGAAAAAAAATATAGCACAAATTAAAAACAACAAAAAAAAGCTTTAGATTTTGGGGTTTAAGAAGCATTGTGCTATTGTATTAAGTCGTGATTTTCTAAGACTTGCATTTTCTTTCTGATAATTAGAGGATATCCTTTGACAAGGGTGAACTTATAGTCACATTGAAATGTCAAAACTTGAAATATATTTGGAAGTCCAAAKCTCATGGCATGCCTCTTGGGAGAGCTCTTCAAAATGTGTGCTGGTCTTACGGATTAAAACAAAATTAGGGCTTTGAGCAGCATATAGGAAATAACAAAGTGATCCCGAGTCAGAGGGTTGAAATGTTTGCTTTTGTAAAATAATGCTGCAAATAACTTGGTAATTGTTATGTTCTGCCCTTCCTAAGAATTTCTGCTTTTTGCCATTGTGCTACGAGTGTTTGATTTTCTGCTTTTAAAAAAGGTGCAGTTAAAGGAACAATATGCCAATTTTAGAAATTCGTATGTTGTGTAGGAATCACTGACATGCTGAAATTATGCAAAAGTCAATATTTTAATTGAGAAATTGAAAATTTGGAGCTTGCTGGAGACAGGATGTGGGACTGGAATACAGATTGCATCACTGACCCAATTGTGTTTGGTCTTGTCATCAAGCTGATGATGACCCCACCAAGGGAACACAATGTAACGTATCAGATAAACAGCAAAACAAAGTCGTGACTTTTAAGGGATAATTTTTCAAGCTATGAAGTCATATATAAAGCTCTCAGAACTTATGAGCKCCATATAAATAGTCCCACTGCATTCTTCTTTCTTTCTGGGACTGAAGCCAAGTTTTATGCAACTACTTGCACAATAGGAAAATTGGAAAAGAAACTAGGTGGGACAGTGATAAGCTAYTTAATGAGCTATGTAGGGAAAATACTCTGTAAAAAAATATATATTTTACATAATGGTGACAATATTCACTCATTCAAATGATCTCAGTTTTGATGGATGAAGAAAATGTCACTTCAGGCTGTCTTGTGCAGAAAGCTTGCAAGGAGATAAGCTATGTATCTTCGGTGGTGTCTGAAGTTAGATAGGTGCATATTGACTCCCCAGAACTTAGCACCTTTGAAGTGCTGTATCCTCCGCTTGCATGGGTCTCCCTTCCCTGGGAACAGGCGGAGCGGTGGCAGTTTCCACCAGGAAGGTTCCTTGCCCAAGTCAGGGCCTCATTTGCTCTCTGTAGGGTTTCTTGGCTTGAAGCTTTTAGCAGCTATTGATCAGAGTCTAACATCTGGGTTTAGCAAGTCATTTTAATTGCGTTTATGGGCTATGTGTGAGACGATGCCCGCTGCTCGTGTCCCCCCTGGCCATGCACAACAAGGGGCTGATGGAGGGAATGGGCACTTCGGAGCCAAGGGAGCCTGAGCTGCCCCAGGATGGATGTTCAGAGACACTGGCCCTTTCAGCCTCAGAACAAGACGTGTTACTCACACTTGCCTCAGATCTCTTCTATTTAAAGGTGCTGTGTGTTGTTCTTTTAAAAAGTGAGGTATGAATTATGGTCAGGGAGCAGTTTGCTGTGAGCTGGTTGGCTGCAAGTGCCCAGCAGAGGGGAATCCAGGAGCACAGYGGAATGGGGGTTTAATGTTCATGCTGGGGTTCAGGGCTCATTGGGGAGTGGGGTGTCCCTGGCCCTGCCCCATGCACAGTCTGTGGGGCTCATTAGTTACACTAWTTTTTTTCAAGTACATCATGTTCAGGCATTAAACCTGTTCTTTTTCTATTTTAGGTCCCTAAAAGTGCCAAAAATAGCCTCTATTTTTTTTTATTGCACCAGGAGCGTCAGGATAGGATTTAATAATATGATAATGACTCATTCCTTGGACTTGCAGTTTGTGGACAGGTTTTTAAAATTTAGCGAGTGAAAAATGCTAGACATCAACTTTCCATCAAACACTGCTTTCTTGCACCATTTTAGATGTCTGGCTTCATCACCAAGTCGAATGTGCTGCGGGTGCCGGTGGCAGCGACGCGGTGCGGGGGGACGACGTGGATCGGGACTCGGCTCCCGTTTGGGCTGGAGCCCCTGTTGTGGGGCCGCGAGCCCGGCTCGGTGCCCGCTGGGGAYGGACCGCGCGTGTCCGGAGCGCGAGCAGCAAGGGCAGGGGACGGGGCTCCCCGTGTCCCGGGGCTTCCAGGCGCTCTCCCAGGCACTTGGACGCGGGGGTGGCATTTGGGTCGTGCCGGCCCTGTAGGTCACTGTAAGTGGTGCTGTAGCCAAGGGTGCCCCTGGGTGCTGAATAGGGAGTTGGTGAGAAACTGGTAGAAGGACCAGTACTGCTTGTGCGGTAAGACTGGTTTGGATGCGTACGTATGTTTGTATGGCTAAATAAAAATCATTAGCTTTTTGCTACCTTGTTTGCGGGGTGTTTTTTAAGGATATGGGGCAGACCTAAATGCATGAATGCCGTTACTGAGAATGTGTTGATTCTTTGGAAAGCCACTGAAGTGGCCGTTACCTAAAGGCAGCGATGCAGTGTGTGTGTGTGTGTTGCGGTTGCTCTGGCCGCAGCCACTCTGCTTTCCCAGAGCCAATGCTGGAGCCGCACTCGGTGACTCCCTCCGAGGCGCAGCAACCGCGCGGCTCTCTAAAGCCCAGCRCTTATTTACCCTATAAATCACGTCGTGCTCTTCCCCACAAGTCGGTCGTGCTTCAGCCATGATTAGTTGCCCTGGGACAGTAGCCAGGAAGGACTAATTCAGCTCCTGAGCGCGTACCTGCAATTGCAGGACTTGTGGGCACGATGGACGCTCAGGGATGCAGCTCAGCGTCCCCGTGCAGCTCGGGACGGCGTTCCCAGGAGCCGACGTAAAACCCTCGCTTCTGTAATCAGAGCTGGAACCAGCTCTGAAGGCGGCTATTTCTCATCTGCCCAGACGGCCGTTTAAGCCCTATTCCGGAGAGTGTTAAATAGCTCCTTTTCTATTAAAAAAGCTTGATAAATATGTTTAGGTTTTGCACAGGTGCAAGGGTTGAAGAAAGCAGATGAACCCTGAAGGTTTTATGTGTTTATGTGCCTGCTTCTGCAAAACTCTTCTGGATAACCTTTTCAGTTCTTATTAGCRTGACAGCTTGGAGGGCTGCAGAGCGTTGGCAGGAGCTGGTTGATCTCCTTTCTGGAGGCCTAGGCTGGTCACGTTGCTATCACCGTTTCTTTGGGTCACCATCGTAGAGGCTTCTGTCACGCTGGAGGTTCCCAGTTGCCCAGCATTGRCGAGTCTGGTGACTTTTTTATGCACATATTAAATTTGGCTTGGAAAGAAATGTTTTGTTTTACCATGTTACATTAGAATGTAAACTGAAGTATGAAGATGAAAAATAAAAAGGTCTCTTCAAGCAGATAAAAAAGTTGTGCAGAAAAATGTTTTAAGTTGTTCTTGAGTATCAGGAAACCGTGTGATTCAGTCTTCATTCATTTCAACTTGCAATATGTAAGGCACCAAGGTGGCTTGCTTTCTTTGAATAATAAAAGCACCCAGTAAACTCTAAAATCAGTTACTTTAATTATAAAATAAATAGTTTTATGAAATACGCCTTTTGTTGATCAGTGGAAAGGTTTTAGGAATAACGGGCCAAATGCACCCAGGACTTGACGTTGGGGACAAACGCGAGGCAGCTGCTGGGACCGGCTCCGGGGCTGCCCTGCCAATGCTCTCATCTCCTCGGGCCCAGGTCTCTTTCCTAAAGAGCCCTTTGTCAAAGAAAGCTTTCTTGGAGCAGCTCGAGATGAGCAGCCTTTGTTTGTGTGATGAGTTACCGAGGTGGCTGGCAAGACGCTTCGCTGTTCTGTTTTGTTTTATGTCTTCATGTGCTGATTTGTCCCTAACAAATCTTTATGGGCTTATAAATTTTATTTTTGTTTAATAAAACTTTTTTTTTCTTAGTGGTCAGAATGTAAGCTTACACCTAAAACCTTGCGCTCAGAGAGCAGRGAGCTTGCAAGGACCTTGATCTTGTAAATATTGTTCTTTACCCACTGAAGTGTCTTACCTGATGTTTGCAAATAAGATATTATAGCAGCAAGGGGRTGAGAACAGGAAGAATTTTCAGGCATGTTGAAGAATAAGAATGAGAACTAGTAGTAACTCCCAAAGTCACGTGAGGCAGAGGCCGAGCTGCTTAGCTGGGCTGCCAGTTGGAAATGATCTTCCCACCAGCAGGACTTGCACTGTGCTTTGTCCTTGTCTTAATTCTGCTSTCTTTGCGCCTAGCGTCCTAGTGTGGTACAGGTGCTGCTAAAATAACTTGCTTATGTTTGATCTTTTTTCTTATTTTTCTTTTCAGCTCTAGTTCAGACATTCTGAGAGACGTGCAAGGGATTGAGATGTATTCGGAGTCATCTGATAAGTAAGTAAAATGCGTGGGTGGAGAAGACAAGCCCTTGAGAGCAGGCCAGTAGCTGTCGGCCTTTTTCAGCTGTAGAACTCTCTGTTTTCTGAAGAAGTAGTAAATGCCTAAAAAGTCAGAATCTTGCCACCTTCCACACACAAAGGAGACATAATAGGTTTGACGTTTCTTTGGTCCGTGGCTTTGGGCTCTTAAATAATACCTGGAATCACCGAGCATCTGCTGATGGATAGCAGGAAAGTGTTGTTTTAAGCTGTACTTGAGTATAAATATATGAAAGAAAGGATGAGAGAAACGATTTTAGGAAAAGCTGCTAGGATCTGGTCTTCTGTTGTATTTGAAGTTATGTTATTGTCAGTCTCTCCTGCATCTCTCTACATATTTTAACGTGCTGGAATTACCGCATTCATTTTGGTTTACTTCTGTCTGAAGAATTCTTTCTCTTTTTAAAATCTTAACATTTAATTTCTTAAAGACAACTACCACCTTCTGTTATATAGTGATAATATTTAAAAATTGGTTCTAGCTGTACAAGATGTCATGCAAACACCAATAAACYGTTCTAGGATGTTTGACACAATCTGATGAAATACATGAAGATGTAGGGGAGACAAGGATAAATAGGGGGTGCTAAAGGTACGCAGGAATAGTGCAGTGCTAGACTAACTAAAAAGTTTTGTGATCGTTATACCAAGTAGTTGGAAGCAAGATTGGAGTCTGCAAAAATAGTACGGTTTGTTCTTGTAGCAAATTTGGGTTGTCTTTTTTGAATATCATGTTCACTTTAGTAGCTGATCTTCAGGGAGTGAGAACTGTATCACCCTTGATACTTATACCACAATTCATTTATTTTAAGAGGACTAATTTCTTATTTGCTACGTACAAATGTGGTCAATAAACTGACAGCTCTTAAAATTCATAGTTAATGACAAGTAGTATCTGAGTAGTACCTAGAATGTGTATTTAAATAATTTGTTGGATAAGGAGCTTTAATGGACTTGCTGGTCAGGCCTTGATTACAGTGGTGTCAGAGGTCGGTGTAAAGTGCCTTAATGGAAAAATAGAAAGTAATCATTAAGCCTTCATTGTAGAAATAGCCATAATTTGAGGAAGGAATGAGCAGTATTTACTGGAAGGACGTTTATAGACGTACATTACTGTAGCACCTGAGTGCGGCTCGCTGAGCCTGGCCTKAGTGTGCAGTGCTTGGTGTGTGAGTGCCGCTCTGCAGCGGCTCTGGTGATGCTTTCGTCAGAGGAGCATCATCTTTCACTGCTGTTACCATTTGGGAAAGGGCAAGAACCACATCTGTCTTCTACACAGGAGTTATTAGGCCTGCTGCAAACTACAATAAAATTGTTTGACTGCTTTCTCGCCTGTTTTCTCAAGAATCCTTATTTTTGTACCCCTGTGTGATTGCACGTGCTCTAAGATCCCTGCTCTAAGAGGTAAGGCACTGGGAGCACAGGCTTCTGTCAGAGGACTGAGGACAAAGATATTGCATCGGTGTCGAAATTTTCTTGTGTGATAGATCTGCTTCATTTTGGAGGAGAGGAAAGAGCATTTAGAAGCAATAAGAGCAGAATTTCACAGATGGATGAAAATGCCGGTGCTTCCTTTGTCAGTCTGGCTCCTATAAGCAAAATGCATTCCAGGGAGAGTCTGGTGAACAAGCTGATGCTTGTGCTCACAGGTGGAAGGTCAGAATTATTCTTTTCTGGTTGTTTGAGTGAATGGCGTATGGCACAGACTAACAGGCACTGTTTTGTTAGCACTTGAGTGGAAAAGTTTTCTGTCCCACAGTGAGCTGAAGTGAGGAGAGGCAAYGCCTGAGATGGAGGCCGTATCTTTTGATGTTTCTTCACCCCTGGGATTTTGAGTTTTCTACGACTTTGAAAGGATTAGATTCAGGATTAAATTCAAGTTTAAGCTTCAGTGGAAGAAATATAAACTGGCTGCTCTTAGCTCAGCAGTGGGAGCATGGCTCGATAATTTTAATTTACTTTGTCGGGGAGTGCAGYGCTGCGAGTAGGAAATCGGATCTCTGCTTCCCAGCAAACCTCGCGAGTGGCCAGGACCGCGGCGAGCCCGTGTCCTGCTGCTGCCCGTGCAGAGCCCTGCTCACCCCGCTCCGCGCAGGCAGTTTCAGTGCAGAACCCCAGCCCACTGCTCCTGTAACCCCCGCGACGCCCTCGGAGGCGCCCTGCGGTTGGGACCCACCTGCCCCCTCCTTTCCACCACGTGGCTTCATCAAAGATTTTTCAGACCTGGCTGGTAGGAGCAGAATGAATCTTTCCACTGGCCGTTTTATGACAATTTCCTTTTTCACGTTTGCTGCTCTTCCTAATTTGTGAGTTATGGCTATTTTAGGGAATTTCCAAATGAGGTTTTCAAGAGAATTGGACTCTGTAAAACATCCTTAAAACTTGTGCTGACACATCAATTGATTTCCCCWGGGCAGCCAGGAGAATGCCAGAACCGGAATGGAATTTTTGCATCTCAATGTCTACAGTATGACTTTCCAAAAGAAGCATTCTCATCTGCTGCGGTGCTGTTCAGCGCCACAAACCTGGTGACTTGGGGAGCTTTGCCGGGGTGCAGGACCTGCTGGCCCAAAGACATCAGCAACTAGGAGCTCCTCTTGATCCACAGATGCGTTGGTGACGTTTCGGGCGCTTGCTGTGTGGTGCCCGGCTTCCTGCAGGAGCTTCCAAGTCCCTTTGGATATCTTCCTGCACGTGTAGATGCTGACATCTCTTGAAAAACCCAACAGCACCATGCAGAGCTGGGTGAAATTCTGAATACCATCTGAATCCTCCAGAAGAAAATTTAGATATGGAAACCTTGTCCAAGATCAGAATGCACTCAGTTATGTCCTAGTGCACTCTGACAGGCTGTGTTGTGGAGAGAAGTGTTTTCTACACCCTTTATAAGTATTTCTACTGTAAGAGAATTCCAAGCAATTAGAGTTAAATGATCTTTGCTTTTCAGTAGTTACAATTATTAAGGTAGATTATTTCCTTTTCCTTASGACAGAGAAGATACCCCACCTTAGTCAAAATCATCTTTAACTGTTAATTTCCTGGTGAATATATGAGGTAGCCCCAGGTGACAAAGGTGCCGTGTGTTAAGAGGGTTCGTTTCAGAGGATGTCTGCTGTGTGACCGGGACAATCACGCCGGTGCCAGGTGCCRCGGGCGTTGGGCACTGCGGGCGCTGCTGCTGTTCCCCTGGGCACGGGCTGGCTCTGCACGCAGGGCGCCCGGGGCGCTTTGGGTGCTCCCTGCCTGCCCTTCCCTGGCCAGCCCGGCAAACCTCAGCCATTGGCAGCTCCTTTCCCTCAACCTTCTGTGTTGCTACAACCATCCATAGCAGTTTCTATTAGTCTGTACTGTTGGTAAATTCTTTTTTTTTAACATCTTTAACAACAGACAAATGGTTTTAAGTGGTAGTTCAACAACAATGTAAAGCTTTTAATCCTTCAAATATAAATTCCATCTGTGATGCTCGCCAGCATGCTTGTGCTGTGGAGTGTTAATAGCAGGGGCATAAAAATTGAGCTGGTGGGGATGTGGCTCTGGGAGCCACTGCAGCTCTCGGTACCCTGCTGACCTGGGTGGTTTTGGACAGTGCGAGTGCCAGGGAGCCGGCTCCCGCACGGCCCGACGAGCGTCTGGCGTTGCCTGACACAGACCCTGCATGCAGCGGTTCCCCTCTTCAACACAACCTCTGGGCAGCAGCTGCTTGTTTGCAAAGCTGCATCTGTGTTTTTTGCCTGCACATGGCAGTGTTGACCTGGGTTCAGGAGAAGAGAGAATTCCTGAATGATATCCCTGTGAACCTGTTCTCCAATCATCCRCACAAAGAGGTTTGTAATGAGCCTTGCTCTTTGCATTGTGTGTCTGCACTGGGTAAGCACTGAGAAATTTTTCTTTTGTTCTGGTTTTAGAATCTGTCTCTTTGCTTATCTTAGCGTTATCTATGAAGAATTAGTTCTTTCCTTTAATTTGAAAGGCATCTTAAGTTGATAACTGTAACTGAAGYGCGTGAGGACGGTGAAGCCGAGATGTCCTCGTGGTGACGGGGCTGTGCGGTCGGGTATCCCAGCAGGGCCCCGGCGGCTCCYGCTCCCGCGGGACTGGTCTCGCAGGCTCCCGCCCTGCACGAGCGACCGGCTGTAATTCACGGGAGCCCTCCCAGCTAGGACAAAAGGCAGGATTTACAGGGTGGGTCTATGGGCTGATTTTAATCAGTTATTTCCTAGAATACGTTTCTGTGACCAGCATCTTTTCTGGCTTAGTGCTAGTTATAAAGCTTTAGATTACTAAAAGCTGTAATTACCTTTTCTCCCCTTTGGCAGTTTCTGTGGGTTTTTTTTCTTTAATTTGCATGGAAAATAATTGAATAGATTCCTTATTGTTGCTGGTTAGTTTTGTTTTCTCATGTTTGATTTCTATGGTAAACTTATCAAAGCAGAAATAGAAAATATTATGAGATACTTGCTTATATAATCAAGGCAGCGGCCAGCACAGCACCCTGCCTCCCCGGCCCGGGCTGTTGGACGCCCGGGTGCCTTTCTGTCTGTGCTCTCTCCTTCCTCGTAACCCCCACGAGCGAGGAGGTTGTTAGTGGCCGCTCGTTAGCTGAGCGCTGCTCGAGTTTTGAAGACCATAATTCAGCACGTCTTCCCAAGGCCATACTGCAGAGCAGCGTGTGGTAGAGCTGCGTTCATCACAGGCTCTGTGAGATGGCAGTAACCTGAAATGCAGGCAGAACTAGCGCAAAGGAAACAGAAAACAATGCAGAGAGACTCCATGTCATACTGAAAGCTCATGTCACCTTAGGAAAGCTCGGATCCCTGTTAGCAGGTAGGTTAGCTTGGCTGCGCGCGGCCCTTTTCCTGCCGGAGGTGCCAAGCAGGGCRGCGGGAGGGCAGGACCCGCTCAGCTCCTGGCACCGCTGCCCTCGCTGCTCGCCAGGCCCTAGACCAAGGGAAGCGTCCCTAGGAGCTGCAGGAGGACGGGGACGCAGGGAAGACCCTGTGCTACGAGAACCATCAGTACGGAGCGTCTGCTGTGTGAGCCAGCCGTGATGAACATCCTCCTCCAGCGCCGTTCAGGGAGGGCTTCTAGGGACCCGCAGCCACCAAGGCTGGTTCTCCTGTTCCGTCACACACTGCAGACTCGAAAGGAGGAGGCAAATTCTCCTTGCAGCAGAACACGGGTATGGCTCACACGGGAGCTGGGTACACTCAATACTAAACACCTCCCCGGGCTCTGGTCACAGATATCTGCCTTGGAGGGTGATTTGAAAGGAAGAATCATTTGCATCGTGGCGTTCATGAAACATATGTGCATCCACTTGTGCATCCTGTCACAGCTTAGCCGATGCAGTTTGGTTCTGTATGGGACTGCCTGTGGCCATGCATTACTGTAATGAGCTATTTTATAAAACTCAGCCTTGGCATTTGCATTGAATTTAAATGAGGCAAATTTATGAACTGGAGCAGGGAAAGAAGTAGCACATATATAAAGAGTTTCTGTTAACACTCAATTTCAGTGATTTCAAAGCCTCATCCGCTTCTAAAATGGTTGGTCCTTTCCATGACATGAGTGTAGGTGATGGAAAGCAGGGCAGGGWGAGTAAAGCTGGCAGAGGAAGGCGCTCACTTTGGTCCTGATGCTTGATGGAAGTCGTCACCGGAGCAGGATTTGCTGCTCTGAGGCCGGGAGGAGGGCAGCACAGGGGTAGGCATGAGCAGCACCCTGTTCTTGGGAGCTCGGCAGCTGCAGAGATCTCATCAAACCGCTGTCTCCAAAGGCACAGTCTAATGCTGCTGCTTTGGACCTGGGCGCAGGCAGTGGTTCCGTGGATGCTGGGGGTTCCCGTTCCGGTGCTCCCTTGGGCACCGGCTCTGGTGCCGCTGCCTTTGCCGCGGAGCTCCCAGCTGGAGCAGCCCCTCAGCCCAGCCTGGCTGGGCAGGAGCGGGGAGAACACAATGTCCCTTTAACAAATCCCTAAGGAGGCACAGCAGTAGGTGGGTGAGCAGTATCTTTCATGTCCACACTGCATGGAATTTCAAGCTCTGAGGCCAAATGGGGGAAATCAGCTGCTTAATTTAAACATGGCTAGTTTAACAGCATTTTTCTCTTAAAATTAACATCATGGCTAAGAAGAAAACACTTTGCATTTCTAGTGGAAAATTCCTTGTCTGTAACATAGAGGAGGCTCTGGCAAGGAGAACCTGTTTCAAGAAGGAAGTCCTCCATACTTTCCTTGCTGGGTAATCGACCAAAATCTCTGTCCTTTTCCTTTGTGGCAGGACTGCCGGGGCTGGCTCTTTTTCAAGTAGACATTTTCTGATAAAATATCTTGGTTTTGTCAATGGCAATTACTATTGTAAAACCCAAAATAGGCCTGGAAATTACTTAGTATATTACAGCTCACTATGGTATAATAGCGCTCATCTAATTACATAATTGTGTTAGGCAGTAACAGATTCAACCTTCAGTGCAGACCAGCTTTGTACGAGAGGCAGGGGCTGTGTTGGAGTGGTGTCTTTCCTGCGCCTGCTGCTGCCATCCCTTGCTGTGCAGAGGTGCTGTGTGGTGCCCCTGTGTCCACCGGGAACGGCGCGTGCTGAGTTGCCCCAGGACTCAAACTCATTGGTGGCACCGCAGGGAAGCCCTCAAGGGATAAGGAGAAGGGCTGCTCTTCAGGCCACTGTGTTAAGTGTCTGTGATCTGCTTGCTGGCCTCAGACGTTGCACAGCCAGAGCCATGATAATGGCCCCCAAGAGACTGGTTCCAACCAGGAAAGCTAAAATGCCTTTCTTCTTTTCCTTTTTTTTTTCTTTTTCTCTTTTCTTTTTTTTTTCTTTCTCTCCTGCTCTCCTTCTCTCCTCAAAATTCTACATTCTTTTCCTGCTGTTTTCTTCACTCCAGGACATGTTTGTATTTAGAGGGAGGTGTCTGTTTCATGTACCTATCAAAATTAGTGAAGAGAGTGTTCCAATAACTGCTATTTCCAGGAACTTACACCTGTAGAGAGAAATGAGGTGTTATGTGATCTGTTTTTCCAAYAACTTTTCATGTCCAGGAAGCAGAGGAGAAAATAGAGCAATATTTCTTTTCATCGCCACCAGTCACACGTGCATGTTAAATGTATTTGTGTGTATGCCTGCGTAATTGTTATAGTGCTTGAATAATGGCCACTATTAGAGCATCTTTAAAACCCCTCTTTCCCCTTTTCCTTTGCAGCAGCCTCCTGGACCTGGAATTTAAGAAAAGGAAGATACATGGYTCCAGAATGTCCCCAAACGATGAGCTGCTGCCCAAGAGCAAGAGGAAGAAGAGCTAGAGTGGCTGGGCCGGGGGCCTGGGGCTGTGCGGGGGCTCGAGGCTGTGCAGCCCGTCCGACTTGGCCCCTCTTCTTACTTGTAGTGCATTCGAGCACTTAATAAAGCGCTGGAGCTTTGCACCTTGTCGCTGAGGCTGCCTTGGCGTAGCGGTTAGTGCACCCAGGGTCTGCTCTAACTAACAAACTCCAAGCTTGGCGTGAGCTCCCAGGCTGCTGCAGAGTCCTTGGGCTGGCTCTTTTCCTGCAGCGAGTGGAAGTGGCTCCCTGTTTTGTGCCCGTTCCCACTCGGATGGATGGGCACTTGCTGTGCCCCGTGAGCAAGTTGGAGCGAGCGTGTGGCCACGTAGGGTCCATGGGCCCCAGGTGCCTCTGGAARTGCCTGCTTTTTCAAAATGGTAAATCTGTGTCTGAGGAACGATATATTTGCTTCACTCAGGTAATTTAACCTTTACAAGTRAAATAAATCATGCTTGCATTTACTTAATTCTACAGAAATGTGCATCATTTTGAATGTTGTTTTAAGCTTATTCRTTAGTATGTGAAAGAGAATAAATACTGACTTTCATTTTAGGTCTCCATTGTGCTTCACAGCCATTAGTACCAAATAGGATTATATTCTGTGCAGTTAACCAGAGAATAAAAGTGTTTGTGTCTGTAACAGTCGGTAAGTCTGAGTGTCGTTGCGAGCAGGGCAGTTCACATCAGAGTTGAGCATCTTCCTTTGGATGCTTTTATTGCTGTGCTTTACGTTTCAGCTAGCAAGGCTTCATTTCCTTTAGAAAGTTAGTAATAGTCACTGTCATATGCAGAGAATAGCCTCAGAAAATGGTATAAATGTTATTAACTTTTTTAAAAAAAGCGGAATATGTATCTACCTTTAACAAAATTTGGAGAGGTGTCATTTTTTCCAGTTAAGTTTTGCTCGGTTGATCAGTCACCAGTTGAGCTTATGTGGAGCTCTGAGCCTAATGGCAGGCTGCTGTATGWTGTAGCTCAGGACTAATCACGAGTCTTGGTGCTGCGCAGGGGCTGGAACAGCCCAGTTGCCCTTTGGGCAGAGCGTGCACCGCGCCGGCCACCTCGCCACGGCTCTGGCCTTGGAAGCAGCTCGGGCTCCTGCAGCCGCTGAATCAGCAGGGAAGAGCAGGAGGCTGCAGCTCTGCATTAACGGGGAGCGTTTGTTTCGTTACTGCCAGCGAATGGATTCGGAGTGTAACTAGTGTTCTGCTTAGCTTGGGAACCAGATGCCACTCACGAAGCTGAACTTGTAGTTAATGGCGAAAAATGCTGATGTAAGTGAGATGAGAATGTATTTCAATAGCCACTCAGGATAAATAGGCTAATGCATTAAGCAAGCATGGGCAAGGATGTACTTGGAAAAATCAATAGAGAAAGTGAATGAAAAAGGGTGCAAAATGTCAGGTGCTGCAGGGGCTGGTGCAGGGCCCTGAGCTGCTACCCCGCGAGCCTGGAGGCTGCTCCGTGGGTTTGTCTTCCCATCGGATGAGCCGTGAAGGATGGTGACGTATTAGAAACCTGCAAAAGGAAATTGTGGGTTCTGTGGTTGAAAAGCAAAGAGATTTGGAAATATTAATTTGGGAAAAATTAGAATTATAATTTTTTTTTTTTTTTTAAATGAGGGGGGGGGAAAAAGTCTCTTCCAGCACTTCCCACATGTTTGCAGCCATCCAGAGCAGGCCAGGAGGAGAAACGGCCGTGTGCATGTGTCAGGAGCAAACCGTGCTAAATCACGCAAGGCCAGGGGCAAGGACGAAGAGCCAAGAAGTGCCCGTGTGGGGAGCCCCGGGTGACGGGGGTTCCTTGTGCTGCGGAGGAGAAGCCCGAGCTGCCCTGACAAGTTCCCGGCACACAGAGTCCGTTCGCTTTGGCTCAGAACGGGACTAGCTGCGTTGCGGTAAGGAGATCCCAGCGGGGCCGGTCCCCGTGTGCTCTGCCAGGGGACAGGGAGAGGTTTCCACCCGCCCTTGAGAGCTGCGTGGTTTAACCAACCGAGCGAAGCCAGCCCTGGCTCGCAGTAACAAGGTGTTGATTCGGATTTCACTTTTCCTTCAATCATTTTATCTACCAAGACTCATTATTTATGACGAATGTTGCAGTACAATATACTTTTCCCTAATAGCATTCCTAACCCTGCAGCGTAGGCGGTTTTAAACCAATGAAATTCAATATTAAAATGAAATACAATGTCATTATAAATCCTAGGACATTGAATTTTTGGTGTGGGAAGTGCTCCAGTGTCACAGACGAATGATCCCTCCCTGGAGTCTGCATTTGCTGTCCCTGGATTCCGTTGTTTGTGGTGTGAACTTGGATCACTGTGGAGGAGAACAGGAGGAGCCGAGTGGCCTTGGCCGCGATGAGCAATGGGAGGGACCCGTGTCGCAGCGCTGGCTGCTCGGCCGTTCGTGGGGCTGACATCCCTGCCGAGCGAGGCACCGAGGCACGAGGACCTCCTGATTCCCGCTTCGGTTTAGCGAGWCTCCAAATGCTCACATCTTGTGTACCGGCCGTCGTTATTAATCTCAATCTGTGGTTTAGCAAATTGTAGCCCGGGGTTTGCACGGGGTAACTGGAAGGAAGTTGAGCCACATTTTGCCACCGTTTATTTTCTGAAGAGTGACCTTTTCAAACATCTATTAGAAAGGCATGGATTTTCACCATCGTTATTTTGTTTCTACGGTGAAAAGGAAGCCTTGAAGGTTGGTTAAAATCCAACCTCCTTTTAAGTCCTGTGAAAAGCTACATTAAAAGAAAAACCTTTGCCTGACCCTTTTCTCCAACGTTTGGCATTTCCGTAGCTCCCCGATAGCTCCTGAGCCAGAGGGCCAGCGGCAGCAGCAGGGATTGCGGGAAGCAGCTCCATAAGACACAGGGGAGCTGTGGCTTTGCTTGCTCCGATGCTCCCTGTGCCGGCTCGCGGCACGAGCCGTGTGCCGGGAATGCCGCATCTCCCGCGTGTCCCGAGCGTCGTGCAGSGTGGCGGCTGCTGCTCCCTTTTGGGTGCTGTTTGCCCAATTCCGCAGTTTTTGCAGGCACCTCAGGCCCATGTCCCTGCCATGGATTATCCACCCGCCGCGTGTCGCTGGAGCCGAGGTGGCCGCTGGCACCGAGGGCTCCCACGCAGAGTGGTGCTGGCCCAGCAGCAAACGCACAGGCTAAGGCCACAGAAACATCTTCATAATGCACGTTTACAGAGGCTTTTTTTTTCTCTTTTGCTGAAATGAATCCCTCTCCTTATCAATTGCCCAAAAACAGTACCATAAATGAGGAAGATGAGCTTGATGCTAATTTTTTTTTTTTTCCTGGCAAAAGCAGTGAAAATTCTCTGCTGCCAGAAAATTGACAAATGAAAAATAACAAGCCAAAGATTTGTCAGTGCAAATTTAAATGCCAGAATTTTATCAGCAATACCCTTAAAAGTTGAAGCTTGCAGCAAATACTAGTGTGGCAGTGGCAGGGATTGCTGACAAGAAAAATCCTTTGCAGAAAATGTTATGTACAGATGTGTGTAGAAAGCTAAATTAAAGGATAAATCAACAGCAGGAAGGCTTAAAGATGTTAAAAACAATTTTCAGTCAGTAGGACAAAATACCAATTTTGTCAAATCTGCACTTTCACGCCCCTTTGCGCTCCCTTGCACCACCACTTGCAGAATGTGGTACCCGCTTCTTGCTCCCCACGGATGCTCCTCCCTGCTCCTCTGGGCCCTTCGTGCCCCTCCTGCTCTTGGATGCTCCTGATGCTGATGCTGAGGGACACTGCTCTGCAGCATCTCTGATGGTTGTGTCTTCATCGACATGGACTTGTTCTCATCTCTGCTCGTGAGATAATCCTCCGTGAATATTAGTTGTTTTTCCTCTGTACTGTTATTTTAGTCAGTGGTGATATTTACAGATAAGACCGACCAAATTTAGCTGCAAGTATAACAAGATAACATTTGTCTTATTTCGTATTGAGAACATTTTATTAGAAAATAAGATAACTAAGAAATCTCTGCTGTTTTCTTGCTCTGTCTTGTCAGGATTAGGACAAAAWTCCTTCTGTGTTGGAGAGTAAGGACGATGGAGGGGAAAGATTTCGCCGCCCTTGTCGGGATGAAGCTGCTGTGATGGACAGATGATCCAAAATGAGTGTGAGACTCTTGGATGTCTGAGGCTTTTACCTCAAGCCTTATAGAGAGAATTTATATTTGTTCGAGGTTGGAACAAACTGCAGGAATTGAAACACTTTTTAAAATGGAAATATGATCAAAGCTTTGCTCTAGATGTGATAAAGGGTTAAAAAAAATATCTTCCTGGAAGATAAAGATCAGTCATGAGCTATATGTAATATTTGAGGGTATTTGCACTATGGGCTCTCTGCRTTACTTGAGTAAAACAATTTAGAGTCTCTGGAGGCCACATATACCTGTCTGCCGTATACAATGCATAGTGCCCGAAAGACCAAACAGCAGCACTATCATTTCTTACTCGTATATGGTGTTTTTGAGGGGAAAACGAACCTCTGTAAGAGGCTTCAGAAGGAAAGCCTCCATCAGTAAATAAGCCTCCGTAAATACCTTTTTGAGCATTATTTCAATGTTTTGTGTGGCCAGGTGGCGATCACTTGTGCAATGCAAACACGGAGCAAGCTGGGAGCAGGGTCGCTCTCAGCACGTGGTGCTACTGCTTTCAAACCCCCCCCCCCCCATGTTGCTTGTTTAATAGATGATGGTTTCATAGTCATTACCGTGAGCCTTAATTAATAAATCACATTACGAGCCAAAAGGGAGGAACTTGAGGATCGCGGGGCTGTTTGGTGTCTCCGGCCGCCCGGTTGCAGGTTCCCTGCATCCGAGCAGGCACATGGTCACAGCACACGAGCACGGAGTATTTCTGCTGGCGTCACGGGGTCTGTGTCTGCATGTGCATGTACGGGGCCGCAGCTCTGCCCGAAGCTCCCCGCGCGTCCGGACATGGAGCCGCTGTCCCTGCCGCGCGCTGAGACCCAGCGCAGCGAGCGCAGGACAGGACGTGCCGTTCCCTTCCCTTCCCGGGGAAACAAGCAGAGCTTTTCCAGCTTTCCCACAGATTGGCGCAGGAAGCATTTGAGGAGTTCCTAGTGTGGCCGGTGGGTCAGGCAATGGGCAAGTCAACTATTCTCTAATTCAGTGTGTGCACAACTGGGAGCAATTTACCCTGGTGATTTTCTTTCTTCAGCTCATTTTGTTGCTGAAAGCCTCGTTTTGTAGAGCCTGTAGTTTTGCTCTTGACTTGTTTTTAAAGCAGTAGCAGATGGCCTGTTTTGAGCCAGCAAAAATTCTCTTGCTTGATTCATCTGAGAGCCGGAGCCAGTGTGATTGAGAAGCTAGAGGAATTGTTAGTCTGCTTTCCAAATAAACTGGATATTCCTGATTTTATAGCATTTAGAGCAAGGGAGGTGCCACGAAAGAGGGTGTTTCGTTGAGCAGAGGTGTCACTGAGGTGCCCTTCGCTGGGGAAATGGATGAAAAGCCTCGTCCCATTGCAGCTCGTGCTGGCCACGGCCTTCCCCGCGCTGAGAAACAGCTGTGAAGGGCCAGTGGGATGCTGGGTTAACCCAACACCCTGGTGATTTGAGCCTCTCTATCATCAGCTTCCCCTGGCAGCGCGGGCCTTCCCGCGGGACACAGGGTCACAGGAATAGGGACTGTCCTGCACGGCTTCTGACCCCCTCACCCTGAAGCAGGGAGCTCTCCCAGTTCATCCATCTTCCTCAATACGTTCCCTTAGAAAAGTTTCTCCTTGTGTGGGTATTGCTGGAGAAAGACAAGAAGCAGAAGCAATTATGGATTCTTGGCATTTGGCTGTGGGGGAATTCAGTGTGAGGGATTTCTGTGCAAGGTTAAATTGCARTATAGTGACTGGGGCTTGTGCAAGACGCAAGTCTATATCGGAAAAGCATAATAATGATGGAGATAAGGGGTTGCCCCACCAGAGAGGTGGTGCTGGGCCGTAGTGGGGGCTGTTTGACACGTGCCCCTCACGGCTGCTTTCTGGCCAGCCAGGGATGGGGACGAGGCCGCGGCGCCCGTCTCGGCCCCGCTCCGGGCATCCTCCTTGCGCGATGCCGCTCCCTGCTCCGGAACGGGCGCCCTGGCCGCAGACCGGGTGCATCGCGGGGCAGGACGTGCACAGAGCAYAGCCCCTGCGCTGAACGCAGACACCGATACCTGGCTGTCAACACGGGCTGCAGCGTGCAGGCACCAACCGGCGAGCTGCTGTGCTGCTCCTTGGGCGATGGAAACCCGGGAACGGTCTGAGAAGGCAGGGCACGGCACCCGCGAGCTGGCAGGAGTCACGTTGCCCTGTTTAAAGTGTGTCTGGGCAGAGCATTGCCCTGGGCCCCGGCCCCTGAACTGCTCCGCATTAACAGTGCACAGGAGGTCCAAGGAGTAGCGGCCCCGGCGCTCGTCTGCAGCGACTGTGCGCGCTGCTGCTGCCAAAC
>NW_020456198.1:8944294-8960945 GCF_003342845.1 Nothoprocta perdicaria | reverse complement strand
CTGCGTGCAATGCAGCAAGCGCTGCAGCTGCCCAAACGCAGCAAACGCTGCGTGCAATGCAGCAAGCGCTGCAGCTGCCCAAATGCAGCAAGCACCGTGTGCTCTGCAGCAAATGCTGCTGCTGCCAAAGGCAGCAAATAGTGGGTGCTCTGCAGCAAGTGCCGTGTGCTCTGCGGCCGGAGGGAGCAGCTCCCCTGCCCTCCAGGACAGGCCCCTCGCACCTTGGGAAGGCGTTTTGCATCCCCCCRAGACACTGACCTTAACCCCATCCTGTGTCGTTGCACAGCGGGTCCCTCTCCGCCCTGTTTGAAGGAACTTGTCCACGTTTTCCATTGGGTTACTCTCTGCAGCCCTGGCGTGTAGCAGGCGCTGAGGAGTTGGGTGGTAGGGGATGGAGAGACCCGAGAGCAAAACCCTCCGTGCGGCCAGAGGGAGGGTGCAAAACGCAAGGAAACAGAGACGTTTCACACACAAAGTGTTGGGCTTTGTACATGTGCATGTGTAACATGTACACGGGTTTCACACCCAAAGTGCTGGGCTAAGTCATGGCTGGGGAGCTGACGCACTCAGTGAGCTCTTCCATGGCTGTGATCAGGCTGTCCTTACTGGGGGGAAAAAAAGAAAAACAAATTAAAAGCAATTACCCATTTAGAGGCTGTGTGCCCGTGATCAGCCACTGTGCAGTTAAGGCTTTAAAGTCAAAACTCAGCCGTACACATGATTGAACACTCCAATTTTGCTCCTCATTTTAAAGCAAAATTTTAATACTGCCAGTGCTTCATCACTAGGCACTAAGCAGTTGGCCATTAGTAATTTGTTGGCTGAGCTAAAGCTTTAAATTAGTGAAATAGGCTTTTGCTGATTTATAACACTTGCACTTCTTATATATCCACTTTAAATCCTGGTCTTGTCTGTGTCATGAAGTCCTGGGTATTGCATCGGGATACTTCAGCAGGAGATGCTTTTGTACATGCAAGCCAAAAATGTGCAATAGTCTTAAAATACAAGGTTATAGATGAGAGCCTTCTCTTCATTGTGGTGCAGCCAGTCAATCAGCAGCGTCTACTCAGGCATATGGGAATTTTGGAAGTCATTTCACAGCACAGACCCTTTAGAAATAAAAGAAAATATTTTGCTTTCCTAGGAGTTTTGATTSCTGGCATGCGGTGCATGGGTAGTCCTCTGTCTAACAGCGACAGCGGCAGTGCTAAAGCTACTTCATTAAAAATAATGTTTCTYCTAAACAGAAGCGGGAGTGTGGTGGTCCTCCATCCGCCTTGCTCCTGCAATCCCTTGTTAAGTGGTAAAGCTTTACAAAGCCTTTCAAAAGCTTGTTTAAATAATTGCGTTATTAAATACTTGGTGAACCTCCTGGCTGCTGCTGAGCAACTAATTCACGATGAATATTTTCTTTGGGGAGATTTAACCTTTTTTTTTCCTTTTTTTTTGAAGAACTTCCACTAAAAGCTCATTAGTAATTAGGAGTTATTTGCTACTCATTGCTTTGATGGATTTTTAAATTTTACATTAGCTTTTGCTCTAATGATCAATCCTTCAACGGGTCCTTTGAACTAATTTGCCGAGATCCTGCAATCTGAGCTCTGCTTCTGGGCTCCGAGGGAGAGGCTCTGCTGGCTCTGAGACCACCAGTGCCAAGTGTGCAGATCGGGCTGGTGGGATGCTTGTGTGCTCTGCAGGAGCGTTGCTGCTGTTGTCCTTGCATGGGTGTTGAGTGCTGAGACTTCCCCTTGGCTGGAAAGAAATCCTTCATAAATGAATTCAGTTCTGAAGAAATGCGCCTGATATTGACTGTTTGCACTTGAAAAGATGAGTCCTGCGACATGAAGAATGTGCTCTGGACTGCACCGCGACGGTGTCTGGGGCATCTGCGCTGTGCTGCAGCAGCGAGGGAAGGGACTTTGTACTGGGTTTTACAGAAGACCKAAAAGGATCAGACTTGGTTGCTATTACTGTGATTTGTATTTACGAGGGCCCTCATACAGCGAGACGGAAAGGCGCCGTCCCTCTGGATGCAGGATCCCCAACTCGGAGGTTAGTCTCTGCACTGCGGAGATTCAGCTACTGTGGGCACTAAATTTTGGGTCTCTGCTCCTGGTTTCAGCGTATGAGGAACTTAGCAGATATTTCTCTCTTTGCAGCTCTCCGGTGACAGAGATGGCCAGCACGAACAGTCCCCTGGCGAAGTGATGCCATAACTTCTGTGCAACGCTACCAAAGACTTGGGAAGCCTCAGGGCCTGCAGTGGAGATGGATCTCACCTGCCTTTCAAGTGATCTACTAAAAGGTACAACTGTATTTTACTCGCTAAAGCAATGTCTTGTTGGAATAGCAAACACTAAACTAGAAAATAGAATGAATTTAGCTCTGCTGGCAGAAACTGATTATAAGAAATGGCCTGAAGATGAATCTCCTGGCCACAGGGTCCTTGCAGATAGGAGTGTCTCTTGCTCGTCTTGCAACAGCCCCACTGTCCTTTGGAATCTCTCCTGTTTGCTTCCACCCACGGAGGTTTCCCAGTCCCTGGCCCTGCTGCAGCCCCTCCTCCAGTCTCCCCCCATCATCCTGCTCCTCCCAGAGTCTCGCCCTCCTTCGGAAGGGCATCACCACGGACTTGGCCCCAGAGCAGGACCCACGGGAGCTCCTGGGGCTCGGCTGCCCCAGCTCTGCTCGCCGAGGCCCCAGCTCCACCAAAGTCATAGAATCATAGAATGCTTAAGGTTGGAAGGAACCTCCGAGGTCATCTAGTCCAGCCCCATGGACCAGGGTCCATGTCACTCATGACAAGTCCTTGAGTGACGTGCCATGAGTGGCATCCTCGGCATGAGCAACATCTTGGCACGAACGACGTCCTCGTCACGAGCGATGTCCTCATCGTGAGCGACATCCTCGTCACAAGCGCTGCGGCCCCGCGTGCTCCTGCTGCCCTGTTCTCCCTTAACCTGGTTTGTGTGTGTGAGCCGCAGCTGCTGCCTTGGATCGGCATCGACCCGGCCACGCTGGGCTATTGATCGGGCGCTGTGCCTCATGTTGGAAGCTGTGCCGCACAAGGCTCCTCGTTCAGCTCCTAACACCCGTTTCTGTTAGTCCCCCCTTGATGATAACCTCATCAGCTGTTCCACAGGCACAACTGGAAGGCCGGGGCGGGTGGCGTCTGGCTTGGCCAAAGTCCAGGCTCTGCAGCCGGGCTCAGAGATGTCGTCCATGGGCCTGCGGTCCTGGTCCTGTGACACGGCCCATCCCTGCAGCTCATGCTTGAATTTAAACTAAAAACAAGCAGGAATGACCTTGCCAGGAGGACTGCAGTGGCACAGGGACCTCCACTGCGGGAGGTATCGGGTCTTGAAGCTGATACACGGCCTGATGAGAGGAACYGAAGAGATCTGGTTTCATCAGCACCTTTTTGACCTTTCTAGCCCTTAAAGAACCTATTTTCTCTTGGACTACATGAAGCAACTTCTGCAACTAGTTCCTTTCCTGTGGCCTTAATGAAAGAAACCTTTCCTTCCTCACACATCCTGAATGCTGCTGAAAAGATCATTTCATGGGTTACTGCTCTGAAAATCCCTTCTTCGTGTCCCTTTCCCAGCTCCCTCCCACAGCCAGCTCTGAGACCTGTATTGCCACCTACGCAGCCATCCACGGTTCATCCTGGATGGCCCAGACCACTCCTGCATGGTCCCAGGCCACATCCTACCTCTGTGAGACCCATTTTTGTGTCCCCAGCCCAGCTGAAGGSGCCCCCGTCCTGGTGCAGATTTCTCCATGACGTCCCCAAAAGGGTGTTTGATGCTCCCGGGCGATGGGGGAGCAGAGGCCGTCGCCGGTGCCCTGGGCAGCCTGGTCTCCTCCCTCGGTGTCCCGGCTCGCCCCATGCTCTCCTCTCCGGCTCTTGGATGGCTCCCTCTTTGCGGCAGTGCCCACTTTCGATTATTGTGCTTTTGCTCCCTCTTGGCTTTTTCCTCGCACAACGCCTAGCATAGAACCAGGGTTTATAGGCAGCGCCCAAAGTGCTACAGTAATTTCAATAAATSGGAGCAATAGCTGCGAGGTTTGATGTGACGGAGGTGTTGTGGCCATGCCAGCCAGCTCGGCACAAMCCCCCTGTTCCATCCTGCTGGAGCGGAGGCAGCGGCGGAGGCGAGGGGTGTCCCACGGCTCCGGGAGCTGGGCTCCTGCCGCTGGGTGCAGCGGGCAGCAGGGCCGCGTCCCGGCCGGACAGCCCGTCCCAGCCCCTCTCCCAGCRCTGCCGAGGCCCGGCGGGGCCGAGCCTGCCACTTGCTCGGATCCAACAGGGCCCCCTTCCAGAGCTGGCATTCATTTCCTGAGATTTCCCCTCCAGAACCCCTTTAACGCGGGCGCTGCCCTGCTCGGGTGCAGGGCAAATAGCAGCACATCTAATAAGCCACAGAGCAGTTATTAAAAATACAAGCGAGCAAAGTGAGCAATACTGTGACAGTGAAAATATCTGTATTGCACRATGGTTTGAGGTAGCAGAGCCGGCTGTCTTGCTTCGCTGGGGAAGCAAACATCAACGCAGGGAGCAGCGAGCGCTAAACMTCGTGCACACCTGGGGCTACTGTGGTCTAAACTTACTGAGCATCTTCACAAGTCTAGTTTTCCACGTCAAAAGCAAAAGCTTCAGAAAGAATAGGGAATTACAGAGCAAGAGAGAGACCAGAAGTCAAACACACATAAACAAAGCTCCCTAAACACCTGTGGCCAGGATGAAGGGGCTTAAATGAGAGCAGGAAGAGGTGAAACCCGAGTATGCCACAGAAGTGTCACCGAGGTGTTGTGCTGTGCCGGAGCTGTCGCTGCTCTTTAGGAACGGGGCTCCTTGCACCTGCTTCCAGCCCAGCTGCTGTGTTATTGCCAGAACCGGAGCAGAAACCTGCGCACGCTCTGCACCAAACTGGGAGTTCTTGGGGAAAGGGATGACTCGTTAAAAAAAAAAAAGATACTGGAAAAAAAATGACCAACCACACTGAGGCAATTCCTAATGGGCTGAAAGAGTGTGATTTTGGGGAAGCTCTTAATGCCTGGATAGGAAACGTCATCTGCCCCTGTCAAGCACCCTCCTGTTGAGCCGTCCTTTGTTTTACTGCACTCTTTTTGCAGTAAAGKAAAACTTCTACTGATTTCTTTCGAGAACAAATGTCTTAAGAGGCAGAATGGGTGACAACAAATACAAAAAAAGGGAACAAATGAAAAGGAGCAAAATGAAATGGAGTGAAAAAAAAAAGAAACAAACGGCGAAACGTACAGTGAAAAAACTGGCCACCGTGCTTAGCTAAGGTAGGTGGCCGGAGGAGCCCCGTGAGCAAGGAAGGRTCCCCTTGGGAGACGTCTCTCAAGAGCAGCGAGCGGATCTGCTGCCACAGCGCGGGCTCCCTGCTGCTCGGGGCTGAGAGGGGCTCTGCTCTCTGCCTTCCTCGGTTCTTTAAATGGCTCCAGGTCTTGTTTTATTGAGTGTGTGTGTGCTGCGGTGTCAGCGCAGCTCTAGGTCCAGCCTAGCTCCAGCTTAGGGAGTGCCTGGAGCATGTGGCTGCTGAGGCACATTTCTGGGCTGCTGCCTTTCCTTTGGGGCACATCCCAAATGCGAGCACGCTTGTTCTTCATCTCGTGTGTGTGGAAGGGTTGGAGAGGACGACTTCTAATGGRTGCATTCATCACACAGCCCCAGCACACCCGGCAGTACCTAGAGGCCAGGGGTGGTTTCTGAGCAAACCTCGTGGGTTGGCAGTGCTGTTTGTCCCTCCTTGCTCTGCAGGAACTGCCTGGATTCTCCCTGCACGGCAAGGCCTCTCCTCCCCGTCCGCCTCAGGGACCGGGAGAGACACAAGGACACCTTCCTTTCCACATGCRCTAGGCTGCTATGGGGCTTAATGGGAGCTCTGGGAAATTTGGGTTTCAGCCACGCTCTGTCCTGCACTGCGTCTCCCTTAGAATAACAAACAACATCTAATGGGAGCGCATGGAGCAGGGACTCGCTAGCCCTGTGGTTTGCTATTCTGGGCAGGGGTTGGTATTTTGGCTCCAAGGAGACAAAAGGGAGGATTACCGTGGGAATCGGCTCGTAAAAGGGACGGAGCATTTTCCTCTACATACTGCACCTTGYGGAGCTGCTGCTGCAGAGCTGCAAGGCTGGGAGCATCTCCGGAGAGCTCAGCATTCCCGTGGGCCTCCGGAGGCTCCTGCAGGAGCAGGCCTGAGCTTGATGGKTTTTTTCCTTTTTTCCCCATTTTTTTTTCTTTTTCTCCCTCCCCTTTTATTCCCCTCTTTCCCTCCCCACCCCATGCGTTGCTGCTGCCCGTGGTTCCCGTCCTGGCTCCTCTGTGCCCTGTGAGCAGGGCCTGGCCACCCCCGCCTCACAGAGACCCTATTTTCAGCGTGAAGAATTAAGGCATTTTTCAGCATTTTGTGGCGAGCCGAGGTGTGCCGGGGCAGGGCCCTGAGGTGGGATTGCAGCAGGGAAAGCGGGACGTGGGATCCTTCCCATTGCTTTGCGGCTGCGATGGAGGCGGGCGACCACGAGCAACGAGGACATGCTTCCTGGCAGGCTTCCTTCCTGGGAAAATGGGCTTTCCCGTGTTCCTCCTCTTGCTCGCACCTCTGAGCTGGGGCCTTCAGAGATCCCTCTCTTGCCTGCAGGACAGCTAGGAGCTTTTTCTCCTATTGGTAAAATAAGCAGCTCTGAGCTTGCAGATAGGAAAATCCTTCGAGGATGTTTTTTCCA
Organism: Nothoprocta perdicaria; assembly: GCF_003342845.1. NCBI lineage: Eukaryota > Metazoa > Chordata > Aves > Tinamiformes > Tinamidae > Nothoprocta > Nothoprocta perdicaria. The sequence goes on along the minus strand of NW_020456198.1, from coordinate 8,954,188 downwards.
TTGCTGCATAACTTAGTGCTGGGATGGGAGGAGGCTCTTCCCATGTGGACACGTCAGTGGCTCATTAAGTGTGCAGTGATTTCCCGCGTTTTTCWGTGCCCCAGGGAGATGCTGCAGGGCAGTGGATCAGTGACCTCCACATCTCTCCACTGGCCTCGCATTAATGCCGAGATGCGAACGTGGGCTGCACCACTCGGGAAGGGAGCCCTTTCGGCCTCGCAATTAGGGGCTTTTGTCTCTGGTGACCTCCAGCCTCGCTCGGCACAAACTCGGCTACTCAGTGCCAGGGCGTTTGGGCTCTCTGTGTGTTAAGTAGTGTTTCTTCTCCATGGAAGATAGGTCTGGAAGAACCTGAGAGAGAACCCTGTTGGGAAAAGTCCCGGATAAATATCAAAGGAGTCAGAAATTGCTGTTTCTTTTCAGTTACTCAGCTTTCTTCCTGGTTATGTGCAAAGTGGAGGTTGTCCCCGGGCTGGAAAGGTTGTGGCAGTTGCAAACTGCTCCAACCAACAAAACGATAATTTGATCCCTTCTGCCAAAGTCTGCTCAGGCTGCTAGTGGGTTTTATCATGCTTTTCACTTCCAGCAGGGAGGATATTCTCTCTTCTCTAGGTGTAAGCCTGATCAATGTAGCTACCAGCTTCTGATCTCTGGAAAAAGCTTGTTTTGGTTTGTATTCTGCTTGTTGTTGTTGCTTGCTTGTTTTTTGTTTTAAATACCTTGCTGGAATAGCCCTGCAGTCAACAATTCATGTGCGATTCACGTTGGATCTTGACTTGCAAATGCGGATGCATTGTGTGAAGCCCAGCTCCAAACTGTGCTAGTCGAAATGAAAACAGAAGTCTCCTTGCAGCAGGTCTGATCTAAGCACGCGGCGAGCCCAAGTGGGATGATTCCGCATCCTAGGAGCATTTCCAGGAGAGCCAACCATTTGTCTGTAGGGTATTTATGCTGGAGAGGTGACTCATGTATATTGGCTCCATTTTGAACAGAATTTGGGGCTTATAACCCTATGCATAAATTCCACAATCTCTGGTTTAGCAACTGCTGCATCAAAGTACTTGTGATCCAGAACTATAATGTTTCTGCCAGGTCAGGTTTTGCAGACTAGGAAGCAACATTAAAAGATCTCTCTGCAGACACCAACTGCCAGCCTGTTCATCCCCAAGAGAGATGCTGCTCACAGCAGTACGGCTTCGTTCATGAAGTTAGGGTGTTGAAATGATTGGGATTCTTATTTTCATCCTCACTGTGGCATTAACAATCTTGATCCTAGCTGGATCCTAGACTACCTTTTTGTCATTCTTTAAGCCCCATTATTCTGTTTCTGCTCAAGATGCTCTTTTGTCCTCAGAGGGCCTGTTGCTGGTGACGGCTCCTGCCAAGGGGCTGATTCTGTCTGAACACAAATGTTTGTTGTGTCACTCCCAGGGAGAGGAGAGGAGAGGAGAGGAGAGGAGAGGAGAAAGGAGAGGAGAAAGGAGAGGAGAAAGGAGAGGAGAAAGGAGAGGAGAGCCACTGCCGGTGCAGGGGGCCATTGTGCATGGCCTGGGGGCTCCTTCCTTGCTCTGTGATACCTCCTTTTTGGGGGATTTTTATTCATCTTGATGTTTTTGCTGTCGATGATGGAAGATGATCCACTCACACCTTTGCCAGACAAAAATAAAATAAGAATTCAAAGCAAATTTTGGAAGGAAATCCAGGCATGGATGTGAATTCCAGCCATCAGGGCTGGAACTCAACAAGTTTAGGGTAGCAGGAAAGCAGGCAGAGGTGTTGGAAGGAAAAGTTGTTGTTGGAAAACAAGGGCTCCCTTCCCCCAGTGCTGTTAAAGCATGAAACCGCAGGCCTTATCAAAATGTTTGCTTTTCCACAAAATTTAACGTGAGGTGTTTAATGGGCTGTGCAGATCTTGTGAGGCCTCTTGTGAGGAGACCTGATCAATCCCGGTGACTCCACTCGAGGAGTGTCTGCCCAAGGCTGAACCAGGTCTCGCACAGGATGAGAGCATCCTATACAGGGCGATTCTCACTGGTATTGCTGCAAAGTCAGAGCCAAGAGTGCAGGGGAATGGACATTACAGTGACATGAGTCACTTTTCCTCTACAATATCCAGTCAATTAAAGAGGCTGCTGAAGTGACATGTGCACACGGGGGAAAAGGCACCTTTTACAGCAGCATGAGCAATGCATTTCAGCAAGAAAAATGGTCTCAGTTGCCCTTTCCAAGCCATATTGCTATCGTTTCATAGACTTCTTGCAAAGGTGCGTCCAAGTCAGGACTCCTKCTTCCAAACGTTCCCTTTGCCTTTATTCCGTTAGCGTTACCTGGGGCTATACCCGGAATCCCTCCGGCRGGAGGCGGACGTGCTGCTGCCGGCGGGGCTCGGAGCGCCCCTCGGGTAGGGTCTGGGCGCGCTCGGCGCGGGCACCCGCCTCGAGCCCTGCTGGCAGCGGCGCTGCGGCCGCCTGGGGCTCCCCGGGGGTTCCTCCCCAGAGCCCGGTCCCAAACAACGCCCCGGTTAGTCTGAACGGTTTATCTTTTAACAGAGGGGGCAGCTGGTGCTGGGGCTGTCTTACCTTGTTCTAATGCAAGGGGCTATTCACCCTGCTCAGAGGACCACTCGGGTGGGTTTGTACCCAGGCCAAGCTGGCGCTGTCCGGTTAGCGTCTCTGTACCCCCCGTTTAGTTTTATGCTGGCTTGCCTGCACTTGCAGTCTGCTCTGAAGGGGGGTTTCAATAAAAGGGCCGGTCAGCCTGCAGAAATTCCCAGTTCAGAGGTTGAGACCAGACCCCCAGATGTCCAAATACTGTGGGATTAAGGAGGGAGCTGGAAATCAGCTCTCATAGGAGCTTCCCCCCGCCTCGGAGCCAGCTGACCCCGAGCTGCTTTGGGCTTCAGCTAATACAGTAAAGATTAACATAAATAAATCTTTTGCTTCCTGATGTAATTTTGACTCGGAGCAGAAATGCCGCAGAGTCCAGCTGGGCTTGTTTTGGGCTGCCGCGAGGCAGCGGAGCCGTCGGGAGCCGCGTGGAGAATCGGAACGGCCGCCGCGCGCCCGTTCCCAAGCCACAGCCCGGGGAGCGGGGCAGAGCGCGAGGCCGAGGAGGCTCCGGCGGCCTCCTCCATTGCTCGTTAAGGGCTTGTGAGGATGATGATGTCCTGAGTGGAAGGGCATCTCTGTCCAGGGAGGATGGCTACCGCTAATGCAGCGTGGTGTCCGGCGCTGCATGCGCTGGCTCCAAAGCACCGCGAAACCTTCCCTGCCCCTCRGGAGGCTGCAGGTCCCGTCCCAGCGGCCTCCTTTGGGCGCTCGTCTGCAGCTGCTCGACGGCAGCACCCTCTGGAGCCGGGCCTCGCGGGCGCCGTGCAGGAGCCTCGTTGGTACGAGGCTGGCAGAGACCCCTCCTGCGCCAGCGCTGCTGCGAGTGCACGGGCTGGGGGGAAGCCTTGGGAAGGCTGGGGGTCCTCAGGGCTTGGGAACAGCGACTTTGGGCAGAAAAATCCATTTGTGAGACAATTGATTTAGTCACRGTTGGTCTTCCAGGCAATGCCTCGAGGGCAAAAACTCAAGTAAAATAATCATGCAGATGGTAAAATACCCCTGTGACTGCTTCATGCAGCATGACACCTGTCCGGGGGTTATTGTCCTGTTAGTTTCCTGGTGATACAGGGAATTCCTCCCGATGGCCTTTCTGCTGGCAGGAAGGTCGCTGGATGCAAAAGGCACCGGCACAAACACGGCAGGGCAGCAGCTTTCTAGGAACATCCTGCAGCGGTGGGAAACGGCGGTCCCGCGGCCGGGAAAGTGGGTCAAAATGTTCCGGCGGGGACGGGGAACGGGCGCCGCGGCCGCGCTGCGTGCCCCGGAGAGCAGCGGGAGCGCTCGGCTATTGCCTTCAGCCTCTGGGAACGCCAGCGTTTGGGAGGAAATAACAAGGAATCCGCTGCTGACTTGCCCCRGCTTCCCAAGCAGAACATATGCTTGCAATTGCAGAGATTGCTAGAGCTACGAGTGTTTGTCTAGAAGGTCGTGTTTTGAATCGGGCTGTCACATTTTTCCCGTCTTTGTTTTGATGTTCTGTGTCAGAAATAATAGAACAGCAGCTGTGCTGGGTAGATGCATTTGAGTCTGAGCAAGAAGAAAAATGGCTTCATTTTCTGAAAAATCGGCATAGGATTGGGTCATTTGAAAATTTTCCATCTCAACTTTTATCACTGACAAAATTGGATTTCTGGTTAATGGAAACTTTTCCAGAAAGTATTCATTTTCCTCAAGTCTTATTCATTTTTTTTCGTTGCCTTTTCAACTCTCATGCCTGCTACATTTTGGAGATTCACCTTTTTTTAAGAGAAAAAGGCAGTATTTTCTGTGTCCAAAGTGTATTTCTATGTTAAAAGTGGTCTTTCAACAAGTGAAGTGATAACCTGGATTTGCCGTGTGCCTGGATCGCGGTTCCTGTCCATGCGGGCAGGTTCTGCACCACGGACCGCTTGGAGACAGCTCCTGGTGGCCGTGCGGCCCCGTTCCTGGCTCTGCACCAGCCGCTTCCAGCCGCTCGGCTCCGGCTCCGGCTCTGTATCCAGCTCCTGAACGTGCGAGAGCAGCACGTGCGGCGGTGGCCGCGCCAGGACGAGCCCCTGCGCTCCGGGTTTGCTGCTAGCGCCCTGCATGGGCCGCTGCACTGGGAAGAGCCCTGGGAAGGGCTCCGCTCCCCGTGCCCTGAACTGCTGGTGCAGCAGTGCCGGGGGTGCTGCTCCGCTCCGGGGACAGGCCGGCATCGCTCCCGATCCCCGGGGACAGACCGGCATCGCTCCTGATCCCCGCGGACAGGCCGGCATCGCTGCCGATCCCCAGGGATGTTTCCAGGAAGGCGCACGGCAGGGCTCAGGCTGCAGCCGTGCACCTCGGTGCCGCGCGGCCTCCCGGGCCCTTCGTGCCCTCACCTCCATCCCAAGCGCCGCAGGAGCCTCGCAGTTATTTTCTCACTCGGAAAGCATTTTGGAAACGTGTTTCCCTGCGTTTGTAAAGCCCCACGTCTCTTTCTCCAGCTGCGTTTCATAGCTGTGCCCCCAGGGAGCACACAGGGATATCCTGAACATTTCTGGGGACTCAACAGGTCTGAGCAAATGCTGCTGCCGCGTTGCAAAGACATCGCCTCTCCTTTCCCTGCTTGGAAACCTCTCCTGCAGGCGGGTGCTCTTGCAGCCGCTCCCTGTCCCTCTCCCGCRCCGCCGGGCAGGCTCCGTCAGCACCGCAGGGTCCCGGGGATGTCCTTGCTGCAGCGGCGCCGGTGCTGGGGCGTCTGCCCCCCCGGGGCTCGCTCTGCTCCTGCTGCCCGTCACGGCTGCGTCCCTCCAGGATGCTTTGTGCCTGCAGGGTGGCACAAGAGCACTGGGAAGGTCATCACCAGGCTGAGCTTGCGAAGCCTCCGCAGGGACGGGCAACAACCCACTTGTGCTGTGTCCCCAGCAAGAGCTTAAAGCTCCCGAGCAAGCGCCCAGGGCTGCAGCCTGGGGCTCTCCTCAGGCTTTATGCTGCTCCTGAAGCTCCCAGCCGCGCTTGTCCCCTCTGCTCTGGGAAGGCTGCCAGGCACCAGCAGCACCGTGTGCTCCAGTTCGCACCTAGGGCATTAATTAATGAATGAGCTGATTAATTTCCCTTTACCTTGATATAGCGGATGACAAATCACCTCTTGCTTCTCTGCTTTGCTCATTGAGTTCATTCCCACTCTTGCCTGTTCAGGTTTGGTTCAGGTCCATGAGGAGCTCGTTGCTAGCTTGGATGGCTGGGGAGCAGCCCCAGGCCAGCGCTGAGAGCACGGGCGGATGTCAAACCGTGGCACGTCCAGGTGCACAGCAAATAACCAGCATTAAGGTAGGGTTTAGCTTGTTTGGAGTATTCTGCAAAGTGGAAATCACTCTGTTTATGCAAAGTCCTCTGCCCGGGGYTTTGGAAGCGCTGCTCTTGTCCTGCACCCGCTGCTCGCACTGGCTCTGCTGCTGCCCCCGTCGAAACCCCGACAAGGAGCAGGGCAGCCGCGGGCGCCAGGCGCCTTGCACAGCTCCTGCCCTTCCAGCACGCTTTTCAAACAGAAACGCTGGATCAGCACAAATATTAAATGAGAGATTAGGGGTTTTTGAGTTGCTCCCTCTTTTTATAAAGCTGCTGTTTAACCTTTGATTTTAAAAGAGTATGGGTAAAAAGTAAGCCACGCTGCTGCCTCTTCTGTGGGATCTTGCACTTTGCTGTTTTCGGTGCAATGAAAGGAGTGAAATGCCCAGGGGTGCCTGCAGGTACTGGTGTTTATAGGAAGATTTCGGTGCACACAGCCTTGTGAAGCAGGGCTAAATTCATAACAGATTTGCTGTCATATTTTCTCAAATCTATGGCAACCAAATGATTAATTTTCTTTTGTCTCTAAAACACAAAATGATTAAGATAGGAAGAATTCACCCCAAAGAGCGTGGTGCAGCAGCAGCAGCAGCAGCAGCAACTCGGAGCTGCGGCGCTGCCGCCAGCAGACGCTTCCCACAAACGTTGCTCAGACCATGGCTATTTTGTGAAGAGGAGGGGGGATAAAGGCAAAGAACTGGACAAAAATCTGAGCTATCTTGGCAATATCAGGGCCTGAGGACAACAAATCAAAGCCATGTTATGTTCTGCTGTGGTGCAAGAAGCAAACCCTGTAATAAAAAAAGAGAAATGAGCTAAGATCTCAGGGAAGTGCAGGATGTGAGCGCTCTTTGTGGGCTGCTCTCAGCAGTCCCATGGGGTGGGCAGCAAGGTGCCACCCGCCGTGGGCGGATGCAGGTTTTGTCCCTGGGCTCTCGCTGGGCTTGGGTTTCCTCCCTGTTCCCCTGTTCTCCCCCCGCAGGAGGAAGGCAGCCCCGTGGCCCTGCCTGGCTGCAGCTGTGGCCCCTGCACCGCTCGTCTCCTCGGCAGCTGCTGCGGAGCTGGGAGCAGCTCTAGCAGAGGATGCAGCACCCGCAAACCTGCCTGCACGTGCTGGGACTGCCCAGCGCGGGGCTTTCGCTGCTGGCGACAATGCTGACAAGTGAAGACATTTTCACTTCAGGTTGGATCAAAGCCCTTTTTTTTAGTATATTCTTTTGGCAAACTACAAAAATCATTTGCTTTTCTTTTGGCCTTGKGTTAAATGAATATATTCTGTTTAAATTTCAATATTGTATTTAATTTTTATTCCAAGCATTTTTCATATCCATAATGTTTTTAACGAAAAGAACATCCAAGATTTCCCCGGTAAAGGGCAAGGCCGGGTGCTGGGGGCCGAGCGCGGCGTTTCTGTTCTCCTGGTACCTCTTTCCATGCCCGGTGTGTGCGGATGCTCTGCCTTGGTCCGTGCGCATCCCGCGCTCCGGGCGGGAGAGGAGCCGCGCGCTTCCCCGGAGCGCCGCCGTAACGGTCCTAAAGGTTTTCCTTGCACGGTTCTATGCACCATTCTATGGTGCATATATTCATAACAGCATGCCGTGCAGCACGCAGCAGGGGCGCGCGGGCAGCGAGCATTTCTGCACGCTGAGGCAGAGGTTCCCCTGTGGCCACGCGTGGGGTGCCCAGGTGAATGTGCCCGGGATTTGGGGAGGGCACTGCTAGCTGCAACGGTCCGGGCAGGTGCCGATGCTGTCCTGGCCGAGCCCTGCTCCGAGTGTGCCCGGCAGCATGGCCCCGTGCCCAGTGAGGCCTCCGGAGCTCCGGGGTCGCACGAGGCTGCAATGGGGACGTGGGGACAGGAGGTGCCACCAGCGCTGCCTGGCAGGACGGGAGCTCTGCGACGCTGGCTCTCAGCATGGTGCAGACAGCGACCGCGCGCCGGAGCATCCAAGAGCTGCACTGGAACGTAAGGTGAGGCGGGGAGGCTGAGAGGGCCGGGAACCCAGGGAACCGAGCRCCCTGGGGTGGCAGGGTGAGTCTGGCCAGGCTGGGGGCAGAGCCCAGACAGATGTTCAGCATCTGCCCACACCAGCAGCAGTAAACCCCACTGATGGAACCGCCTTGCACAGCAGGGCCCTTTATGGGAAAATAACTGCTATTTTGGAACCTCAGTCTCTCACCCTTGTCAGGAATTTAAGCTAACCGGTTGCTGTCGCTGCTGCACAAATGCACGGGCAGCCGTCTGCGCAGGGGGAGTGGAGAGCCGTTCCCCCACAGCCTCGCGCTCCGCCTGGGCTCACCTGCACACAGAGCAGTTGTTGCGAGTGCCCCGGGGACGGCACCAGACTGCAAAATGATGCGGACAAATTGGTGCCTTGGCGCAGAACCAGCCGCCCCCGATCCAATAAAGGGAAGGACAAATGGCTCACTCGAGGGAGGAGAAGGTAAACACGGCACGCAGGGGTGGAATGGCTGGCCAGGCAGAAAGGCTCGTGCGGCTTCGTTTTATGGGGAGAAACTCACTGCCTTTTTTAATTGCGCCCCATATAAACACACACCTGCATAGACAGACCCAGATATGTGTGTGTTTATATACACATACATACGAATATATAAGTGCATACAAATACAATCAATTATCCTGAGGACTGCAGTCCTCCTCATTCTAGTCAGCTAAGGCTTTATTGAAGCAATTATGCCTAATTGATTTGGTTTCCCTTACATACAGATGCGCACATGCATACACATGGGTATTTAATAAACACATTCACATATATATAATGTTTTTGCTCTGGCTCCTGGGCCCTTCCCGAGACACGGCACGGGGCGACGCTCGAGCGCGGTGCTGCTCTGCGGGCAGAAGCCATTGGTATGCACGGAGGGGCGCCCGCGGCACGGGCCAGCGCCGCACGCCGCTCCCCAGTGATTCATGCCTGCATACACGGCGATACTTAGTTAATAACTGAAGTGCCAGGAGATGATGCTGAAAAATATATCACTCTGTACCTCGGTTTTGCAGGCCCCATAAAGCTTGTTATTACTGCAAATGCCTTTTTCTGATTACCATTCATCAGGTCTTAACACCTTTTGTCCTTTCCCTCTGCTTTAAACCTTTCCAATATTTTGCCTCTTGTTTTTTGATTTTGTTGTTTGTTCCGCGAGCAATAGGTGGTTTGACTTGGTGCAGGAGTTGTTAAAAGGGTGTTTATTTCCCGTGCCTGCGTGTGCAGCTGCTGCCGCGTCAGTGAGTTCAGGTGACAAAAAGCAAATGGGGATACAAGGAAAAAGAGACCGAGGGAAAGGTTGTGGTGTCGTTGTCCTGCCCGGCGCTGGCCGCTGCCTCCCTGCATGGCTGTTTCTCTGCTTTCTCTGTCCTTAGCACTGCACCCCACGTGCTGGGCATCTCAGCATCCCTAGCGAGTTCAGCAGAGCTGGGGCTCCTGCGACTCCCTGCAAGGGCTGGGCAGGGGAGCAGCCCCAGGACGGGACGGTTCCTGCGCAGGAGCCGCCGGATGGGACCCCGGCTCTGCAGCGCGGGATGCAGGCGGAGGAGGGAGCGCGGAGCAGCAGCGGCTCCTGCTGCAGGGCACGGCCTGGGCTTGACGTCCTGCCAGGCCTCTCGTGTCATGGGGGCCRTAAAACCAGCGTTAGAGAGAATGATTGGAAAAAAAGCTATTTCAGATGCMTCAGTAAAACGAAATGAAATTAAATATAGCTTCATGTAACTTTTTACTTTTGGTTATTCCTAAGTATGTATTTTTAAAACAGGAATATTTCCAGCTCYGCAGCATGGCAGGGTTTTGAAAGTGGAAGGAGTCAGGGGTGACTCAGAAAACCCCTTGGTCCTAGGGCGGGTAACAGGCCCCAATGGGGTCCTGGGCCCTCCTTGCATGGCCAGGTTTGCAGGGCTGCCCAGTGCCCCGTGCCCTCCTTGCCGTGCACAGCTGGTCTGCAGAGTGTGCACGAGCCCTGTGCCCTCCTTGCCGTGCACAGC
>NW_020456198.1:8942121-8944064 GCF_003342845.1 Nothoprocta perdicaria | reverse complement strand
CTGCAGGACCTGCACGAGCCCTGTGCCCTCCTTGCCGTGCACGGCTGGTCTGCAGGGCCGCCCGAGGCCACTGTGAGCGTCGGGCTCCGCTGGCCGTGGGCCGCCGTGGGCTGGCGGATCTGCTCTGCGGCTCCCGCGTTGGCTCCCAGCTCCTGCATTTCCTCTTCAGGAGCCGTGTCTGCATCTTCCCTGTTTGCTAAAACAAGCGCAGCTCCTGCCAAGGCGCAATGGATGAAGCCTGGCCGTGGGTGGGGAATGCAGGGAAGAGCTGCCTGGCGCGCGGGGAGGCAGGCGCCAAAACCCGCCACGGTTTTGGGTCTGAGCAGCTCAGCAGAGGAGAGGACCTGCCTCTGTGCACAGAGATGCCCTAAACATGCCTAGATTCCTTGGTACGTTGTCGTGCCCAAGGAGAAAGGAGCACTTCTGCTTTCTCCTCCCTGGCAAAGCCCGGAAAGCCGTGGGCAGTGCTCCCATGGAGTCGGTCCAGCTGCAAACCGTGGAACACGTGTTTGCCCCCAAGCCCTAGGAAAGGGCCGTGGTGGAGGTCAGACCTCCTGCACACCAGCACAGCACCCATGTCCTGCACCGTTGGCCCCACTGGCCCCTGAGGGCGCTGAGATGGTGCCCAGTGCAGATGGGCATGGGGCTCCCCGTGCTCTTGGCATGAGTGCCCACAGGATGTCACCTCTGTGTCCGCTCTGTGCCTCTCCCACCCTTACTGCTCCACGAGCACGTGGCGGGTCAGCCCTGCGGGGCACTTGCTGCTGGCTCCTACAGCACTGGACAGGTAGGTCTGGGTGCAGGAATGGGCAGCTCAGCCTGGAGCTCTGCCCAGGGCTGTTCTTGCCCCAGGACATCAGAGGAGGACACCTCTGCACAAGACTTGCTCTCCCTTCCCATTCCGCTGCCTTGCGTCATTCCCTCCTGGTCTACGTCTGGAACCTCCTTGTCATTCGGGTTCCTTTACATCTCTTTCCAGTTTTGTGTTATCCGACCAGGACAGGACGGAGCTGGCCCGGTGCTGGGGCAGGATTCAGCCTCTCTCCATGCCCTGTGCCCACCAGAGAAGTATAGGGGAGCGATGGGGCTGCAGCCATGAGTGCGGTGGCAAATCTCTCCTTGGCTTCCCTGGAGCCGGCGTTTCTCCCAAGGTCATTTCCTCCTCGAGAACGCTCCTGAAAAGGGCAGAGCCGTGGAAAAAGCGCATTGCACATGGTGAGCTGTTATCCTCAGCAATTCCCACAGCCACTTCATTGCCTAAAGGCAGAGGAACATGAACCCTGGAGGGAAGAACTTGCCAAAGTACTTAACGTTTCTACATCTTACATTGAGCTAAAGGGTCTCAAAAATCCTTATTTTTAAAAATAACTGCAGAAATGTTTATTCAAGGCCTAATGTGAGGCTAAGTGGAGTTTACGATGTACTTGTCAGGGGAGAAGCCACGCAGGGGCTCAGGTCCCGGTGTGCTGAGTTTTGCTGGGGTTAGGCGAGGGCAGCGTTTAGGCGAGGGCAGCGGTTAGGCGGGGGCTGGAGCCGGCTCAGCGCCCGCAGCAGCGCTCAGCGGCCGCCGCAGGCTGCTCCGCAGGCCCGGAGCTGCAGCGGTGCCGAGGCGGGGAAGGGCAGCGCTTCAAACGTGCGTGCGGAGCGAGCAGCGCCGCCGGCGAACGCTGCAAAGCAGCCGCCTTTGGCTTCTGCCTTTTTTCCCCCTTCTTTCTCCTGTAGAAAGGATGTATTAACTCTCAGAGAAGAGACCCGTCCCCGAGGACCCCTGTGCTCGCGGTGCTGCCGGAGCGGGAAGCGGCCCGAGCCCAGCCGGGGGCTCGGAGGGGCCGGGGGCCGCAGCCCCCCCAGGTGAGTGCGGACCGGGCCGGGGGGGCTGCGGGCGCGCACGTCCTGCAGCGAGAGCGGCGGCTGCGGGACCCGCCCGCGCAGCCCCGCGCAGC
>NW_020456198.1:8937967-8941581 GCF_003342845.1 Nothoprocta perdicaria | reverse complement strand
CCTCCCCCCCCACCTTTTTTTTCTCTTTTCCTTAAAGCTCCTTTTCCCTTCCCCCAGAGCTTCTTTCCCACCCCTCCCCAACACATCTTTTCCCCCTACCACTCCTTCCTTTCCCCAGTGCTCATTCTGTGATATTTATTTATTTATTTTTATTTATTTCCCTAATGCTCCTTCTTTCCCCCAGGCTCCTTCCGCGTTCTGCGCCTGCTGGGGGCTGGAGTCCGAGGAGACGTCAAGTGCCCTGGGAGGGGACAGGGTGGAGTTGCTGGCCCAGAGCCCTTCTGCCCGGGGGAGGACGAGGACGGAGCCCTGGGCTCATCCAGCCGGAGCAGAGGACGCTCCCGCTGCCGAGGAGGGGACGGTCGGGAAGGGGACGCTGTCGGAGCCACGGCTGCTTTGCGAGAGGACACGGCCATAGGGGATCTTTTTCCTGCCGCTTCTCTGCACCAGAGCTCTACATGGGAAGCAGCTGGCCATGGATAAGCTGTACCTCGTGGGGAGCAACTTATGGACGAGCAACAGCTCACTGGGGAACGGCAGCCTGGTGCTGGAGAACCAGACGTCCAAGAGGAACAGCACCACCGACCCCCTGAAGAGGAACGAGGACATGGCCAAGGTGGAGGTGACAGTGCTCTGCCTCATCCTGTTCCTGGCGCTGAGCGGCAATCTCTGCGTGCTGCTGGCCATCCACACCACCCGGCAGAAGCACTCCCGCATGTACTTCTTCATGAAGCACTTGAGCATTGCTGACCTGGTGGTGGCCGTCTTCCAGGTGCTGCCCCAGCTCATCTGGGACATCACCTTCAGGTTCTACGGGCCGGACTTCCTCTGCCGCCTCATCAAGTACTTGCAGGTGGTGGGGATGTTCGCTTCCACCTATATGCTCCTGCTCATGTCCTTGGACCGCTGCTTGGCCATCTGTCAGCCGCTGAGGTCTCTGCACAGGAGAGCTGACCGCGTCTCCGTCCTCCTCACCTGGCTGCTGTGCCTGCTGGTCAGCATCCCTCAGATCCACATATTTTCCCTGCGGGATGTGGGTAATGGGGTCTATGACTGCTGGGCAGACTTTATCCAGCCCTGGGGCCCCAAAGCCTACGTGACGTGGATCACCCTCATGGTGTACATCATCCCCGTGCTGATGCTGAGTGTCTGCTACGGCCTCATYAGTTTCAAAATCTGGCAGAACGTGAAGCTCAAGACGGCTCATGGGCCCAGCACGAGCCTGAGCTCCAGCTCCCGCGGCGGGGCGGCCTTCACCAGGGTGAGCAGCACCCGGCTCATCTCCAAAGCCAAGATCCGGACAGTCAAAATGACCTTCATCATAGTGCTAGCTTTTGTAGTGTGCTGGACTCCCTTCTTCTTCGTGCAGATGTGGTCTGTGTGGGACACAAACGCGCCGCACGAAGGTACGTGCTCTCCTTCCCTGCCCGYGTGTCCGCACGGATCGCCCGGGAGCGCTCCCAAGGATGCTCCTGCTGCCCGCGGCTGGCGGCACACACGGAGGCTGCGCTTGGCAGCCTGATGCTCTGCTCTGAATCCGGAGGGGCCGGGAGGGAGGAAGGAGCCGGGCTTGGAGCTGGGGCCCCGGGGAGGGTCCTGCGTGGTGCAAGGCTGCCCTGGCCCCGCGCTGCCCCGGGCTGCTCTCAGCTGCGTGCTGCCCTCGCGGCGCCGCCGGGCTCCCTGCTGCTCTGCTCCCTGCCCTCGCCTCGGCGCTGCCTGCAGTGCCGCTCGCCAGGACCCTGCGGGTTTGCGGGAAAGGCTCTCCTGGAGGATGGCCTCCGTTTTGCTGTTCTTGGTGCTGGGCACCCGCTGCTCCCGTCGCAGGCTGCAGGCAGCAAGGAGGGTTGCCCTGCTCGGATTCACTCACCCGGGGCTGGACAAGCCCGTGTTGCACCGGGGAAGTGTGAAAGGAAAACTGCCTGGTTTGGAGACGGGAAATGGGGGCCCAGCGTGCGGTGGGGCCGGGCTCCCGAGCACTCGGGCTCCACAGGAGGGCAGCGTCCTGGCTCCGGTCAGCTCCATAGCGAGCACAGCACGCACTGGAGCGCTCCGGCTGATTGCTGCTGGTGCCGGCCGCGGTGTTCGTGCGTGTCGGGCTGCCCTGTGTGCCGGGCTGCTTCACATTGCCCTGTATTCTGGGCTGCCCTGTGTGCTGGGCTGCTTCACACTGCCCTGTGTGCCTGGCTGATCTGTGTGCCAGGCTGCCTTGTGCTGCTCTGTGTGCTGGGCTGCCTTGTGGTGTGTGCCGGRCTGCCCTGTGTGCCAGGCTCCCTTGTGCTGTTCCATGTGCCAGGCTGCCTTGTGGTGCCCGTGTGGATCGGGCTGCTTCACACTGCCCTGTGTGCCGGACTGCCCTGTGTGCCAGGCTGCCTTGCAGTGTCCGTGTGTGCCGCGCTGCCCTGCATGCCGGGCTGCCTCAGGCTGCCCTGTGCCGCCCTGTCTATCAGGTTGCCCCATGTCGTCCTATGTGCCGGGCTGCCCCAGCTGCCTCGCGCTGCCCGTGGCTGCCCCTGCCCTGCGGCCTCTCCAACGAGGGGCTYGGTGGGGAGAGGTGTCACGTCCGCTGGGACCCTGCCCAGGGAGCAGCCTCGCGTGGCGCTGCAGCAGCCGGGCTGGGCGGCTGCAGGGACCGCATGTAGCTGCAGACGGGCTGAGCGGTCCCGGCGTGAGATACAGCCCAGCTCCTGCACTGCTTTCCTGAGGCGGGTGCTCAGCGCAGATGGGTCCCTCCAGGCATCTCCATGTCGGGAATGTGCACGGGGCCTTGGGGCGCGCAGCCTCTCCTGCTGCCTGGCGCAGAGCAGCCCTGGGCCGGCCGTGCGCTGCAGGACGGGTTTCTGRAAGGCTGCTTTGCGGGACGCCCCGGGGCTGCGTGTGGCCGCGGTGCAGCCGCCTCCAGGCCCTGCGGCTGCCCTGCGCTCACGTCCCCGCAGCAGAGCCGGGCTGGGCTGCCCCGGCTGCAGCCACGCGCCGAGTCAGCGACGCCGGCGCCTTGTGAGCGCGTCCCAGCACCAAGCAAGCCAGGCACCACTTAAACCTGAGCTGCGTGTGAGCTGCTGGCAAGCGAACTGGGAAATCAGGGCTCGTTATTTGGCTGCTTTTCTAGATTAAAAGCTTTAAGTGGATTTTTGCATGGACGTTTTCAATAGGAAAGCAGTTTTCTTAAAAAAAAAAAAAAAAAAAGAAAAAGGAAAGAGATGAGACAGACAGAGAGGAGAAGGGCAAACCCAAACACACCTGCTTGCTGCCGCCCGTTGCAGGGGGATGGAGGGGCTGTGGTGTGGTCGGTGGGGCGCCGGGGCCCAGGTGCTAATGCAATGTGCTAACGCGCCGTGCTGTCTCTCGCAGCATCGCCCTTCATCATCGCCATGCTGCTGGCCAGCCTCAACAGCTGCTGCAACCCCTGGATCTACATGCTCTACACCGGGCACCTCTTCCACGACCTGGCGCGCCGCTGCCTCTGCTGCTCCGCGCGCTACCTCAAGGGCCGGCCGGCGTGCGAGCTGCCGGGCAGCCGCCGCAGCAACTCCTCGTCGCTGGCGCTGGGCTGCCGCGGCGCCGCGCCGCACGCTGCACCCTGAGCGCGCTGGACCGGCGCGGGGCGGCCCGTGGGA
>NW_020456198.1:8927135-8937073 GCF_003342845.1 Nothoprocta perdicaria | reverse complement strand
CCCAGCGGTGCCGCGTGGCCAGCACAGGCCGGGCTGCGGCAGCCTCACCGTGAGCTTGCGGCCGTGATGCACTCGCCACCCTGGTCAGCACTTGCGTGTCCTGGCTCTGCACCCAGTGCTGCCACCCGTGACATACAGCTGTGAGGAGCCACATGGACTCTGTGTTGTGCAGTCATTTGGGCTCAGGATGGGAAGTACTCCAACAACAAAACTTAAAAAAATAAAAAAATCCTGGTATTGTTTTAATTGTCTTTATTCCCACAAGCTTTATTCCCACAAAGCTCAAAACCTGCCCATGGCTGAGCGCTCCTGGACGTGTTTTCTTTCCCGTGAGTATTTGTTTCTGCTGGAGCATGGCTGTGGGCGCAGGGCAATGCAGGTGTTTGCGCCGTGTCACCGTGTCCCAGCGCGGCGCTCGGTGCTGGCGCAGGACCCGGTGCTCGGTGCGGCGCCCCGCTCCGTGAGCGTGCCGGGCGGGTGCACGGGGTGCACGGCACTCGCGCTGGCACCGGGACGGCGGCGCCCGAGCCCTGCGCCCAGCGGCTCTAGGGCTCCTTGCGCAGCGCCACGTTGATGCGGCTGCAGACGCGGGCGAGCGCCTCRAAGAGCGGGTCGCAGAAGGTGTGGATGCAGAGCGAGTAGATCCTGCTCACGCACTGGATCTCGATCAGGTAGCTCTTGATGCAGGGCACCACGGCCCAGATGTGGCAGAAGGAGATGAGGGCGAAGAGGAAGCCCCAGAGCACGGCCAGGGGGATGCCCAGCGCCGCCGACAGCAGCCGGTAGCACCAGTACTTGCTCACGGTGAAGCTGGTGTAGCTGCTCTTCCAGACGCCGTCGAAGCTGTAGGTCCCCACGGGCTCCGCGATGACGTCCTCGAAGTCGACCTGCAGGAGCAGCGCGTGCGGCCGTGAGGCGGGTGCAGGTTGGTGCTGCCGCCGGTGCCGCCGGTGYCGCCGCGTGCGGCCGTGCGGGGCAAGGCAGGCAGCTCCCGCGCGGGAACCCGGCCGTTTCCTGCAGTGCTTGTATCATCCATGCATTCGGAGGTGTGCAGCCGGGAGAGGGAGGGCAGCCCCGTCGCCTCCTTGCAGGGTGCTGCTGCTGCCGGCATTGCACGAGTCTTGCTTGCACACTGCCGAGCGCTGCCATAGGAAGCTCCTTGGGCTGCGGCTTGTTTTAAGGAAATGCACCAGCCCAGAGCAGGACATTTTGGGGGCAGCACATGTGTCTTGATGCATTTATGTTAAACTACTCAGAAGACCCGATTTGCCTCAGATTTGCAGCTTGACTATACTCTCAGTCGCTGTTGCCTCCCATTTGCTGCCTTACTGCRGGGTCACAGCCTGCGAGCGGGGTGCTCCTGTGCCGAAGGAGCCCATTCCTGCCCCCTTGCAGCAGCGCTGGGTGCGCTCGGGGGGCCCCGCACTGGGGGTGCCACAGCCGGAGGCGACGCTCCCGCCCCGAGGGTGGAAATGCAACGGTGCAAATGCAGCACTGCAAATGCAGCACTGGCCACGTCCTGGCCTGCACCCTGCCCTGGACCTGTCCCTGGTGCCGCTGGAGCAGGGGCTCCCGCAGCGGTGCCTGCCGGCAGCCGGCCCTGCTCTTCCCTCCGGGTTCCCTTTAAATCCGTGGCTCCGCCAGGCCAGGTTATTCCTGGCGCAGCGGGGCAGGCCGGCGAGCGCGGCGGCTGCGGTGTGCGGGCACCCACCTTCACCACGTCCTCGTTGATGTGCCGGGGGTCGCGGTTCACCAGGTCGATCTCCTTGGTGTGCTGGTCCTTGGCGAGGATCCGCTCCTCCAGGTCGCTCCGCTCCTCGGCCATGGCTGCCGCCAGCCTCCGGCTCTGCCGGGGCGCCCGGACGCCTGGGCCCCGCAGCAGCTGCCGCGCATAGCTGCGCCCCCACCCGTGGCACCGCTCCAGGCTAAAATTACCAGCGACAGAGGGGCCCCGGTGTCCGGGGAGCCTGTCCGGCGGCTCGCGGCGTGAGCTGGCGCTCGTCGACACCGCTCCCTCTGTTCGAGGGATTTAGCGCTTGCAGCTGCTCCATGAACTTCCCACTGGTGCAGCCTGTGCAGGCGGCTTCCCCCAGCCGGGGGAACAGCTCCTGCTGCCCCGTGGCCCTGGGAAACAGGGGGCCAGAGGTGCCCCATGTGCCAGCACCGTCGGACCGAGCCGCCCTCCCTGCTGCCGCGCTGCTCCGAGCAGGGTCCGACGCGCCAACACTGCCAGGAGCAGGACGGGCGCCGGTGCACGGGGCTGGAGCACCCTCCTCCAGCACCAGCACCCCACAGGAGCCCTGCAGAGGGGCAGGGGACCGCGCGGTCACCAAGGTGCCGCCTCTGCTCGGGAACCTGCTTCCCGCTGCTCCTGCGCGGACTCCTTGTGCTCTGCTGCCAGCACGTGGAGGGGAGCTGGGAGGAGCCCGCGGCTCCTGGAAGGGCTCGGGCCTCCCACTTCCTTGGCCTGTTTGTCACTTCCCGTCCCCTGCCCCTGCTCCTCGTCCTCGTGCACCCGCGAGGACAGCGCTGACGGCATCGCCCGTGTCGAGGCGGCAGCACGAGCACCAGCCCAAGGCTCTGCTGCGCCTGGTCCCGGGAAAACGGCGCTCCGGGAGCACGGAGAGCGGCAAGTGCCGCTGGTGGCCACTTGGCACCTTGGCTCAGCAGCCAGCCACCACCTGGGCATGGAGAGGGGACCCGGGAGCCCCGGAGTGCCGGAGCGCCGGAGCTCCAGAGCACAGAGCCGGCCCTACGCTCCCGTTCCCGCCTGGCTGCTATGGGCTGCTCTGCACGCAGGAAAACCTGCCAGGCAGCTCTTCCTTTCTTTCCTTCTTTTGACACCACTCCTAGCCAGGGCAGGCAGGGTTTGCTGCGGTCCCCTTTCAGCTCACCTTTCTATAGGGTTTTCATCTCAAATCTTTTTTCCCTCCTGCACCATCACTCTCTAAATCCCTCTCGCTTTTCATCTTGCAGAGGCCTCACTTGGCTCGTCCTTATCAAGCCGAGATTTCTCCTGATTTATGGCTGGTGACAGGAGCGCCGGGCAGCCCCGCAGGCAGCGTTAACCAGTTGCAGTGACGCTGAGTGCAGCCAAGGGCGAGAGCTGCCTTCAGTGCCATCTACCCTAGGCCTGCGGCTGCAGCATCCTGGCTGTGCTGGCCCGGGGCAGCGCTGGGGCCGGGGCTGCCGTGCGGGAGCCACCGGCGCTGCGAGGAGCCGGGCGCCGGCCTCCCCGCGGGGTTCGTCCCGCACTGCCCCAGCAGGGCCCTGGGGCYGCGCTCGGCGGGGCAGCCGCAGCAGCAGCAGGCGCGGGGCACCCCGTGTGCGCTGCCCTGGCACGCCGGCCTCGCGGGCAGCGGTGCCGGGGATGTGCGGATCCCGCATCCCGCATCCTGCCTGGTCGGGTCAGGAGTGCTGCAGAGCAGCGGGAAGGGGCAGAGCCACGTGGGCAGCGGTGCTGGGGCCGTATGGACCCCATATCCTGCCCGGMCAGGCCAGGGGACCTGCCCTTCCCAGAGGAGCATCAGCAGCCACAAACGGCCTAGACACGTCCCTGCTCGTGAGATGTAGCCTGCAGCCCTGCTATAATCATCGCTTTGGAGCCCTTTCTTGGAAAAAGCCAAAATTAAGCATCCTCAGGACACGGTGCTTTGGTGCAGAAGGGTCATATTTTCCAAGACTGTTTTCCCAGGCAAGTATAAATACGAACGCGAGAGTCCTGTGGCTGGGTCCTGCTGTGCCCGCGCCGCTGCCCTGCACAGCGGGCCCACGGTCTGTGGTGCAGCTCGACACGGAGCCTCTCGGCGGTGCCAGCGGCGGCCCTGTGCAGTGCGGATCACCAGGGCGGCCGCACCTCGGGGCAGGCTGGTGACGTGGGTGACCACAGAAGGTCTCAGTGTCATTTTGCACAGCCAGGGGCCTCCACGTTGTGACAGAGAGCTGGAAACCTGTGATGGGAAGATGTTCCGCAAGGGAGTGCAATGTCGGGATGGTAAAAAGCCTCCATCCCCGGCCCCTACCGCGCTCCTCTGCCGGATGGGGCAGCATGAGCGCCGCGTGTGCCCGCRCCAAAGGGTGAGGAGCAGCTCCAGGGGCCGCGGGCTCGGGATGCTGCCGGCCGGTAACTGGACTCCTCTTGTTGCCTCTTAAAATAGCCCGGCCACAGGTCTGGGCAGGGAGCGGCCCGTGCGGCGCGAGGTGACGTTCAGCAGGAATTCGAACTGTCACAAGCGGAGAGGGTGCCCGGAGCGCGGGCTCCGTGTTCCCGTTCCGTGGAAGTGAATCAGCGAGCCCACGTGCCCCCGCAGCACGGCTCGCCTTTTATAGTCAAAACAAACACTGCAGGCGCTCGGGGCCGAAAGCRGCCGCTTTGGTGTCAGCGCGCGGGCGGCACCGTCCCTGGCGCCGCCGGGCGAGCGGGCGCTGCCGCACGTCGCACCCTGGCCGTGGCAGCCCGGCCGCCGCTCCGGCCGCGCCAGCACCTGGTGGCAGYGCTCGCTCCTTCCCCACGGATGTGAATTCCCCCTGGGAAATGGAGCGCGTGTGGAAAAGCTTGCAGCAGGGTTACTCCGGCGTGGATAGGAGAAGGTGCACGATGCCATTCCAGAGATGCTCACGCTCCTCCTTGGAGCCACGCTCATCCCCGAGTGCCACGGACAAGGTGCTTCCTGCCACCAAGGCTGGAAACAAGGTGTTTTGGTGCTATTGAGCCACCCGCCAGCAAAGCTGTCCCTGCACATCCAGGAGGGACCAGCAAGCCCATTGCTGACCCCGAGGCCAGGGACTGGAGCGATGGACATGAGTGTCCGTCTATCTCTGGGGAATTGGTTGTACGAGTCTCTGTGCCAGCCCCGTGACCAGTGGAAAAAGCAAACCTAGCCCTGAAGAAATGCATCACTTGATCCTTTTTCCCAATGGCTCTTGCCATTACAAAATACCGTTATTAATGGGAGTAAATCTTAACTTGATATCTTGAGTRTTTAGGAGTGAAGGAACATGGGGATGCAGGTCCTTAAACTGTCTTCCCAAGGCAATACTAGTGCAAAAAATATGCACTCCTACGAGCCAAAACCGGCCTGGCCTCCTCCCAGGACACTGCTGGCTCCAGGAGGGCTGGAGCAGCGCGAGCAAAGGGGCTTTGGGCCTCGGTTGCTCTCTGTGGGTGCCAAGCGGTCCTGCTAGTGAGGATGACTGCGGGTTTGGCGGCGGCGCGGCCACTCGCGTGGCCGGGGCTCGGTGCGGTGCCGCAGCGCTGTGAACCGTGCCTGCCCGGTCCCTCGGAGYGGCCCCGCACCGGCAGGAGCCCCGGGGCGCCCGTGGGAGCCCACGGGGCCGGGGCGCGGAGCCTGCGCCCGCGCCGGCGCCTTCGCCGGTGTTCGCAGAGCCCAGGGCCGCGCACGGCGCGAGCACAAGAGCCTGGCCATCAAACACCCCCGAGAGCCTCCGTAATACCCAGCTGGACATAAATTGATCCGGGGCCTCAGGAAAATGTCGGGCTTTTATCTGACTCGTCAACTTGGGGCAAGAGACATGACAGGCTCAGCAATCTTTAAAGATGGATCTAAGCATTTATCCTTGTAATAGCCTTATAAAATGCCCTTTACTTTTTAAAAAGCTTTTAAAACAGGCTCTTAAAGGGAGGTGAAAGAGAAGCTTTTATAGAGCACCAAGATGAGTGGAGAGTAGATGTATCCGCAGGAGCTTTGAATGAAAAATAGGATGTTGGATAGTAAAGATGTGCCAGTCTCAAATATTTTATTAAACCAGACTGGCTCAACTGGAATCTTGCTTTGGAATAATGAGGTGGGGGGGGGAGAGTAGGGGCTGAGCATAAGGATTTTGATACCATCAAAATATCTCGTTCTTCAATGTGGAAATTATTTTCTACTTCCAAGTAAAACGTTTTGCACATAATGTTACACATAGCATCAAAGCGGGAGCCTCAATTCCTGCTGCAACTGAAAGGCCTCGTTTGGGTTCAGGAAGAGGCAGAATTTCCAATTATCCAAATCCTTGGCGCATTTCGCAGAGCAGCCCCAGAGAACTGAGTTGAGCAGCTCTTAGTGACCTCCATCCTCGTGCCACCTCGCTGTGCCCAGGTCGTGGGGGACATCGCCCCCACGTGGGGAACTGTCCCCAAACCGTGGGGCGGCTGCGAGGCGCTGCCGGGCAAGCCCTGCAGGCAGGAAACCAGAAGCGTTTCTGCACTTCTGCATGTCTGCATTCCTGCACGTGTGCACGTCTGCATTCCTGCACGTCTGCATTCCTGCCCTCGTGCGTGTCTGCAGGTGCAGGGCGGCTCCGTGCCCCCCGTCCCTTTTCCCAAGCKGTCCCGCAGCCGGAGCCGGGCGCGCTCGGGGCGCCGTGGCCGTGCGCGGCCGCGCAGCACCATCTAGTGCCCTGTTTGCACGGGAGAGGATCGATGTCCCTCTCCYCTCCACTGCTTCCGCAAGCGGGGCCTGAGCACCTTGCAGGAAGCCCGAAGGGCCGCGAGGAAASAGCAGCCAGGGCTGCAACACCCGCGCGGCTGCAAGGACAGAGCGCTGCGGCTGCCGGGGCACGGGCTCGGGGAGCGACCGCGGCTGTCGGCACCGCGGGGACCCCGGGCAGGGGCTGCCGGCCGCGCTGCGGCCTCCCGAGAGCCTCCTGCGGGCAGCCGGCGTGGGAACCCGGCAAGGGTGCCGGCCGCGGGCTGCTTCCCGTGTCAATCGAAATGGAGCAGGGCTCTTCCCCCGGCCACCTCTGGTCCCCGCACGCTGCTCTTCCTGCATGCTGCTTTTCCTGCTTGCTGCTTTTCCTGCTCCGGCGGGATGTGCCGAGGAAAAGCCTTTGCCCTATTGCCCTGTCAGGAGCGGGCACGTGGGGACCGGCTCAGTGCTCATGAGTCCTGCGCGGTTCCTGCAACCCAACATGTGGCATCCGGCTGCGCTTCCAGCCCCACACGGATGCTGCAGCTCTGACCGATGCTTCATCACATCGGTTTATGGTTCCTGAAATGCCCTCGGGCCCCACTTGTGGGTAGTTGTGGGGCAGAAAGGCACATTGATCCTCTGCCTCACTCTATGCAATGGTCCTAGTGGCTTTTCTCTYGTAAATCCCCGGTTTATTTTAACGCTGCCCTTTTGGGAGCATTTCTAGCGTTCCCTGCGCTGGACCCCCCCCACAGAGATGCGATCCCCTGCTCCCCGTCTGGAGCTGGCACATGCTGGGGCRGGAGGCGGCCGGGAAGGCGGGTGGGATCGTGGGCAGCCAGTAATTATTTGCTCTCCTTGCATTAACCATATATTCTCTCCCTAATTTTTTATTGCTGGACATACACAAGATGTTGCCTACCTGTAAAGCTTCTACCAGGGCAGTGGAAACAGGAACATTTCTTCAGGCCTTTATCCTCTGCTCACATTAATGCCGCGGAGAAGGGGCAGGCAGCTTAGCACAAAGCAGCCCGGCATTGACAGYGGGAGACTGATAGAAATTTTAAACCTCCTATTTTCTCATTAAGGCTTTGCATTAAAATAGTGTATTCAATTGGCTATTATTATTATTATTTCTTTTAATCCTGTGTGTGAAATGCCCTTGCTCCAACTCTGCAGGAAGCCGTGGGAGGGCAGCCAGGCTGCTCAKGTGCAGCTACCATCACATTTTGCCACCACCACCTTTGCAAGGGAACACGGCACCTGGGAGAGCCTGGGGCCAATGCCTGCAGGCACAAACCCTTCACTTGTGGGGAGCCCTTTGCCAGGAACCCCCCGCGTCCCGGTGGGTGTTGCTGGGAGGACAGGGCGGGYGGCTGTTCCCGGAGGCCCCGTCGCTGGAGCAAGAGGAGCGGATGGTCACATCGCTCCTCTGGATTTCGTTGTCCTGCTCCTGCTGCAGGTGCTGCAGTCCCAGCAGCTGCAACACAGATGGACCCTTGCAAGTAGCATCTGGAGCCTCTGAACGCATCTGGGATGATAAAACATTGATTTACGTCAAAAAGAGCTTTGTTTAAAGCTACGACTTTAGAGTGCAGCTGCARGGAGCAGTTCAGGGCTGGGACCCGCGTCCCTTGGCGCTAGATGGCAGCGAGCGCCCGTGGCCGGGGCCAGCGGGACGGGGACTGGCACCCTGGGTGCGTGGCGGGCTCCGAGCGTGGCCGGGATGCCGCGGGCGCTGCCCGGGGACGGCAGCGCTGCGGGGGCCGAGGAGCCTGCAAGGCTTTTCTGCCAGCGCTCGGTTATCTGCTCCTTTTTCCTTTCTTTTCCTCACCCACCTGTCAATGCTGCTCTTAGGAAATGCCAGAAGGGGAAGCTCGCTTGAGCCTCTGCTTGCCCGGGGCTTGGTCYCGCACTTCAGCTTGCAGCCTCAGCTTGAGAAGGAGCAGGAAACAGGCCCCAAGAAAGCTCAGGAATGGGCAAGTGGAGAGAAAGATATCAACACTCTCACTTGCCACCAAGCCCAAGCTCCTCGCCTCGCCCAGGATTTTGGCTTTTCAGGTCATTGCGTTGCCACGCTGGGTTTGCAGGGGCAGTGTCGGTGGCACCGGACGGGCTCGCACGCCCCGGTGCCTTGGCTCGCTCACAGAAGGGACTCAGRGGTGCCGTAGCACAGGGCGCCTGCTCCTCGCCTCGCCGGCCCCGGTCCCGGCCCGGAGGAGCCCGGGGGTTCGTGGTGGTCACGGCAGCAGGAGGAAGGGGCCTGGAGGCTCCTGCCCAGGACGGGGCTGGGCGTCATTCACCCCAGTCTCCATCCATTCACCCATTCTCCATCACACCCATTCACCAAGTCTCCATCTCACCTGCACCCAAACAGGGACCAGCTCGGAGAGGCTCCTGCCCGGGCCCCACAGCTTCTCCGAGGTGCAGGATGGGCTCGAGCTCCTTCCTGCGTCAACCTCCCCGCTGCCCCCGGYGGGTTAAGCGAACCCTGCGAGCAGSGAGCAGGCGCTGCAAGGAGGCGAGCGCAGCTTGCAAGGCTGCAAGCTTGCAAGGCTCCCAGCTGCAAGGGCGCTGCGCTGCAGCTCCTGCTGCCTCCACGAACACCACTGCTCTTTCTGGCAAATAACATAGACATTTAACAGACAGAAGATGAAGAAGCACAGACATCTACTAAGCTGGACTACSAGAGAGGGTCTGGGACCCACAGGAACATTGTGGGACTGGGGGGACACAGGTCAGGGGATTGGGTGCTGGACTGCAGGACATGGGTGTCCCCACGCAGGGGGCACGGGGCAGCATCGCCCCTGGTGCCAGCTCGATCCAGAGCATCGCTCTGGCCTGGGCTGCATCGTTAACATCATGCAGGAAAAGCGCCGGCATTGCAGGAGGTCAGACCCAAAAACCTAGCACAGCCTGGGCTGAAAAGCTGCTCTACCACTTAAAGACATGCAGCAGCATCAGGGAACACAGCAGCCTGCTAAAACACACTCCGAAGCGGGGCTGGAGGTGGCAAGGAGCTGCAGGGACGGCAGTGCCTGTGCCCGGGCCACGCGCATCCCAGGAGCTGCCCAGAACGATGCTGCGGGTGCAGGGCTGGATCTCGCTAAGGTTACACCAAACATTTTACATGCCACTCTTTATTTTTACAGTATTGTACAGTTACAAAGGAAGAAAAAACAACATTATATAGCTATTTTATATCATTKGCTTTCAGAAAAATAATCACTTAAAGAATTGGATTAAAAACCACTGATTCAGTACAGTTGTCAGCACTGTACGTGCAAACTTCCAGTACAGCCTCAAAAACCCCACCTTCTTATTGGACGCCACCATAGGTTTAGCATAACAAAAGTTAACTTTGAGATGTGTTATTTGCACAAGGATATTGCAGGACCTTACACATGAGAAGCCGAGAGGTTTGCTTTTCAGGAAGGCAGAACCCCAAAGCTCGCGGCTGGAGCGCGTGCGGGCRGGCGGCACCGTGCGCGGCGCGGGACGCAGGGGGCAGGCAGCCGCTCGCGG
>NW_020456198.1:8904552-8926908 GCF_003342845.1 Nothoprocta perdicaria | reverse complement strand
CGGTGCGCCCGGTGCCACGCCAGCCCCGCCGCCCGCTCGAAGTCCTCCGAGAAGATGAGCTGCGGAGCAAGCAGAGCGCGTCAGGGCTGTGCCCGCGGCGTGGAACCCATTAGACCCACCAGCTGCCGGGACCGCCCCGCAGGGAGCGCGTGGATAAAGTGCACGGCCTCCCCCGCGCGCCGCGCAGCCYGGGGCACAGGCTGCAGTCGAGCCATTAAAGTGTCAGTTTAACGTGCCGAGCTAGTGCCCGTGCCCAGATAAGTGCACAGGACGAGGTCGCCGCCGTGCTCCCCTGTGCCAGGGCCCCCTGCCCCATCCTGATCCCCTTCCCTGTGGCCGTGCAGRGCCAGGGCCGCGTGCGCGGTGGGGCCCCTACCTCGTCGCAGCCGGCGCAGCGCGGCCGCAGGCTCTCGCAGTAGTGGCGCCCGCACCAGAGCGCGCCGCTCTTCCAGAAGTAGATGAGGTCGACGAGGGGCTCGGAGCACTTGCAGCACACGAAGCAGGCCGGGTGCCACTGGCGCGAGTAGCCGGCGCGGTCGGCGTACACCACGGGGCAGTCGGGCGGCACGGGCTGCTTGCAGAGCTCGCAGTGCTGCCAAGGAGAGCGCCCATCAGTGCCTGGTGCTGCCTGGGGGCACCAGCTGCGTACCCGCGCACCCCAACCCCGCCGTGCTCTGGGTGTGTGCTGGGTTTTGCTCTCCAGGCATCCCAACCAGGGCATCTCTGCAATGCACCACTGCAAAGGTATGGAGGGCAGGAACGGCAGTGAGCAAAGGCTCCGAGCAGCGCAGGAACCTGCTAAATAGGCGGTAGGCTCGTGCCGTGCTCCCGCTTGGCTCCCACAGCACCGAGGACGGCCACAGCAGCAGTGGTCACAGAATTAAAGAATGCTTAAGGTTGGGAGGCACCTCAGAGGTCACCTAGTCCAACGCCCTGCACACACAGGGTCACCCAGAGCACAGGACTGCATTGAAACGGGTTTGGAAGATCTCCAGAGAAGGAGACTCCACAACCYCTCTGGGCAGCCTGTGCCAGGACTCTGGCACCCTCACTGTTAAGAACTTTTTCCTCAAGTTCCTGTGGAACTTTTGGTGCTTCAGTCTGTGGCAGTTTCCCTCAGCTTCTACGTGATGGATGACATCATTCCGGATGGTCTTTTGTTGGTGGGAAATAGGGCTTTGTCTCTGGTACGGCAAGAGCCGCAGCATTTACTGCTCACGCCGACCTTGGCTGCCCCTGCGTTAGTCTGAGCGGAGCCCTGCAGCTCCTCCTGGCCCCGAGGCAGCTCACGCTTCAGCTACTGCCCCTAGAAAAATAATGCCTTGAACTCTACGGAGAATAACAGCACAGTTATGTATTTATCTGGAAACACAAACTTGTAGGCTAAATAAACTTTTRTAGCTAAGATGACTTTTATTAATGAGCTTAATGGAAACCTTCCTTTTTTGGCTTTTTTTTTTTTTCTTAAGCTTATACTTTGTCCAATTCAATGTTTGGTTGCAATAGTGAAAAGTTTTTGCTGTAATGCTGGACTTTGAAAGTCAGATACATGTTAATAGAAAAGGACATAGTGGACGGGAGACATTACCCAATATGGAATGAAAATCGACTGCACTTGATGTGTTACAATCGCAGTGTAGTAATGGCCAGAAAAATGTTGCTCAAAAACACTCAGATGCCTTTTTCTTCCCCAGCTTTAAATGCTCTGCTCCATGATGCTCCCACAAGAGCCAGGATGAAACATTCATGTTTTATACCAAGCATCTGTTTAACAGTCACTATGGCCACTCCAGGCCCTTCTTCAGACTTGTATTTTCCACGCAGAGTGTAAAGGATGTTGGAGAAACTCATTGTTTTCCTACGGGATTGTGTTTATGTCCAGAGAGAGGCACAGTCTCAATTCTCTGGAGTTATTACAGGTTCTGGAGTTATTTTCCCCACATTCCCAGCTCTGTGTTAGGCTGAGATGCTCTGCAGTGACTTGCGTTTTCTGCCTGAACTAGTCTAGAAAGCTCGTCTGAAAACACTCGCTAATTTACAACGAAGTGCAGCGTCTCACCTCGACTCCCTCATGCTCTCCTAATCGCCCTAGGACAAAAAGTCCCATTTTCCATCATTACCCAGCATCCAAGCTTCCTTGGGAATCCCTGCCCAGAATCCAAGGTTCCTTGGGAATCATTGCCCAGAATCCAAGGTTCCTTGGGAATCCCTGCCCAGTATCCAAGCTTCCTTGGGAATCCCTGCCCAGCATCCAAGCTTCCTTGGGAATCCCTGCCCAGCATCCAAGCTTCCTTGGGAATCCCTGCCCAGCATCCAAGCTTCCTTGGGAACTTGGACTGGCTCTGGCTGCAGAGGAGGACACGCACTTACCTTGGTGGCTCGGCACAGGTTGGCTGAGGAGGAGGAAGAGGAGGAAGGAAGCAGAGGATGGAGGCAGGACACGGGCGCTCAGGGGATGCCCCAAGGCCACACACAGCCCCAGCGTCCCCGCGTCGCGGCGCAGCCGTCACTCACCCGCTGCGTGGCCGCGGTGTCCACGGCGCCGTTGGGCTCGGGGGGCCGCTGGCGCTCGCCGCCCTCCTTGGCGCCGCCGGCCTGCCCGGGCAGCGCCACCTCGCCCACGCCGAGCGCCTCGGCCTTGTAGGCCTTCACGAAGGCGTCCATGAGCGCGGCGTCGCCGGGCGCCAGCCCGCGGCACTGCGCCGGGTCCTGGTCGTGCAGCGGGAGCTGCCGCAGCAGCTGCCGCCGCCGGAACAGCGCGCCCTGCGTGCCCGCCACCGGCTGCATCTCCTTGGGGATCAGCTCCATGTACTGGATGGCCTAGGGCAGAGCAGAGCACGCGGGCATTGGCGTTACGGGAGGTGCTAACCCGAAACACACCCCACAGGCGGGAACAGACCCAGGAGCAGCCGCTTCCACCCTCCCCTGGACAAAAAAAGGCTGTAGGAGCAGCCACTTGTTCCTAGGGTGAGCAACGCCCGAGGAAGCTGCTAGCCARGGGGGCCACCAGCCCAACGGCTGTCACGGATGGGATGGAGAGGGGCACTCGTGCACCCCAGCCTGCTGTGCACAGCAGTGTCCCCGAGCTGCTCGGGCACCAGGACAGGCTCCAATCCCACCTGCATTGCAGCTCTGCCCCTCACAGCTCACCAACACCTCCATCCATGAGAAAACAGTAGCTGGGCGAGTGCCCAGTCTCCACCTCGAGACGGACGGCCACCAGCTTCACTGGAATATGGATTCTGGAGTAAAGGGAAGGAATTTGCTCCTAGCCACCTCCTCAGGTGGGAAGCCAGCACAAAGACACAGCTGCAAAGCCAAGGGCCTTGGTCAGGCRGCCAGAAGCCTCTCCTCTAAAGGTAAAGGTGCTGTTGTTGGGGCCAGGCCAACCCACTSGAGCCTGTGCCCTTAACTTCTGCTGGAGAAGAGCTGAAAGGAAAGGGAGTTTCCCACTGGAGGCATTTTTCCTATTGTAGTGTGAAGAGCTATGGGGCAGCCAGTTGGCCCCTTGCCACGAAGCTTTAAAGACCAGCATCCAGCTGCACTAGATTTGCTTCTTACTGGGCCAGCACTTGCAAATTTAATTTTAATGGAATGGAGAAGTGATTAACTGTTAAGCGCACACAGCCTCGCTTGATGCAGCCTGTTAAATCCAAGGATGCTTGCATGGCATCCAGCACRGAGCAACCCACTGTGCTTACATGCAACAAGGCCAGCTTCCACATCCGCTTCATTCAAGCAAAGAGCAGCATTTTAGTGTGGTTTAGCAGAGTCAGGGCCGCTGGTTTCAGGGAGCACGCGTAAACAGGGCTGCAAGTTCTGAGGCCAGACGTGGGAACGCAGCCTTCACGCCAYGGGCGTGCTGGTGATTGATGCATCTGCTGATGTGCATCTCAGCAGGAACTGCTCAGAGCCGTGGGAGGGATCTGCCACCGAGGGGGGCTTCCCGGGAGCCCAGGGACTTCACAGCAGCTACCGAGGCAAAGGGACCTCCAAGCTCACGCCAGGCCTCCCACACCACCCGGCAAAACATCCCAGAGCTGGAAAAACAGAAGTCTCGGAGCTGCCCAGGCACAAGCAGTGCTAGAGAACCCCTGCGAGCACAGGGCAGGAGCAGAGCGTGTCTTCGTGCAAGGGATCCCTCCCTCCCCGAGAGCACGGGCCAAGGTGCTGCACACCTACACCAGCCCCAGGAGCAGCAGAGGCTGCAACGCAYCCCAGACATCCTGGCCCACACACACTGGGTAACTTCGCTCCTGGTCAGGGAATGCTGCTGTTATAATTGGGGATGTCATAAAATGTGGTTAGGGAATAGATCAGAGCAAACAAAGTTTAACTTGACACCAAAAGCTGCAGTGAAGGATAATAAAAGGCTGTTTTGTTTGCTGTTACAGCACATTATTACTTTTAAAGGCCTATGATGTTGCCTTAGTCCAAGCAATTTGTAGGAAGAGCATTCCAAGATTTCACCAGTGCTAACTGCTGCATTTCTCTGACATTTTATCAGCTGCTCTTTTCACTTCCCCAGGGACCTTGCTATTTACTTCATAACTTACCCAGGCCCTGCTTAACAAAAACAAGTCCTGAACTTCCTCCTATTCTGGGAGCATCCACTTGAGGACAATAAAGCCTTGGGAAGGAAGCCGCAGAGGCGYCTGCGCACAAGCACCTTGCTGGCCCCAGTCCCTCTGCAGCCACCATGGAACCACCGGCACCCAGAAGTTTTCCTGAAACTTCACCTGCAAGCCAGACGTCATCAAGGTTGTCCTCGAGCCTTTGTTTGTTTTTTGTTTTTCCCCCCCTCGAGCTAAGATATGCTGCTCCCAGCTCCTTCAGACTTGATGCCAATTTGCAGCAGCTCTCATGAAAGATCCATTTGGAGCCTCCCGGCCCCAAGCGCTGCAGGAATCCCATTCCACTGCTCTCCAGGGATGAGTTGCAGGGGTAGGAGCACAGTCCCATCCACATTCAGGCTTCCAGTGCTGCCAGCGAGGCAAGGGCCCTGCCTGAAGGTGCCACCTCTGCTCGGCAGCTGCTCTGAGCTGTGAAAATCCAGGTTCTGAYAAGCCTGGAGCTGGGCGGGATGCTCTAAATCACATTAGGTTGGAGAACTGCCATTATTGTTCTCTGGATCCCTCAGCAAGTTGCCTAATTCCCGCTGGGACCTGAGGAAGGCAAACATTGGTTACACAGCAATTCCAGCCATGCCACTCCTTACCAAAGGAGGGGAAAAAAGGAGGAAAAAAAGAAAAAAAGACAAAAAGAAAACACTACCAGCAGTAGCACTAGGATTAAACAGCCAGACAGGCAAATAAGTGGAAGTCTTGGTGCCCTATTCAAGCACAGCAGTCTGTTCTAATTAGCACCACGAGCTGGTCTTGCAGCCGCACAATTATTTGCTATAGGCTCCACAGGCCCCTTCCAGCCAACCTCCCCAAGAAGAGGAAGGCAACTGAGTTAAAGACTAATATTCAATCTGTCACCCTGGTTTATAGCTGCATGTAAATACATTTTTTTTTCCTTCCTCAATAATTCTTAAAAAGATCTGGTTGCAATTTTAAACAGCTTTAAACTATTTGTTTAATTTGAAGAGCAAAAGCTGTCTGTTAATGCCAGTGTAATATGTAATGTTTTTAGTCCTGCAATACAGTTTAAAAACCAGTTAAATACTTTCCCTCAAGAAGTCCRCCGCTGGCTGACTTGCTTCCACACGCCCCAAAACACTTCCACTCGTTCCCATGATTGCACTGCACGCTCGCCAAGAGGAAGGAACGTGGGGCAGGACGTCTGCTTGCTTTCCAGCCATGCCGCGGTGTGGAACGAGAGCTATCTGCCCTTTTYAAGCCGGAGGTCATTCTTATTTGGTCAAGACTGTTTAAGATGCAAGGAAAACAAATCCCATCTCCAGTGGTGAGTTTGGGGGGGCTGCTCTGCCCGCAGCCTTGCGCTGCAGAGACAACAGGAATTAGTATCCATGGGCTGGAAGCTGCGGCCAGGAGGCTTCTGGAGGCGGATGCCCATCTAGCTGTGCTCTCCCCATGCTAGTCCAGTCTGTGTGGACTAGCACATAGCGTGTGYTGTCCTACCACCTCCTTCCCTTCTTCCCTGGAAGCTCCATGACAGTCAACCCCCAAAATCCCAGCTACTAAAAATGCAGCAGAATGATAGAAAAACGGATCGGTGGAAGGCAGCTGGACCACGAGTCCCTGCCCTCCTGTACCCGAGGGCTGTGGGCGCAGGCTGCAGCCTGGGCACAGCCTCCCAGTCACTCCTGCAGCACCGCGGGGCGGCTGGCACCCCCGCCGGCTCCGCAGGCCTGGCGCTCATCCCGGGACAGGTGCTCCAGAATCCCCCTCGTTCCTGCACGGTGACAACGGGCTGCAAAGAGGCGCCTGAGGTCAGCGCCGAGGCAGGTGACCGTGCCCAACGCATGCTTGCCATTGAGACGATGCCTTTCCATGAAAAGGAAAAGCTCCACGGGGAGGGACACCACATAAGGCGTTCCAGGAGCCCCGGGACCATCGTCATTCCCGAGGTGGCCACAGCAGCTATGCTTCCCAGCCCGGCAGCGCAGGGCTCCGGGTGGCTACGCGCCACTTGCCTAGCTGGGTTTGGCAAGCCACAGGCAAGGAAAGGCTGTCAGCACGCCGGAGTCTTGGCTCCGGGTAGATACTGCCGTGGCAAGCTACCCCAAGGGCCCCGATTACACCGCATTCAGCAGGAAATTATTCTGCATTTGGTGGGGTTTAGAGCCGGTTGGTGACTCGCCAAGGTAGAACTATAGTGGTTAGACTCCTGGTTAATAACAGGCACAGCAGCTCAAGTTAAGGCTAGCATTATTGCTGTTAGCAGAAAACCTACTATATGGTTACTTCTCCCTCATCATTAAAGCCCATTTTCATAGCATTCAAACAGAATAATTTACAAACACAGCGATTGCTTTACATGCTGCATTACTACTCTCCGCATCAATTGATTTTTGCTGCTTTTGAGACATGGATTCAAGTTTACTTTGCTGAAGTGTTAGCTTAAAATCCCGGGTTACTGGCAATGTCAGGGGTAATGCCTCTACCTGTGCTGGCCACTGAGGCAGCCCCGCACGTGGACTTGCAGGAGAGCGGCCTTTCAGGGGAGACCCGGATGTCTCCCGCTCGATGGGACATCAAAGCCAGCTACAGTGCAGCCCTGAGCAGAAACATCAGGAGCTAAAGGCCGGCAGCAAACGCTCCCACGCGGCTGGGTTTTGAGCACAGAAACGCTTCTGTGGGTTCTGCAGGCACTGTGCAATGGGCAGGATGACAGAGGTGGGCTCTGCTCAGCACTGTTTTTCTGGGCATGAACTGTACCGATGCGGTGAACTYTGTGGTTGTAAAACACATTGAGACTCCTCCTAGAAATGCAACAAGCTCACAGGAACCCACTAGAGGCAACCAACCCCTCTCTTCTACCTACTCGGGCTAKTTTTGCGGTTTTCCCCAAAATCTAAACATTATGCGCATTTTTGCTCCGAGGCAAGCTGTGTTTTAACACATTCCACAGTAACTTCACTCCAGAGCCACGCTCCCAATCAAGTGGYACCGCTCGCCCACCGACCGCGCCGCGAGCAGCTCACCAGCTTCTGGGTGAGCCCCGGCGGGGCCCACTCGTAGGTGATGGTGTCGAAGGTGGGGTCCTTGCGGGACACGATGGGGTTCGTGATGATCATGCGGTTCCGCTTGTAGATGCGCACGCCRTCGCCTCCCTTCACCCTGGCCGTGAGCGTCGCGTACTTGGAGTCCGACAGCAGGCGGCCGATTTTCCGGTCGTCRTCCGCGTCGGAGCTCAGGCTGTGATCCTCCTGGCTGCACTTGCACCACTTGCATATTTTCCTGCGGGCGACAGTGAGAGGGCCCAGCCGCTTTGAAAGGTTAAACGGGAGCCAGGGTCACCACACAAGACCAAAGCCCTTTGTGGCATGAGCTGCATTCGGGAGCCCAGCTCCGGGTGTCCCGGAGAGATTCACGGCCACGGGGAATATAAAACCATGAAACCCCGAGCGCTATCCCGGCACGACGACAGCGGCCACRCTGACAAACCGCTCCTGCTGCGGGCAGCACTGACGTCCTGGGAATTTAAGTGATTTTTTTAATCCTCCAACTTCACCACACAGTCTCCAGCTATAAAGTGTTAGCCTTTGCTCTTACTGCACTTTATAGTCCATTAAAATGGAGAATCCTAGAAGTGGAATTGATACCTAAATGTCTAGTTAAATTATAATGGCTGTAAAATGGAAAAGCAAGTCTATGAGGCCATTTTCTGATGGTTAACACTATTCTGATGCACATCCAACTACTTCAGCATGATTCTTGAATAAGGAGGATTCAAACTAGTCTCTAATGGAATTAAAAACCAATAGCAACTGAATGAAGTGAGCTTTGAGGTTTGCATTGCCATGCAGCTTGGGCATTGAAATCAGACCTCAAGGCTGCACAATGCAAAATCCAGTGCCACAAGCAGCACCATGTGCAGAGACTGCAGCACGCCCGGAGGCCACGGTGGCAAGTGGCACAACGTGGGTTCACAGGGCTCAAAGAAATGAGCACRGGGTTTGCAAGAGCATCTCAGAGACACTAAGTGTTGTTCAGCTACTGACATCTAGATGCAACCCTTCTGCTTGGGAAGCCCCATTTGTTTCCACTCATCCATTTCCAATTTGCCAGCAAGCAGGGCACACAAGAGGCTCACCACTTGGCTGGCTTCCATCGGCTACCGACAGTAGCAGCTATTTGCCTGAATTTGTGGTGTTTCTTAACAGAAAAAAATGGAAATGAGTTTTTCTGGCACAGTGCGTATTGCCACAACCACCCTAAGCACTGCACAGCTTGCAGCACCAAGCTCCCAAATCAAGGTGACTTTGTGCTCCACTTGCACCAGCTGCACAGGACGGTGACACCCGCACCCTGTGRCCAAGGCAGGGGCTGCTCCCCGCTCCGAGCGGCCTGACCGCTGCTGGCACCGGCTGGGCTCTCATACGGGGCCTTTTGCGGGCACCCCCGACCGCGGGGGCGCGGGTGCCAGCAGGGCTGGCACGTGCAGCAAGGCCGGCCGCTCAGCGCCCTGCGCAGCGAACACGGCCTCGCRCCCCGGCCGCTGTGTGTTTCAGCAGGGAACACTGGCACAGGCACTGCGCTTTGGAACAGAAAGAGCCTGTCCAGAGAAAAGCAAATAGCAAATCCCGTTTTACCAGTTTTAGCTGCTGTGCAGTGTTGCAGGTTTGGAATGGCAGCCCGCGGCACGCACAGCGGGCAGCCTCTTCATGGGC
Organism: Nothoprocta perdicaria; assembly: GCF_003342845.1. Taxonomy (NCBI): domain Eukaryota; kingdom Metazoa; phylum Chordata; class Aves; order Tinamiformes; family Tinamidae; genus Nothoprocta; species Nothoprocta perdicaria. The sequence continues at coordinate 8,917,607 of NW_020456198.1, read as the reverse complement.
ATTGGAGCTGCCGGCTCCGAGCGGCACAACACAGCCTTACCCATGGGTGATAATAACGGGAACGGTCTGAGCATCTCTCACCACATTCATTAAACAGGCTCAAAAAAAAAAAAAGTGGAAAAACACCCTCGGTAGAGCCACTCTTGCATGTCTGTTCTTCTCAGTATGTGCTGGTACAACTGGGGCCCTTTGCAGGCTCCGGCCTGGATCCATCCAGGAGCTCTCCCCCTCCACAGCAGCCACAAGCTGCCCGGCACCACTGGGCGCAGCCCCATGCCCTTCCCGGCCCGCATTGCTCCCGGGATGCCCCACACAGGAGGCACCTGCCATGCCCACAGCAGCCCCATGGAACAGGGACGTTCTCATGCAACGCCRGGATCCAGCCCGTGCAGGATGGCTCCGCTTGGAGCTTCTCATCCGCGAGGCTCCCGCCGCCCTGCCCGTGCCCCATTCCCCATTCCCCGCGCTCGGCCGTTACCTCCAGGAGTGCGGCTCGAAGCCCGGGCAYGGCCCCCGGCAGCGGGAACAGGGCGCCCCTCGGCCCAGCGGCGGCTGCACCCCCGACATCTGCAAGAGAGCRGGACAGGGCTGGCACCGGGGCTCGGACACGCCAGGCCCCCGCGGCGCCCGCCCGGGCTGCCGGCTTGCCCGGCCTCCCCACGCGAGCAAGGCTGCACCGGGATGCAGAACGTGTCACACACCGTGAGCAGCACTGGTTAAGGAGACCCCAGACACAGCAGCGGGTGCCCGGCCCCTCTGCTCCGGGTTAGCTCCTGGATAAGCTGGAGCTTTGCTAGCTACCAGGGTGGGTGCCTCATGCACCGGGACCCGGCAGGGCAGCGAGGCTGGCAGGGCCCTGTGCGGTGCCGGCCTGTGGGGAACAGGCTCCCAGCYGCCTCCCCACGCTGCACCAAGAAAGAAACCTCCGCGCTGCCTCTTGCGGCTATCGGAGGCTGTGCCGCTCGCCCACGGAGATCKCTGCTGACATTCAAGCCCGCGTTCCACCAATTCCCCACAGAAGAGTTTATTTGGTGACATTTGGRTATAAAAAACAATTTACTTGGAAAATGTAGCACTGCAAATAAGAATGGAGCAGTTATAAACAGCTGGCTCTAGGGCCGCAGAACCCAAACTCCTGGCTTCAAGGCCTACATGCCAGGGGCTCGAGCCCCGGGTGGCAGCAACCCTTGCAGCGGGAGCGGGGCCCAGGCTCAGGTCCCACATCTGCATCACAGTTCCAGCCTAAGGGCTTCCTCTGCCATTAAAGGTGACCACAAAGAGACCTTTTGTTGCCAGGGTTGAGGTGCTCCCTACAGCACCAGACCCAGAGCTGGGAGCTGTTCCCGTATCGCCAGGCTCCTCCGCAGGCCCGGCCCTTCYGGCCTCCCTGCCACCGCGGGGCAGCGGGACAAGCGAGATGAGCACCTCACCGCACCCCTGTTCCGAAGGGCAGGGCAGACCAAACCTGGGGGCTGTAAAATTAACCACTGCAGCCAGAAAGTACCCGCTAGTCACTGCAAAAGGACCCGTCAGCGCAGGGCTTYACAGCGACGGAGCCCGGGACAGCCTCGCTGTGCAGGCACACGTGCACAGCCTGCCCCAACATGCATGCACAGCCCATCCCGACACATGTACAGCCCCAGGGCAGCACGTGTCTAACTGAGCTCTGTGCCACACACCAAACACAGAACAGGGCTCCCGGCCCTGCCGCAGAGCGCGGCTCCAGAGCCGACAGCGTTTTATTGACCAACCTTTTTACCAGCTCCGATCTTAATGAGTCACACAGAAGCCGAGGAGAGGCGAGGGACCACGAGTGTTTATTTAAAATACAAACATCTGGATTAAATAACCTCATTTATAAACGTTACATTGTGCAGCCCAAACAGGAAAGCAGCAGACAGCAAAGTGCGGTCGGCAGCGGCCCCGGGGCCGCGAGCGGACAGGGGACACTTGGGACTCGCACTGGGAGCTCCAAGGTACAAACCCGAAACACTGGACAGCCTCCAGCCCCGCTCCAGATCAGAATTCAAGCCCAGGGTTGTGCTTTATTACTTGGACTTTTCTTTTATTCTACCTGCCCAAAAGGACTTCTACTTCAAGTTTGGGGTCCGGGTTTGAGGTTGCCTTCTCCTTAATCTAACCACCACGGAAGCACCTACTAGACCCGTGTTCTCCAAAGCTCCCAAGCGCCAGCTCCCAAACCCAGGCTTGTGCTCCTGGTCCCCTGGATGATGTCCAAGCTCTTGGGGTCCCATGGGACAGGGGAGGTTGGAGCAGCCAGGAGAGGAGCCAGGAGAGCTTGGGGAGCAGCACAAGGCACCTCCACAGCGGCACCTTCCTGCACGGGGACCCTGCGGCACCCCGAGGCCGGCGCGTTCCCTGCTCCGCAGGGCGCAGCGAGCAGGAGCTGCTCTTGATTCCCAGGGCTGCACAGGGGCCAAGCACAACAGCCCCGCTGCCCGCGCCGCCTCCTGCCCACATATGGGACAGCTCCGCACTGCTCGCGCCTCGCGCGCAGAGAATATGCATAAAAGGAGATTCTTTTTTAAAAAGAGATGCATAAGACACAGCAAAAAAAAAAAAACAAAGCCGGCAAGATAATGTGAAACAAATGCTCGCTGACTATCTTCGACTCCACCTATGCCCAAGACTATTTCAAAACACTGCATTAGAAGAGGAGATATAAGAGAAGTGAAATGAGTTCAGAGAAATTTATAATGCCTTTAAAAAATGCCTGTGTCAACAAACTGCTTGGAAGAAAAGCAAGTTCTGGTCACCATGGCTAGAGATACAATGAGTTTTAAGATTTCTATTTTGGCTTTTTGTATATTACAGCATTCTTGCCATTAAAAAAGAAAGCTGGTCTGTGCAGAGGAAATTCTTAGCTAGTGAAATGACAGAAAATTGAGCCCATTCTACCCACAAAAACATCGCAGAACAATCCCAGGAATATGCCAGCTCCAGCGTTACACCATGATCTACTACATGGGCCAAAGATGGGGCCATCCGAGACACTGGCAAGTTTAGGAAACAGCTGGAAAACAGAGTCTGTTGACTCTCTAATGAAAGGAAAGTAGGAAGAAAACCCAGACGACCATTTCCCGTCACGTTAGGGCTCRGACCCCATTGGGGAGGCAGCGGCGAGGGGCAGGTCTGACGAGACGGACCCTGCTCAGGGGCCTCTCAGGCCCTGGGAGGTCACTCCATCCTTTCCAGGGTTGTGTGTCCAGGAGCGGCGCTTCCCATGGTTATGTAAGTGGCTCCAAGGGGATGCAGACCCTGCTGGAGCTTGCACCTCTCTGTGCCCTGCTCTGCACGGCCGAGCACAGGAGCAGTGCCAGGGACCCCAGCTGGCACCGGGAGCTGCTGCTTCCCACGATTATCCAGACTCCTCAGCACGCACAAACTCAGCTCTGCCCTGCAGGGCAGGGGCACAGGGAAATGCTGGGGCTCGGGAAATCCCGACGTTCCCGTCGCACACCACACGGCTCCGCGCGCCAGTGCCYGGCGCTGCCCACCCGCTCCCAGGGCTCCGCACAGTGCTCTGCACTGCTAGCATGGGCAGACTCTGCCTGCTCCTGTCTTGCGAGGAAAATCAGCACTGACCTGCTCAAGACTTTCTTTTGTGGTCTTGCCTTGCTGCRCGTAAATATCAAAATAAGCAGGCCACAATCACAGGTGCTGAGCACATTTCTTTCAATCCAATGGCCTCTTGTCCCAAGACTGTTCACTTGCCTGGACAGCACTGAAAGGTTAAGTTTCACTCCAAGCTTTGGAGCACTCACATAAGCAATAGCCATTGAACAGACCTGGCTTCAAGCCAAGTTCCCATCGTCTTTCATCAGCCATTGAACAGACCTGGCTTCAAGTGAGCTCCAGGGTATCGGACTTGCAAACAACATGCACAAAAGATGTGGTGGAAAGCAACGTTGTCTAGTAGGAACGTGCCAGATGAAACAACTTCCCAGGTTGAATAGAAAAGATGTAAAAAAAACAACAACGCAGAAGTGATGAAGAGTTGCACAAGGCAGGAAAACATGTCTGCAGCCCATCCTCCTTGCTGTGGAGGTTGCTTTACTGCAGGTCATTCCCAAATCCAGAGGCTCTTACACAGCACCTGGGATAATCTCTGTACGCTTAGGACTCAGTCATGATGTTCTGCTTTCCCTTAAGGCCCTTGCTGAGCTGCAGAGGGTCTCGAGCACGGTGCCAGAGCAGACCTGAGCCTGCTGGGTTCACCCACCTTCGCTGAGGAACCTGCTGCTGAGGTGGCTGGAGGCAAACGGCCTCAGAGCAGCCCTGGTCTCTAGGGAGGCCCAGGCCTTTCTCCCTTCCTTTGGCTGTCAGGCTGCTCCTCACGCCACCTCTCTGGCCAYGCACGGGGCAGGGCCAAGGTGGACTTGATAAGTCGATCTGATCTCCATCAGAAGCCTGCGGCATGTCAGGAAACAACAGCACAGACCAGGGGCTGGATAAAGCCACTCAAAAACAAGGTGGAAACGGGAAAGTGGAGCTGGCTCCAGCTGTGAAGTCATTCACTGGAACATCCAGATCCAGGATCAGATCCTTATCTGTCAGGGATGCAGCTTGAAMATGCCACCTGGAAGACTTTCAGTCCTCCCTTCTCCTACATATGCACCCCAAGGATCACCACTTAACCATAAAAAATACATAATGATTCTGCATATGGAAAACAAACACCCTGAAAGGAAACAGGCATCTCCCAGCAGTAGGGCTGTCATTAAGGGCACTTACAGCACAGGAGAGCTGCCCCGCACCGCGGTTCCCACATGCCCACCCATGGGGGACTGCAGAGTCACCTACTGCTCCCCAGAGCTGCGCACAGAAGCGGAGCGCAAGCACCAGGAGAGGTTATTGCAGGCAGCCTCCAGCTCCAGGCTTTGCCCTGCATCAGACCAGAACTGAAGGAAACCCATTCTATGGAGCATCATTTGGGCTGTACTTGTCTACCACCTCAGCCTGCTTTAAAGACCATCCCAGTATGTTCACAGGGTCTTTCATTCCTGCTCTAATTTAGACACTCACTTTCCCAGGGTCAGGAACACAGACGGACTGACAGCACRGCCTGGGTTCTCTTGACTGTGGCCAAAATAACTAATGAGATGTCTGGAGACACACACATCTCAAGAGCAAGCAGGAAGAACTCAGCCCCTCTGCATGCACCACAGGTCCATCCACTCCCAAAAATACCACGGTCAAGAACCCTCCAAGTGACCCAGCGGCCAGCCCAGCCACCAATGTCCTCTCCTCCTCCGTGGCTGCACATCAACAGCACCAAGTCACACGTGACGGGCAGGGGGTTGCAGGGAAGACGGGACAAGGAGCCACCTGGTTGCGCTCCATGAGCTGTCACCATGGCTTTGCTGAGGAGCAACCCGCTCTGCTCATGGCCACAGGATCATCACTCCTGCTGCAGATGGGAGGCAGGAAAGTGTGTCCAGAAGTAGGGCAAGAACTAGTAGGAGCACCCATTCCTGCAGCGGTCCCAAGCACAGGGAGCACAGAGGAACTCAAGCCTGGAGTGAGACTCAGTCTTGGCAAGCTTGGCCAGCGCAGTTACCCATCAAAGCCTCTGCAAGCTCCAAAGGCCGGACACCTCCCCGGAAGGCTGGTCTACGTGTTGGGCACAAAGCAGTGGTTGGAGCAGTTGCCGGTGCTCAGGGAGCACGGTGCCCACGGCGCAGGCTGGCAGCGGAGCCCGTGTCCCGCACATGGGCACCAAGTGCCAAGCTGGCGCTGCCGCCGGGCGAGGAGCTGCGGACCCCGGCAGCACCGACTGCACAGCACCTTATTTGGAGCCTGCAAACRGCCATGGAGATACCCAGCCACCTCAAGGATGGCTTTTCCCTCCTTTTTAGGAAGGGAACAGAAAAAGCTGGTTTCCAAAACCTTCCCACAAGTTCACAGCAGCGTTTCAGAGCCAAGGGCCTTGTCTCACCTTCCTCGGTGGGCAGGCTGAGGAACACCAGCACCAAGGCTGGGTGGCATTAGCGCCCCTGGGGTGGCCTTGAGAAGACTGTCCCCCTGCCCAGGCCTCCGCGCGGCTCCGGGGAGCGACGGCCGGGGCAGAGCAGCCCCAGGAAGCTGCAGGACGTCGGAGCGCTCAGCAGGAATCCTCCCGCTGCAGCGGGCATCAGCGGCTCCAACTCCGAAACAGCCCCTTCAACAAGGCAGGAAGAGCAGCATGGAATCAACATGGGACTAGCCTGCCTAGSACAGTTCTTTAGGAACATCATTGATAGGAATTAATTGGTCTTCATTTAGATCATGTTTTTATGTTATAGAGCTAGTCTTGTGGAAGAATAWGGAGCGGAATCGAGCTTCCTTTAAAGATTTGCACATGGACTGGGCATTATTTGGAGACTTACATAAGGTAACAATGCTTCAAATAGCTATAGTGAGCCTAGTGTATTCTATGTAGAAGTAGGAATATTCCCTCTGGACTAACAAACTCATGACATACATTCTTATTCATACCTACATTTCCCTAGTTCAATCTGAAAAGCAGGTGCKTAGAGAAAGCAGGTTGAGATACCTGCTTCAAAACAGAGATTTTTCCCAAATTGTGAAGGGCTGCATCAGTCAAGTTGTGACTGCTTGTTTGGATGAGCCCCTTTGCAATATGTGAGAACATGAAATGTTCATACAAAAGACTCATGAAACGCAGTAACAAGCGGCAAGGTGAAGCTGCTGAAGGCACTGGTGCAGCACAGCAGTTCTGAGGCTGAGCCACCCTGAGACTCACCAGTCACAAGACAAACTGAAGAAAACTCCAAAAACCTAATACTGCAAACTGTTTCAAAAACTCAGTTAACTGCATTAAAAGCTTAGTCCACATGTTCTAATAGGAGAGGCAAAGAAATCCACACAATGCCTGCATAGATATCTAAATAAATCTCATTATTTTTGTGCCTGCAACCCTSACCAAAGGGCCTTCCACTGCACACAACAGCAGTCCCGCTCATTCCCCTCCTGCGYGGCAGGAAACCTCCTTTCAAGAGTCTGGCCTCAAGCTTCTCCATCCACAATCTGGAGCAGTAACCCATTGCACTCGGCACTTTCCTACATAGTTTTCCAGTTTTCCCAAAATCTTTTCAAAAGTCTGCAAGGAAGGGCTCACCTGCTTCTAACTCAAGCTGCCTCTGAGCGCCCGGGGCAGAAGCTGCCGCACAAGGCGCCGCTGCAGAGCTCGGCGTTCCCGATGCCCTCCCGGCACTGGGCACGGGGGCAGGCAGCCCCCGGGGGTGCCAGGACCCTGGGGACCCCAGGAGGACGGGGACAAGCACAGGCAGCACATGGCTGTGGTCAGCACTCGCCCACAGGCCACAAGCCAGCACTGCACCCTGCAGCATTCCCATTACCAGCACTTTGCTCGGGTGCTCTCCCCATGTTGAGACAAGCCTTGATCCCAGCAACAATACCAGGCCAGGCGCAGGTCCATGCGCCGTGCTCCACAGCCTAGAGCATGGGGCTGGCACTCAGGATAGCCCCGCAAAGCCACCGCCGAAAACCAGCCCCGTGCAGGAGCAGGCTATTCTCAGAGCAGAAAATTCAGTGCTGCACAGGGCAATTCCATGCTGCTTCCCTCCAGGATGAGCCCTCAACAGTTCGCAGCACAACAAGCTCATGCATGTGTGACCGACAACGCTTGACAGGGGACGAAGCAGTACAGGAACTGGCTGCTATCATTGGTTTGATTCTGACAGCAAAGACGAGTTCTGATTTTTGTTTTCATCAGCATTTGTTTAAACATGACCTAGAAGGAACTTATTTCCCTACTGGACTCAGTAAGCAAGCCTAGCTACCCAAATCATAAAGCTGTCTTTGGCAAGTCCCATCTTTTCCCRCCGCCCCCATCTTAACTTATCCCATAGAGAGAGAATTTGAAGTTAAAATTGTCTGTGACAGAGGCAGCCTCATCTGGAAAGCTGGAAGCACTAATTGATATTGCATTTTTTCAGAGGGAGAAGTTTATTGCCTTTTATTTTGGCACTACACAAAGCCCAGGGAAAGGCTCTGATATCTGAGGAAACTATTTCAACAGGATTTCAACCTACAGGATGACAGAGATATAATAGACCCAGAGCCTCTGCAAATATCTTACTCTCCAAGAGCACATAGTTGGCAGGGCTCCCTCCTCCAGCAACAATGTGTGAATTAATGATAAGAAAAGGGCAGACTTAAATAAGGTGAACAGATTTTTTCCACTAGCAGGAAAGGAAGGCTTCAGACACTTGGTCTAAGTTATAAAAAWCTAGCTGTAAGCGCTCAGAATGAATCATGTGGGGTTCTATAAGAACCCACCCAAGTTTCACTGAACGGTAGCTGTGCTCTGCAGCACTGGGGGAAGCATCCTGCCTTAATGGTCCCCTGGGGTTAATCAGCTCCGACTGCTGCTTCCCGCAGGAAGGGCTGAGCCTGGGGCTCCCCTCCGCGCACCGACACTTCACACTGTGAAGCTGCTCCCGCAAGTTTCTGCGCCTCCTAAATCTTCCTGCAGCTCCGCTCCTCCACCCAAGGAGCTGGAGACGTGAGGGGCGAGATGCGCCCTTGGGGAGGGGACACACGCACAACGCACCCGCCACGTCCTGCCCTGCTGCGATACGGGCCCAGCCGCCGYGGCAGAAATCCCCCCAAGGCCCCTCCACTGTGGAAAATGCAGGAAATGTCCCAGGCAGAAGCTTCAAGGGGAAAGGCTTTAAATCAGCCACCCTCTGACAGCTCGAGGAGCTYCGGGCTGCCACAGCCACCTCGGGGGCCGCAGCCCGTGTCCTACCAGGGCACTCAACAGCACTTTAAACAAGAAGTTACTCCCACTTAGTGGCTTCATCCTGATGATCTGGATTAAGACACATGGCTGGCAGGAGCCGCTTCCCCTCTGGCGGCTCCCTGTTTTCCTTGGCACCGGCAGGTGCTCCTTTGCAGCGTAATTGCGCAGCGCGCTTGGGAACAAGGGCTTTTTGTTGCCCAGAGTGTCGCAGGCCGGATCCAAGGGCTGCTCTTACATAGGGGAAAATAAAGTCTGTGCTTCTGAGTGAAGCTGCTCCAGGCAGCACATGAGGCAGAGCTCGTTTTGGGGCCAGCGACACCCCAAAACCGAGCACGGAGCCAAGGGCTGCACGCTGCCGAGCGGGCGGCAAGGCCGGGCGCTTCTGCGTCCCGTAAGCTTTGCTCTGGGGCGCTCCTGCTGATAAGGGGGAAGCCGATCTCCSCCCAGTGACAAGCTCTTCCGCACAGAAAAGCTCTCAGACGCCCTTGGATGCGGGCTTTGCTAAGCCAGCCCTGGGAGAATCCCACTCATTGCCTTAGCAGGCTGTTCTAGACACTTCCAGCCTGAGCACATGGAGCCGGATTTAGCTTTCCTTTCACGTATTCAGGGGGAGGGTCAGTAGGGGTGAGCCAAGCCTAGCAAGGCCGCACCGGGACGGGGATCCGTCCTGAGCGGAGCCCGTCCTGCCTGGTTCTTGCTGGCCCGGAGCGGCGCTGGCTCTGGGAGCGGCTCCCCAGAAGCGGCTGCTCCCCCAGGAGCCACGCACGAGCACGCCAGGAACCAGCACCGCTCCGGGCACCCGCGCACTGGAGCCCGGCGGCTGCTGCGCTGCAGCAGCGCTGCCCTAAGCCATGGCAGGAGCTCTAACATCAACAGGCAGAGGCAAAACTCTCACTTAAGTGTATGCTTCTGAAAAATGTCCAAGGATGCAGGACACAGCACCCRGAATTGGCCATCAGCAGAGAAAGCCTTCGCGCTTTTATTATCTCCCACTGCTCAGCAGCAGTCCTCACCCCATTCCTTAGTACTTCTATGCTTAGTTTTGACTCGCAAGCAGTCACCCAACCCAGGCACTCCCTATTTCCTCCAGCCCGTTTGGAGTTCCTCTCCCATCCCCAAAACCACAGCAGGGCTTTCCTTTTCCATGCCCCTTTTATCCAGTCCAAAGCTGGATTGTGGCACCAGTTTCTGCAATATCACACCTAGTGAGTTAAGCATTAACAAACCACCCTGCCCTATCTGTCAGCACTCTGAAGCCAAAGCTGGTATTACTTTCAATTTTAGCAGCTTTTTTTTTTTTTTTTTTTTAAATAAACAGAGCACTTCGGTCTCCCCTCTTGGGGCACAGAGGCACAGGAGGGAGCAGGAGCAGCGCCCGGCAAGACGGACGGGTCTGTGTCACCCTGGGGCACCCTGGGCGGCCAAGGGGGTTATTTGGGCAGAGGAAGGACACGCACAGGAAGCCAGCCCGGTGACCTGCAAGAGGAGACTCCTCCCCGARCTCTCCCCCTTCTTCCAGCTTTTATCTTTATGTGAAGCAATAGCTTTGAGCTGGGACATCCAAACATCTCTTTTCCTCTAGGACTAAAATAAAAATATTTTTCCCACTTTAAAAGAGACATGACAAAAAGCTCAGCCCAAACAAACCCTCCAGACAGTCCCTCCCTGCAGGAGGAGAGGATTTTGTAACTTGTAAATTGTAATTTATGGGACTGGCCTTGGGTCCAAGTCCAAGTGCCCTGGGCAGCTCTTTAACCCCGCTGCTCTCGGTTCCACGCTGCAGAGCCAGGCTCTGCCAGCCAGGTCCCAGCGGGAGAAGTCTCCCGGGACCAGGGGCTCCGCAGGGACCGGCCCCGCTCCAGGGCCGGGAGCACCGGCTGGATCCGCTGGGGCGGCTGCGTCCGGGAGCAACCGCGCGGAGCTCCGAGCTCGGGGCAGCGGGGCTGCCCGCGACRTCACGCACAGTGTTGATGCCAAGCGGCAGGGCACAGCTCGGTGACTAAGGAGCGCTCGGCACGCGCGGGGTTCACTGCGCTCAGCGCCGGCCGGGAGCACTCGGCACAGAGGCTCGCGGGGCTGCTCGGGGGCACAAACACCACCTGAGCGGGGCTGAACGGCCGCCACACAGAGCTACCCATGCAGCCCCGGGCGCGGACAGGAAGGAGCATCCTCCACGTTGAGCCCGTGTCCCGCACACCCCGAGCGGCCAACGCAGCTCGGAGGCTGAGGGAGCAGCCGGGTGCCCCCTTCGCCCCTCAATGTCTCAGAGCTCCGAGTTTTGGATTTCAGAGGTCACTTCCTCGTCAAGCAGCGTTCCCTGCACGGCCAAGACGCCCGTCAGCCCAGGCTGACCTGGTTCATCACAGCAGCCCTGCTCTCCTCTGCCTTGCAGCACTGCAAATCCCATGCTGGGGAACCGAAAGACACAAAAAACAAGGRAGGAAAATGCCTAATATTTGCATTGACAGAGCAAACCTTGATGCTGTCCCCGAGTAATGCTTCTAGAGGAGCTGGGTTTTCTCCAAGCTAGTTCCCGACGGGGTCGGGCACGAGCAGCAGACGAGCACCGGGGTTTCCTGCTGCCCGTGCCCGGTGGAAGGGCTGCGGTGCCGGCCCTGCCGCGGGGCTCCCAGCCCAGAGCGAGCAGAGCATTCCTGCTCACAGCRCTCTGGCTCCTCAGCAAAGCCCCGAGCGCTCCGCAAGGCATCGGCGCCAATTAAACCCAACAGTGATTGGGAAGTCGAGCGCGGGGCCTCGCAACAAGCCCTAATGCGTTCCAGACGTGGGGCGACGTGCTCAGACGGGCCGCGCGCCGCTGCCAAGGCAAACAGGAGCCGGCGGCGGCGCGCGGTGCCCGGAGCGGTGCCCTCCTCGCGCCAGAGAGCGGAGCCGCCGCGTGCCGAGGCGCCCGCGCTGCTCGGATGTGCCCCCAGCTCTGCGCCTTGCCCCTTGCATTTGTTGTATCCCTTCGTTTGGCTTGGGGAGCGCAGACTAGCTGGGACCTTGGTCACGGTGCAGTGCGTGGGGCCAGCGAGGCAAGGCGCGAGCGGGGCCCCGTGGACGCCCCACACGGGGTGCCCGGCCCCGCAGCGGGGTGCCCGGCCCCGCCGGCTCCACGGGCACGGCCCTGCTCCCTGCCCCGCCAGCCCACACTGCCCCCGGCCGCAGCAGGGCCGGCCGGGATGGGGTGACAGCCACGGCACCCAAAGGGGCCACGCGCGGCACCCACGTCCCGGCCACGAGGACGGGGGTCTCGAGGGCGGCCACCGCGCGGGGCTCCACGGGCAGCGCCCGGCCACGCGTGCCCCAGCGCGGGGGGCAGCGCAGGGCCGGGGGGATACGCGGGGCGGGACAACCCCCGCGGGCGCCTTCCCGCAGCACTCAACGGCGGCGAGCGCGGCCGCGGGTGCGCGGGGACGGGCGGGACGGCGCCCCTGCCCCGCGCCGCTCTGCGGCGGAACCGCGGAGGAAGCGGCTCGGGACCGGGACCGGGACCGGGACCGGGACCGGGACCCCCGCGCGCACCCACCTCGCTCGCTCCCCGCGCGCGGCTCCGCGGCGACTCCTGCGCGCTCCCCGCGCGGCCCTTTTCATTGGCGACCGCGGCTCCCCCGGAGCCGCCGCCAGCCAATCCGCGCCGCGGCCCGCGCTCTGTGGGCCAATGGCGCGCGGAGGGGCGGGGCCGGCTGGCGGGCGCGCACGTGTGCGCGGGGCGCGGAGCCTGGGAACGGGGAGGGGAAAGGGGGGAAAAGGGAGGAAGAGGAAAGAAAAACGGGGAAAAAGGAAAAAAAAGTAAAGAAATAGGGGGAAAGCGCACGGGAAGGGAGGAGAGGAAGAAGAAAGCGCGCGGGAAGGAGCGCCGAGGGGCTCCAGCCCTTCTCCCGTCCCCTCTGCCACAGCACAGGCTGCGGAGCGGGAATGCAGCGTCCAGTGCAGCGGCTGGATGGATTTGTTTGTTTTTAGCAGGAGGCAGTGTCTAAAATATGTTTTTCATGTACTTTTTATACCTGCTCAACGTTGAGGAATGACCCTCTTGCCGCCGGTGGCTCSAGGGCCAGGGCAGGTTTGCGGCAGCCCCCCGGTGCTCCCCGGGAACGGGGCACGGTTCTGGTCGGTGCTGGTGCCCAGTGCTCTGCTCCTCTCCCCACTCGCCCGGTGCCAAGAGCAGCACTGGGGACCTTGGCCCAGCGGGACTGGGAGCCGCTGTGTGCAAACAGGGTCTGAGAGCAGCTCGTTAGGCACCCCCATGTGCACCCCATGTGCA
>NW_020456198.1:8886679-8904075 GCF_003342845.1 Nothoprocta perdicaria | reverse complement strand
ATGGTGCACCCCATGTGCACCCCATGTGCACGGTGAACTTACACGTTTTTAGAAGAGATGTGTAAATATATTTGGCTAGAAGAGAGATCTTCAAAATATTCTGTGCCAAGACGCAAACAAACGCCCACCTCCAATGCTGGTGAGGAATTCAGGAGAGCAAATCCCCTGGGGAGAGCGTGAGGCTGCCCTTGCAGAGGCGTTCCGAGGCCAGGCCCGGGAATGCCCAGGGATATTGCTTTTCAAACCACTGGCACGGAGGGAAACGTTTGACAGCCAGAAGAGGCATCTGAAATGGCGATGCGATGACATTATCCCGTTTTCCTGGTACACACACGCATGTGGAAAACAGGGAAGGCTTAGGAGGGCTCTTGGAGACCTGCCGCCGCGSACGTGCGCAGGAGGGCTCTGCAGCGCTTCCCGAACGAGCCCGGCCCATTCCCCTTCCTAAGCTGCCTCGCCTCGCAGAGACGTATTTCACCTGGGCATGCAGAAAAACCGGTTGTTATTGGTGACAATTTATGCTGTAGGGATGCTCCTCAGGGCTGTAGGGATGCTCTGTGGCTGTTGCGTCAAGCACAAGCACAAGCTTAATTTGGAGTTTTTTTTCTGCTTTTAAATGACCGTCGTGGAGACGCGGGCGCCCAGCCTGGCGATCAGTCCCTCCGGAACAGAGGCTTCATCGCATGCGAACACTGGTTTACACAATATGCAATTAGGCTGCTTCGTTTCTTGCCATTTGGAGATGACAAAAACAAGATTCAAAAATACTCTAGATGCTTGTAGCCACAATGAAACAATCTGGGACTGTTTGGGACTGTTAGCCTTGATGATACCATGGGCAATCCGGCCCCTGTAACTGTTTGCAGCAGGCCAGAGAGGCCATGAGGGGCAGAGACTTTCCTGCCTTTCCACAGACATCTCCGAAGCCCCGGAGAGGGGCATGGGGCCGGTGTGTGCCCCGCGCTGCTTTCCGGGGTTTTGCTCTCTAGGCTTCTGGTAGATGAGACTGACGGTGGCACCAGGAGCGAGCGGCACGGGAGGCTGCACGGAGCACGCGCCGCAGGAACAGCAATTCCTGCTGCAGGAGCAGCCATTCCCACAGGAGCAGCATCTCCCACTGCAGGAGCAGCAATTCCTGCCGCGGGAGCAGCACTTCCCTCCAGGACAGGGAAGAGCTGCAGCCCGTCCCGAGAAGGCACCTCCTGGGAGCCCGGAGCGCGGAGCTGTCGCTGCCGGCCTGAGTAATGGCTCTGTGCTATACTTAGGTCCTTGCTAGGAAGAGACAGAATCATCCCGTGAYTAAACCCAGCTAAATCCCTGCCGCAGCCGTCTCCCATAAACCGATGACAGCGGCCAAGGGGAAAGATGCTCAGTTATCAGAAATGGGGCGGCAGGAGAGCAGAGGCTTCCTGGTGACTCAGGGGCCCTTTCGCAGGACGGGGCTTTCGTCTCCCTGCGGACGTGTGTGGCCGCTGCTTCCCGGGGTCAGCTGTGCCGCAGAGGCAGCAGCTCCTACCCAGACAAATAGTTGCTAGCTGATATAATGGCACTAAGGACCTGAAATTAGTAGTTGTTTCTTAACCCAGCAGAATTCCTGTCTTCCTCTGACAAGATGCTGCAAATTAAGCTAGACTTCCCGACTCCTTTAGGTTCTTTTTTGCTGGTTTGTCAGGGTCAGGAGTTTACTAGAACTGCCGAGGACAGAGGAGGATCAAACATTAGGTCATCTGTGGAGAGCCAGCATTTCCTAGTGCATCACTCCCTGTGATTTAAAACGTCTTTAGCAATACCCATTTCTCAGGTCAGATCTGTACCGTCTAAGATGGATTTTGCAGGGTCTAACTCAGGAGAGTTTGCAGCTTTGTTCCTGATTTATCTTGCTGCCGCTGGGATAGTGAAGAGGCCGGCGAGCAACGCGAGAGCGGCAGCTGCGGCGCTCTGGCCCTCCCGCCCGCTGGATGAGCAGAATTCAGCCTGTCTGCGCTGCGGCCTCCCAGTCTGMTGGGATGCACACGGCCGGCACAGCCAAAACGCTTGGGAAACTAAATCTCGTCGCAGCAGAGCCCACCGCGAGATGGGGAGGCAGGAGTGGATAGAGGGAGGAGGTCTGCAGGTGGTGGAGATGGACACTGGCTGTGCGAGCTATGACAGAATCGCTCTGCCGTTAGGAAGCGCTCAATTGCTGTCCCTGCTCTTGCAGGGCAGCAGCCTGCTCGAAACGCCGCCAGGCTACGGACACGCGGACACACGGACACGCGGACATACAGACACGCGGACACACGGACACGCGGACACACGGACACGCGGACACACAGACACGCGGACACACAGACACACGGACACACGGACACGCGGACACACGGACACGCGGACACACAGACACGCGGACACACAGACACGCGGACACACGGACACGCGGACACACAGACACGCGGACACACAGACACGCGGACACACGGACACGCGGACACACGGACACGCGGACACACGGACACACGGACACACGGACACGCGGACACACGGACACGCAGACACACAGACATGCGGACACACGGACACGCGGACACACAGACATGCGGACACAAGGACTCGTGGAGCCCGTGGCGGGCAGGGCACGGGAGGGCTCATAGACCAAACCTGCACGAGGAGGGCAGGAGGCTGGGAGCCCCTGGGACGAGGAAGGCAGCACCTGGAGGAGCAGGAAGGTGGGTCTGAAGGTTCTCTCAGTTTCCCTGGGAGTCCCATGTGGAGGAAAGGGCCAGGTTCCTACCTGGAATTTATGCTGAATTGTTTTGTTGTAAAGAAATAAATTGCATCCCTGAAGAATAAGAAATGAAATCCTGGAGCTGCTGAAAACAAATTTTCCTGTGCTAAGCAGGGGSCTGGAAGAGCTGATAAACCCTTACACTGCAATCAATGCTGCTTCTGTCCCCCGGGGCGAGTTCACACTCACATTGCTAATTGTGAGCAAGACCCCATGGGTCTTGCTCCTTGGCTGAGACAAGAGAAAACTTGGCCCAGAGACAACAGAAATGGGCAACGACTACAAGTATTCGTGATGCCCAGAGCAAGTTCGGGTTGCAGACAACGTGTTGCAGTGGGCTGGGCTGCTGCGGGGTCGGGGACACRGAGTCTGCGCCACGGGGATGGCTTCAAACCGCCCTGCCAGCCAGCAGGGAAATCCGGGTTTAMCTTCTTGGCTAGGTCTCGGTTTTTCTCTTCTGTACAAACATAAAGGTCTAAGTAAAGCAGAAAGTACTGCCCCACAGCTGCTTTGGGTTACCTTTGTGCCCCCTTTCCGTGAACATAATGGAACAAAGATTTGGTTGAAATCTTTGAAGAAATTTGAAGCAATTTTCACTTCCTGGGCTCTTAATTAGAGCAAAGCAATCAAAGGTAAATAAGACTGAAAAATTGAGTAGAAGGAAATAATCAAAAAGGCAGAAAAATGGCAATTAAARCCAGACAGTTCCTTTTCTATTGATTAACAAATGAAGCCAATAAAAAATAAAGCCAATTTGTGCATGTGCTGATTTTACCCGTAGTTATTTGTGAAGAGAGGTATTATCGCAGTGGAAAAAAATGCTGCATTTTCTACTTTAAGAGATATTTCGTGGCAACACATTATGTTTTTCACTGGTCGTGATCAAATGAGTCATCTAGTTTATAGCCCAAAATAGATCAAGTAATGTAGATTAAAAAAATAAAACAGCAATACGTGTGGTTTTGAAARTAACTGTTATGATACCGCTTTCCTAATTTGGCTATATTCAGGCAAGATTTTTTTTTCCAAAGCTTTCCGCAGTTTGTTTCATCACCAAAAGATTATTTGTAGTGAGTAAAGCTCTTAAAATCATGGATCAGTCTGGGTCTCTGAACCCTGTAATGCTATCTAGAAAGTAAAAAAAAAAAAAAAAACCCACACATTTTTTAAAATTTTCAACCATTTTAAAATGTTTCCATTTAAATTGATATTATGATGCTTCCATAATCCCTTTAAAATGTTGTCATATCACCTCAATTAGTCATTCTGGAAGGGCACATTGTGGCTTGACAGTAGGTTTCTTGTTTTCTTAAATTAACGATATACTGCGGAACAGCTAGTATATATTTAAGCTGCCATTTACTATAGTAATAAATATTAATCGACCTCTAGAWGAAGAAACATGCCATTGTTGGAAGAAAGTAAAAGGAAACTTTGTGTTACCCTTAGCTGTCTGGTTTCTGCAGGGACACGAGAAAAACGGTGTTTATCATTTGGCATTTCAGTAGAAAAACACTAGGGTCTTTCTAAATCCATCCAGCTTAACCRGTTGTTCACAAGTTCAAAAAACAAAAAGGAATTTAAAAGAAAGCATTTATTTGCTCGGAGTTTAGCTAGAGTTTATCGAATGCTCTTGTAAGTTAAACCACGCGCTGCTTAGAAATGAAAGGCATGTCTGTGGCGCGCGGGCTTTCGAGAGTGACACCAAGTCGGCAGGGTCCGAGTTGCCAGGATTTGCTCCGATGGCTGCAAGAGCAAACGGCGCAGAAGGCTTCGGCTCGAGCACAAGGCTGCACGCCTGGAGCCGGAGCGGGCTCCGAGCGGCAAACCCTGATTCCCAGCGCGGGTCCCCTTGGCTAGAAGCTGCTCCGCATCCGCGCCGAGCGCCCGGTCACGGCACTGCCGGGATTCGCCCTCGTCTCGCCCGCRTTTTGTGCAGACGGAGCTGAAGGACGAGGAGCCCGACGTGACCTGCTAGCCGCCGCGAGGACATCCCGGGTCCAAGCACGGCGCTTGGATCTCTGCATTTCCAGCTGCAGCCACTACATTTTCTTCGCCTTTGGGGAGAGTTTTGCACTTTTCTTACTATAAATCCCACCTATTAATTGAGAATATCCTTTTTAAATTAATGCTTAGTTGAAAAGAACGAAGAKTTCGACCCGTAGCTGGAGATCTGACATACCAAAAGCCTTTCTTAGCCTTGTTTTACGCTTAGTGTTTCAGAGAGATCTCCTCTAAGTGGAAGGAGCAGGCCCTTTTTCACTTCTTTTAGTTCTGGTATGTAACTGGGAACCAACTTGCCAGAATAAATTCTCTTTTTTTCAGGAGCCAACTATGTGCGCCAGTTCTGCAGTTCCCTGCTCTTAGGGACTTCTTGGGGGGCACCTCTATAAAAGTGGGAGCCCAGGTCGCAGGCGCGTGCCTATGCCCATCTCCGGGCAGCTGAAATGACCCTCGCGGGCTGGCTCGCAAACCAGGAGCAAGTTAGGTGAGCAGCCCTTTTTTACAAAGAACAGTAAATTCCCTTTCTTTTTCCCTTTCATTTCAGAGCAGATCACTCTTGTTCCGCTAACGCACTGGCGGATTTATGGCTGTGATTTAGTAGGTATGAGTTACCTACTCCTGGCTCAAATGCTTTGCCAGATGTCTGGCCCRCAACTCCCCTGACATGACATGGACGTTCTGGGTATTTGTCTCCAGTCGTCCATTAGTTTTGTGTTAATCTTGTTTATTACCTCCTTGTTACTCTTTAAAAAATGTCAGCTCGTTCATCTCATGGAGGCTCCCACTCAGATGTTGTCTACGAGGTTGATTTAAGGTGCCGTAACTCTTCAGACCTGTCACTACAAACTATGCCCTCTTGGCTCACCACGGCTTCAAGAAGCTCACAGGCTGAATCAGCTCTCAGATAGATGGATTATTAACACACATCTCTGTCCAGAGAGCCGGGATGGGACACAGGCGTATCTGAACATAACGCTTCCCAATGGAAGTGTTCCTAATGTTCTTAACGTTCTTAAACAGGCTTGGCCAACTGCCGTAGAGATGGCGAGGAGCGGGGTCAGATCCTCTTCCCTGGTCTCCTGGCAGCGCTCACGGAGATGCAGAAGGGGCAAGAGGGTGAGCCGGAGCCTGGCACGTTCCTGCAGTCAACAGTCCTCCCGCGCGGGGTGGGGATCCCGTGGGATCCTGTGGAAGCTCCTGGATGGACCTTGTGCTCAGTGCTGGCTAGCTGGTCTCCAGAGGTGCCTCCCGGGGGAAGCAGGAGCTCAGCGTGACGCCCCTGCTCCCCAGCCACGGGCTCCTTGGAGGGACGGTGCMCGTGGGCTCGTGGCCAGAGGGCCAAGGGGCTCCGAAGCCCGGGCCAGCGCCCGGCGAGCCGCTGCACGTGGGCACCGCTCAGCAGATGCCCGCGGGGACGGCTGCTCTGAGCACGCCGGGCTGGCTTGGGAGGGGAGCAGCGCTCGGACCTGTGACTGTGAGCGCGTCGGACGCGGAATGGATGCTCCATCATTGTTAAAGATAAAGTTATTTCCGTTCTCTGATTCAGTCCTGGAAACATCTCTCTCCCGGGAAATCAATATAAATGAGAAATATACTCAAGTCACGATCCAAATAGTACTAGTATGTTAATATTTTAATTCTGCGAAGTAGGCTCGGTAAAATAAACAATGCCACAATGTTGAGCTCATGATGTACAAAATAGAAAGTCTCCGATTTGCTCTAAGCGGCAACAATCATGTTTAATTTAAGCTACATAGCTTCCTCTTAGAACATTTTTCTATGTATGCATCATGAATGGAGCTGAAATACTCTAGAATGATACCAGCTGGGCGTAATAGTAGGAAAAAATGATGGAGTGGTGGTACAGCTCACATGGGTCCTCAGCAAAGAGACTTGTTCTACTGCTCAGGCTGTGGCTTCACAACCGCTAATGCCGAGTGCGTGCCCAGCCCYAGCACTCGGGGTGTGGATTGGATATAGAGCAGGAACGGACACAGAGCTGGACCTSTGCTACATGAGCCGGCATGTGCAAGGCGATGCTGATGTTGGCCTGTGCTTAGCTGCTGCCCGTGGGCTAACAGACACTGTCTGGGCTCTGCAMAGCCAGCGCAGCGTGGACCAATGATACCCGATCTAGCATTAAGTGTGCCGGGACAAACTAACCTTTGCAACGAATGTGTGTCTACAGACCACCTTTTTTTTTCTTTTTTTTTTTTAATGGTTGAGTGGACTGCATCATGTGTCCAAGGCATTTTTATTGGGATTAGGACTTCTAAAGCTGAAAGGACCGCTGAGCGCTCRCTGCAGGGCAAGAGAGTTAAAGGCTGACAGGAGGCCGGAGGGCATCAGGGCTCGGGATCGGGGACTCTCTAGCCTAACGGCAGGTAAAGCCTTCATCCAGGTCTTGAGGACTGCCATTACGGGTCACTGAATTCTGTCGTATTTGTAATTGCTCTTTTATGAGAGCTGGAGAACTGGGCTGTGTGAGCAGAAAAAAACRAAAAAGAAAAGAAAAAAAAAGCTAAGAGTGCAAGTTAGAGCTACCCTGGGATTATTGTAACTCATTTGCTGGCCTCAGCTATGGTTTTATGTGTCTCCTTCCTTTAAGCAGTCAATAAAAACACTACTTGCTATGGCAACTGCCTCCTTCCTCATTCAGACAGACATGATGCACCATTCTGAGGATGCTCGTGCCAATTAGTACTGAAAATTTTTATAGATGAAGCGCTTTAATGGAACTGCTCTGCTACACGAGCATTTTCCATTAGCATCTTTGTTTGTAATCACTGACGATGTGTGCTCGTGGTCGGCGTCCAGCTCTGCTGGGGCACGAGGACACTGGGGACGTGGAGGTGCTTCCTTGCGAGCACCGCGGTGGAGGGACAAGGACCTTCCTCACTGCTCATGCACACGCGGACAGTGTCCGTAACCACCGCGCTCGGAAGTCCCAACAGTCCCCAATCCAAAGGCAAAACTGCTTTATTTCCTGCCAGCTGTGGTACGGAACATACCATATTTGCAAAGCGGAGCTTGACGTGTCTGCATAACTCACTGCCGGGGAAGGAGTCGGCAGGACGATGTATTGAAACGCAGCCATCTCTGTTACGGTATGCCATGCATGTTTTTAAAAGCTATTTTTAAAATTAATAGTACTCTCTAATGCTGATAAAGTAGAAAGCATTTTTAATTTGGTGCACTCCGAACCTCTTTCTAAATCCACATTAATCTGCTTTCCACTTGACTAAAGTACATCTTTYGAAATATATCATGTTTTGAAATTTATTAATAGAGTGCTAAAGGGAGGAAACTTTTATTATTTAATGGCCACATCATTGTTAAGTGCTGTGTACAGGCTGCTATTCTTACTTTCCACCACCAATTTACACCTCACTATGTAAATGCTTCTAATGCTCGCTGCCACACGAATGATTAAGCTTATCTTGAAGACTTCTTTTCCTTGGCCAAGGGGTTGTGTAAGGTATGTCTACACTGCTCGGTGCCATGCAGGATGGAGTCACCTTAAAAAGCTTTAGTTAGTTCATGCACCAAAAAGAGTCTACATACRTTAATGTGAAATTAATACAAGCCATTTAATGCCACTGTGAAGGCTGTAAGAAATAGCACTTTGTGATATATTGAACTTTATGCATGTACTTTTAGTTTTCTGAAGCATCACATTTGAAAAACCTGGATTTCCAACAAACTCAGATTTGAATTGCATGACTTGCTTTCCCATGTACTAGGTATTACAAGGTGGGGGCCACCAAGGGAACATCTAAAGTCTAAATTTCCACTTCCTACCGTGTGTGCGTATTAACATTTTGACACAGCAAATAATTTTCATAGTTTATAAAGTTTACAATCCGTTATCCAGAAGGTTACGCTTAGGCATGTGTTCTCRCACTCGATTCAAACAGCACGGAGCACACAGTGTGTTACAGACACGGATTTGCCAGGCCTGGGGAGGGGCGGGCGGTCCCCTCTGCTCCCCACCGTCACCAGTCCCCGTGGAAGCCACCAGGACACGGACCTCGGTTCCCACAGAGCTTTCTGTCTCCAGCCCTGCAGCCGCTGCCTGTCACCAAGAGCAGTGGTTGTTCTCATCACGGGCTGCCGCAGGCGCAAAGCAGGTGCGAACCCCCCTTCATGCTGAAATGCAGYGAAAGGTGGGAAGGCGAGAGCAAGAGGAGAGGCAAAAGGAGGCACTGAGAGTGAGCAGGGAGGACAGGGAAGCAGTGTCCTCGGGCTAGAGGCAGAGATGGGTTTGGGTCATTTTCTAGGCGATGCTGAGGGAGCAGCCCTGCTGCCACGGCCCCAGGGCGCCGGTGCCCGACGAGCCCGTGCAGGGTCGCAGCTGCCGCGGGGCGCTCGCTGAGACGCGGAGCAGCCGCCGTCCGAGAAATTTAGGGGTGGATCTGAGTGCTGCAGAAAGGACGGAGCAATAAATGCCTTGCTATGGGTCTCGCTCACCATTAAAGTTAATGAAATTCGCTATGGTAAGAGCAGCACAGCGGAACCTGGASAGAACAGGACGCAGTTGAAGCAGCCCCAAGCTCCAAGCCCTGCCGTGGGCAGCCGCGAGCCGGGTCCGCGCGGGGCAGCTGCCCCTTCTCGCCCACCTGCATCCCGTGCAACGAGCGCTTCCGACGCGGGACCCGCGGGAGGATCCCGGGCAGGGGCAGAGGCTGCGGGCAAAYGCGTCCCCGAGGACACGGCGCCAGCCACGAGCGCAGGGTGAAGCCCTGACTGATCTCACCTGCTCTCGGAGCCACCTWCTACACGGTGCTCCATGCACTCAGACAAAGGCCAAGGCATACACACGCCTGCGAGAAGCTATCAAAATTATGAATGGTGTTTTCTGCACCTTTTTATGGGGAGATGCTCACTTCAGACAGCAGTGCCAGTGTTGGCATGCAAGACTTTTTTTCCAAAGAGGTTTAATTGGGCTAGGTATAAATAGCGTATCAGTAAACAAGACCTTTTGGCTCTGTGAATCATGTCTAAAATATTTGTGAGCCCTCCACAGCCTCTCTGATGGTGAAGAATGTGCTCATTAGGCTGGTCCAGATGTATTCTGCAATCCAGTGAGAACCTAATATCTCCAGCAGATAAATCACAGAAACAGGGATGTACCTGGCTGCAGACAAGCCGTGCTGCAAGGCTGAGGGGCAGCTCAGAGGACCATGCAGCAGATGGATGTAGGACCTCCCGCACCAGAGAGCTCCCCAAAAACACTCTGGAACAAAGAACACCAAGAACCTGTGTTTATTGCGTTCCATTTRATTTGCAGCTTATCTCCGAGCACTCCAAAATAGCTCTACCAAAAAACAAATATGCCTGAAATAAAAACAAAATAGAAACTTGAAAACCTACTAAATTTTACTCTGCATTTACTTACTGRGAAATTTCTCAAGCAACTGCTAATATGACAAATATGTCTGTCTAATCTTGTTTTGATATCATAAGTGTACAGTCCCTCTCTTCAAGAAAACATTTCTTTCCTGCAGTGATCTCCCCAGGATTAACTACACAAATACATTTAAGTGCATGTGCAAGTGTTTGGAGCATTGAAACCTCTGTTTATTTCTAATATCAAGCTAGTTATAAAAGCATGTGTATATGTGGACATATATATACACACTATCCGCATCCTTATGTAACTTAAAACAAGTTAACAACAATAAAAGAGGTATTTGGAGGGTCACTTGGCGATGGGCACGTTATCAGCCGGGCATCTCCCCCTCATTAGTGGGGTGCAAGTGCTTGACCAGCTCGCAGCATACRCAGGGCTCTGCTCCCCGATGGAGTGAACATGCAGCGAGCACAGATTTAGGGACAGTTTGCAGAGCATTGACGCTGCCCCATCGGAGAAACTGCTCAGTGTAGGAAGAGGGACACCGGGGTCACCAAGGGCTCCCGTTATTTTCCAGCTATCACCTCATCTGTTTCGTTTCAGGATATAAAGGAGAAGATTACTTGGCTGTGGCTGTAATCAGAACATGCATCGGGGAGCTCTTTTTGACTTAAAACGTAGCAAATGTCACACCAAAGCTGCTCTCCACACTTCAGCACCCCTCAGCATGCTGTTACCCACCATTTCCTTTGACACGTGTTGGATATTAGAAGAGGGGGCGATAAAAAGCGATAAAATCATCATAATGCGTGATTCTGTTTTGGTAGTTTCAGTGCAAGGTAAACTCAGAGATGACAAACAGGAAGACAGCCTATAATCTTAAACAACATATTAAATGATGATTCTTTGAGTCCTTTATAGCTTAAAAGTCATTCCCAGATTTCACCTGGATCCCTCAAAGAGAGCAAAAGCACAAGTTGTAATCTGAACAATCTGAAATATTTGCAAGACTTGAAATATTTGCCATTTTTACTAGATCAATTATCTACCATTTTCATYATTTGACAAAAATGGCTCCTTATAATTAAAAAGAAAGCCTCTAGCCACTTACTCATGCAGGGTGCTGTATCAGCTGTATTTTAAGCGCTGCAGAGCAGAGGTTGTTGCCGTGTGAAACAGTTCTGCTGTTTTTATGCCTGCACGTGAGCACGCAGACTGAGGCAGGCTGTTCGGCACCGGCCCGGGGAGCCTGGCGCTCCAAAGCCCTGCGGAGCTGGCTGTGCTGGGACGGCACGGGCGCTGCCCCTGCAAGAACCTTCCCTCTSCCGTCACCCTGGGGAAGCGAGGAGAAATCCTGGCCGGTGCTGGGACAGCATGTAGTGCTATGGTCATACACACCTCTAAGTGGTCAACCTCTCAACCTCTCAGGATTGAGAACGGGGTAGCCAAATACTAAGAAAATCTCTAAGTAAGGTGTCACCTGCCACCTAGAGAATCCTGTAGGGAATGCAGGGAAACACCAAAAAGTGGTTAAATTTATGGATAACATTTTCCTCCTTAATGGGGACAACACATATCCATTCCAGGCTSCCCTGTGTGCGTGCACCTTCGGCAAGGTGTCCCCACACGTACTGGGGGGCTTCAGCGCCCAGGGGGATCTTTGCTCCAATAAAACCCAAATTAGCTGAGAAATCTCTCACTTAATCCTCTCTTGTCCTTCACCCACTYTAATCGGGAGCTTTCCCTGTGTAACCAAAATATTGGAGACACTGAAGACCCCAGACCCTCGTGGATTTCTCTGAGTTCCCCGGGCAAGAAACAAGACGTCGTTTCCAAAATGCTGGCCGCAAAACCTCAGAGCACTCTGMACGTGTGCGTTGGTTGGCCAAAAAGAGGGCTGGAAAATAAAAGAKAAATCCAAGCAGGAGGAATTGGGGGATTACATCCACAGAACCAACAAACACRTCAGCCACTGAATGGCAAAGGGCAAAATTCTCATCAATCATTAACCAGGCAAGAAAAGACCTACGTTGTGCATTGCCAAACTGCCGGGTGATGTCCATATAAATATTTGGGGTATATGTTGAAATAAACGGCATAAAAATAATCACAGGTATAAAGGGAGCCTGTGGTGAGCTCCTTCAGGAAAACCTGGACAACGGGATTCTACATAGCAGCCTGTTGTTCAAAGAGCTCTTACTCAAAGAACTCTCACTTCATGAAATGCAATATCATGGCCTTAATCCTAACGTCAAAGCTAAGTCAAAACTAGCAAGGACAAATCAATTGAAATAATCCGAATTTTCATTGAGAAAGGATCAAAGGGTTTGGCTGAGAAGATGGAAAATGTGAGTATGCAACAAGAGAATACAGAGACCTCTCCTTAGATAGTAATGAAAAAACATCTCTAAGCGGGTCTGGATGATTCTGTRCATATTTCTTGTTCACTCCTTAGAGAACAATCTCTGTCCTTAAAAATAGAAGACAGAGGAGAAATGTTCTCAGTGCGATGTTCCAGCTGGAAGGAGACTTCCACTTCTTCCTGATTTATTTCTTGTACATCAGAATTAAAAATGGCCAGAATTTCAGACCTCTCCCTACGGTCACTTAGAAGTAGTGCTCTTAATGGACAGAGCTAGGGCAGAGCATCTGCTAATATGAAAATGTCAAGAAGTTTAAAGTTCCTGCTTTCTCATATTTTGAACTTTCACATATTTTTCTACTTCATAGTATTATGAATGTTCCAATCTGTGTATTTTAAGTAAATGAGATGTCCTTGAGAAAGAACTGCTGTGAATGGATGCCGTTTGTGTGCATTCTCTACAAAGTTATTGTACAGTTCATGGTTTTACAAAAAGTTTCAATTAAGACACCTAGGTTATTGTTATTATAGCCTGCTCTGGCCCTTGCCCTGCTGCTGAGAGAAGGATTCCATAAAACACGAGAGGACAAGATAGTCACACACACACTATATATATATATTTATGCCAAAGGTATAAAAAGGATGAGCAGGAAATCATGTTTAACTGTAATTGCTTCAATTTTATATCATTCTGTGATATTCCCTGTGTCTTGGAGTCGTCACATCTTCTACATCTAGGTTTTCACCTAGAAAATTCTTCTCTTCATTGCAGTGGATGAAGTGTCCGCTAATTTCAGCAGGAATTAGCTCAGGCTGCAAGTTGACAATGCCAAAACATGACAACTATGTTACTTGTTTTACAGATTTAAATATATATAGTTATTTTGCAGCATTTTATAGCACCAGTCTCTGCTATACTTAGGTATAAATAGTGTTTGCATTTAAGAAAGCAACAAAGAAAATGAGTGTCTTGATAAAAGTCAGCAGCTCATGCTTATCTGTGATTAATTATGTGTTACTTTCAAAATAAGAAAAAGTTATGTTTGTGTTACAGAGAACGAAATGTCACTACATTTTTTTTGCATATTGCAATTGATTAATTAATCTGTATCCAGCAATGATCAAACACAGACGTTGCATAGAGAGAACCCTGGTGCTGGCAGCTACAGCTTGGCCTTCCTCATTTTTATAAAATCAGTAAGAAAGCTCCCAGAGAACGAAGCGAAAGGTAATCTCCACGCAACAATGAGAGGCTGACTTACTGCCCAAAGGCTGCGCTGTACTTTAYGTATTACAGTGGCTACTTGGAATAGTTCCTTTCTTCCTTAGACAGCTGTCTGATAAGGATACAATATATGATTTWAAAAAAAAATCAATGTTTTTACAATTAAGATCTTTCCTTTCCTACTTTTCACTTYTTTCCCTCTTTGTATTTCGTAAACTTTGAATACAGATGCTCAGAGTTTGAACTAAACAGCACCAGTGCRGACAATTTTATTGGTTCACTGAAATCTATGGGTTTGCCCAAGAGAACTTCAATTTAATGACAATTTAACGTTCCTTCAGGAACCCTTATGAGCCAGCTTAGGCATTCAGATAATCCAGTGATTTAAAACAATTTCGGTTTGGAACGGCTTTGCTCTCCTGACCACAGGTGCTAGCATTTTCACAGGTAACAGGACAGTTGATCCCTGGTGGGAGCAAAAAATACCAAAAAATGGACTGGCAGAAAAGTCCAGCTGAAATGATTTAGACTTACTAAAAGCCTTTTAACCCATGAATTCAGCAGATCTCTGAATCTGTGTTGAAGAACCTCTTTTATTTTGAATGGCGCTGGAGGTGACAAAACCATTCTTTTTTTTTTTTTTTTCCATCAGACACACAGCTTTTACCATGCMGGCAGCGGTACTGCCAGGCTGCAAACGCAGACCAGACGGTGCCGTTCGCTTAGCGTCTCGTAGCACCAGAGCTTGCAAGCACAAGCGCAGAAGTGCCATATACCTTATTGCTCCGCTCTCAGGTAAGGCAGTGCAGTAGCTTTAAGGATAAATAACTTTATCTCCCCCTTTCCCATCACTTTCCTGGGAGCTCCCAGCTCCGAAGTGTCCCTGAATCCCAGCGAATAGCAGGTGACACCGTGCTAAGGCGGAGAGGGACACATGGTGGCACTGACCCAGAGCAGTATGGGGGACACATGGTGGCACTGCGCTAAGGCAGGAGAGGGGACACGCGGTGGGATTGCACTAGAGCAGCGCAGGGGACACACACACGGTGGGATTGCACTAGAGCAGCACAGGGGACACACACACGGTGGCACTGCCCTAGAGCAGCACAGGGGACACACACACACACACACACGGTGGCACTGCGCTAAGGCACAGCCGGGAGGTGCCACACGGCGGCACTGCGCTGCAGTAGGAGCTCACATGCAAGGACACCTCCCCAAGCCCAGTGTCTATTCACCACATGATCATTTGAGTCCCTGGATGTATTAGGCTTGCGAACAGAGAAAGAATTAAGCCGTGACTCCCACCAAAGAGCCCGATCGAGGGCTGGCAATAAGCCTCACGTGCACTGCTGTTTCTCAGGCTGCTCTTATCGCGTACGTGCTCCATAGCTGTCACCTGCGCGTTTCAGCCCTGAAATACGAGGACGAGGAGCACGAGGGGCAGGACGCTGCTGCTGTCCATTAGCAGCGTGGTGGGGTCCCGCACCAGCGGCCCCGTGGCGCTTTGGGAGCTGCCCTGAGAAGCAGAGCGCTCCAGGGAATCCGGCAGGATTCCCATGGGGAGCCCGGCAGGATTCCCATGGGGAGCAGTTCGGCTGTTAGTCGCTGGAGTGGGGCTGTGGAGGGGCGAGCAGGGCTGCAGGGAGGCGGCACCGCGCTGCCCGGCAGGATTCCCATGGGGAGCCCGGCAGGATTCCCATGGGGAGCAGTTCGGCTGTTAGTCGCTGGAGCGGGGCTGTGGAGGGGCGAGMAGGGCTGCAGGGAGGCGGCACCGCGCTGCGCCTCCTCGCTCGCCTCTGCTTCGCCTCTCCACCGCTTCTCACTCGTTCGAGTGGAGAAGGCTTTAGGAACACTTTGTTCCAAACTGAGCGTGACAGGGCTGGGGAGACAAGACTTCATCAAGATATAAAATGTGCACATGGGAGCTAGAGGAATCGAAATAGAAAGGCTGCTCTGGTAGCTTAGGTGCAGTTGCGCTAAACCAGGATCACCAAGTGGCTGGAAGGCTGTGGATAAGGGTTTTCTTGATTGTGCTGCCCGTGTCGTCCTTTCAGGAGCATTTGTCTGCATGAAGGTGAGTGCGTAGATAGTCTCACGCTATTCCTGCTCCTGCCTCCTGTTCCAGGCGGTGCCGTGAGGTCCGTCACCCGGACCGGCTTCCATGGGGCTTCCCGTCGGCGAGGCGAGCGCGGAACGTCAGCCGGCCGCGGAGCCGGGGGGCTCTGTGAACCAAGCCCTCCCCAGCGCCCACTCTCAAAGCCTTGCTGCATCTAACAACACGTACGCGGTTTACCGAAAGGTGGAAGGCTAAGCCTTCTTTCGGTGCAAAGCAGTGCTCTCCAGCCGTCTCTTTACAGRTTCATGCCTGCTGTTTGCAGTTTCAGTGGGCATTTCTTTACTTTGCAGACCCTTTCCACACAGCGTGCATCATTCCGTTCCTAAGCCAGCCACCTTCCTTGAGCCAGGAGCTCCCACCACGCAGCTGGTTCCAACAGCGCCCCGCTGGCAGCCAGGAGCTGGTGCGTATTAACATTTTGGTGTCTGTTAAGCTGCCCTTGCACAGCATGYAGAGGTTTGTCACTGGTTACCCATCGTGATGCTCAACGGTTCTCCCTTGGCAGTTATGGTTTATGTGGAATTCACAACAGACTCCCTGAAGCAAAGGATGCTTTTATCCCAGCCCGTTTGTGGGCCTGTCCCCCACACCTTGGCACACTAGCCAAATCCAGATGTTTGGCAGACAAGCGCACGAACACGGCTGCGTTTCACCATCCCTAAACAGGCACCAGGGGACCAGCGCGCCACGGCCTCCCTTGCCCTTCCCTTCTCCAAGATGGACGCAGGGCAGGTGCGTTCCGCCCTCAGCAATGATGGCTCCCACAGCATCGCTAGGGACTTCCTGCCCTAACACAGCATGGCTACCCAGGGGGCGGTGCCCGCCCTTAGCCAAGATGGCTGCGGCAGGTGGGCGCGGGGCCGTGTGGCGGGGGCGGGAGGGCGGCCCGCGGCTCCGTGCCGCCCGCTCCGCGGCTCCCGCACCCGCCGCTCCGCTCCTGCACAAACGGGGGCTCTCGCGGGAATGTCCCGCACCCCCGCACACACCCGTGCTCCTTTGTATTCTCTCCTCCCCATGCAAACACTTCACATTTCCGAGTTTACAGTGACTTTGGGACTCATTGGTGGATTGGAACGAGCAAAACGTCTGGAAGATGAGGACATGCTTCCAAGTGCCGTGCAAGCTGGCACCCGCACGGAAACGGCTCCAATGAGTGCCCCTGCCGGCAAGCAGCTTGTGCAGAAGATCCGCCAAGATCCCAATGTCCACGAAGCAGAGAGGGGAGCCCTAAGGCTGCACTGGAGTGGAGGCAGAGCCCCCGGCACACCAGAGCCCCCCGGCACACCCCGTGCGGTCCCAGTTGCTGGGGGGGGGCACAGCCTCCCCTGATCCCGATTCCCGCCCCAGGGCTGCCCTCTCCTTCTCGCCAGGGGCCAAGGTACCCCGCAGTTTCCGCCTTCCCGGCCCGCCTAGGGCATGCTGCTCCTGGGGCGCTCCCCCCGCCCGGCCACACACTGCGTGTCTAATGGCAGTGACCTTGTGCWGGGCGGGAGAACACGGGCGGCCCCGCCCCCGACCACGCCCCGCCTGCTCCGCCCCGCCCACCGCGCGCCCCCCGCCCCGCCGGAG
>NW_020456198.1:8805304-8886044 GCF_003342845.1 Nothoprocta perdicaria | reverse complement strand
CGCTGCCCGCGGCCCTGTCCGCGCCGCGCGGACCCTCCGCACGCTGGAGCCGCTGCCCCGCGCGCCGCTGGGCGCCCTCCCCTCGCGCCTTATCTCCTCGCTTATCTGAGCCGGAGCGGCGGCCTCCCGCCCTAGGCCAGCCCTGCTGCGCTTTGGCTTTTCTTTTTTCCTTTTTTCTTTTTTCCCCCCTTTCTCCCCCTCTTGCCCTCGCACCCGCCCGCCCGGCGCAGCTCCCACGGCCCCATCCCGGATCGAGGACCGCGTCCCCCGCCGCGCTGCGAGGCGCCAGGATGAAGCGCGGCTCGCCGTGGGAAGCCGCTAGAGATTGTAGGGGAGCGCGGGCCCCCCGCTCGCCCTGCAGCTCCTGATCCGCGCGCCCCGCGGCCCGGCCCCTGCCCGGCCCTGCTCACATGTGCATAGGTCAGAAGTCTGCTCAGTGTCTTGTTTACGGAAGGGGGGTAAGAAAGAAGGCAGTTCAGATCCCAAACAAAAGTATTTGTATGACTCATCTAGTTGGATTTAAGACACCCTCTCCTTCTTCCAAGGAGCCTCCGCTTCTCTTTGACGGCCTCAGATGCACGTTCCTGTTCTTCCAGAGGAGGATGGATTGAGAGTYGTACAGCTTAGACTTTTTCTGGGCCACTGCTGTTATTAAAAGACATAATGGGGCTTTGTCACTGGATTATTGCCAGAATTAGTTTACACACTGAAACAATAAGTTGTTAGGCCTCTCCTATACGGTAACGTTTGTCCTGCTTTAACGTAAAGTTGCTGTGGAGGTTTGGGTTAAAATTTGTGGAGGACAGTCTGCATCAGAAGAGGTTCTCTTCATCTCTGCTTGGTGTGGCAAGCCCAATCTGTCCTCGATGCCTTCAGCTTTGGCCATCTTCACTTGCCGCCCGAACTCCCACCCGTTTCAGGAGCGTCATGTCTACCTGGACGAGCCCGTCAAGATCGGCCGCTCGGTGGCTCGCTGCCGCCCGGCCCAGAACAACGCAACTTTTGACTGTAAGGTGCTGTCCAGGAACCACGCGCTGGTCTGGTTTGACCACAAGACAAGCAAGGTAAGATGTCTTCTCTTCTCGATCAAAAATCATGACCTGGACCTTTCTGGCAAGTTTGCACATCGCTAGTTTCTTTCTGGTAAATATGGTTGGGTGTGGAAGAAACAAGAGTTGTTGTATAGTTGGAATGATTAATTTTTGGCAGGTAAGTTGATAATTTTGTTCCAAGCTTTAAATATTATTTTAGAAACATAAAATAACAGAGAAGGTGGTAAATGTTGAAAAATGTGTGTTCTTGTTCTTTGCTGGAAGCATGTTATTTTTCGGGTGAGTAAACCAAATCTTAAATCTTAGGCTAATGTGAATGAAATCATGTAATAGTATTTTTCAAATGCTGTAAAATTACTGCTTGATTTGAGCGTCTAAATAAATCTCGTTGTGAGGTGCTGTCAGAAAGCCAGTTAAATAATCACTGATTTGACATTGCAGTCTTCCTAGTTGCCCCATGGAGATTGTGGAACAAGTAACCTGCTGTTTGGGTCTGGCAGGAAGTTGCCTCTTGGCAGCAGGAAAGCAGCAAATAATGTGCAAGATCCTTCAGCACTGGCAGTGCAATGGTGTTAAAATACCCTCCCTGCTGCCTTAACCCAGCGCTCTGAGAGACGGTCGCTATCTCATGGAGGAGATTTAGGGGCTCCGCAGTTCCTGTTTTGTCCGCTAGGGATTGAACTGGGACAAGTAAAATCATTTTACTTAATGCCTGTCAAGTTAATTTTAAATTTCCACTGAGAAACGAACAGTGTGCACATTACAGTCCCCAACCCTTTGTCTTTTAAATATATTGATGTTGTGTCCTAGAACTTTATTTACTGTAAGCTAAATACGTTKTTTTCCTTGTGTGGATGTCCTGCTATGAAATGTGGTCAGTGTAGTTGTTCATTTTTAATGGTAATGCGGCCTGTGACCAGTGCACTGTTTTTTTTAGTAGGGTGACACAGCATAAAGAACAGTAGAATGCAGTCAAAGTTSTTAAACCTTCTGATGTTAACTATCCTGCGTTATGCAACGCCTGGGCATGATGGGACAAGACAAACATTTAACTTCTCAAGGCTGGGCTGTGGCATGACTTTCAAGTTACCTGCGTTTAATTGTACAAACCACTATTTGTATAAGTGCTCATTAAGAGCATTGTTTGGGGCCTCTGTAATGTATATGATGTGCATTCTTGATCTTAGACACTTGAGAACTTGTGTGTGTGAAATACAGCTATATGCACTTGAAGATTAGCATGCAATCCTTTGTTTCACTTGACAAACTTAACATGTTCTGATTCATTATGCTGGTTTAAATATGAAACATGTTATGCATGTAGCTTTTTATCAGCACTTCTTGTGATTTATAAAGACTAAGACCTTTGTGTGCCCTGCTATGACTATAAATAGCCTGGCCATATTAAAGGTGGTTTAATTTGACAAAGCCTTTGGTGTTGAGCGAGTTTGCTAACTCACAGAAGAGTTTAAAAAGCAGCCAGATGTTTGTTGATATGTTCTTAAGTTAGCTTTTTTTTTTTTCCCCTTTCTTTCTTCTCTAACACARACCAAACAAGGGATATACCTATTTATTTTATCTGAGTGATCTAAATTAGCAAGTAGGTGGTAGTAAATAAGATGGAGGTATGTAATAGCTTCTGAGATTGTCCTGTGAGAAGTTGGTGGAAGTCTATGAAAATTGCTTAGATCTGTGTCAAGGTCCGTGGCTATAGTTATCAAATGAAGAGTGGTGTTTGGTTGATCCATGTTGTGAGTCTTGTAAGCATTACTGTAAGTTTTCTGTGTTAGATGTTGTAGTAAAAGCTTCGAGATACTGATGTTGTGATCTGGAGGAGTGTGGACTGTTTATCTCTGTTTCTTGGCAATCTAATCAGGTTTTGGGGTCTGATGGAGTATCTGTGAGTAGAAAAGAAAAGTTAGAAGAGAAAGTGAGAATTGGAGAAGAGAGGAAAATGTGTTCTTGGAGATGATGGATGCAAAACGCTTTTGGAAAATACAGATAGAATGTAGAATAGATAGAATAGATAGAATGTATATTGGTGTGTAYATAAAGTCTTAATCTTATTCTTGAATCATTAAACATTTTTATAGGTCTGTAGTGTTTTCAAGGTATAAACAAAAGACTGTACACTTAGGCCAAGAACATCTGCATGCAGGCAAGTATATTATTATTGTTTGCAGAACATCAAATAAGCACATCTAATCTGGGAATATATTGTTGTCCTATCAATGATCCATACTTAAACCCACATAAATTCTTTGCCACAGGATTTGTAAGCGGTTCTCAAACATGTATGTAAAACTGCATTGGTTTTGATTTTTATGGAAAATAAAAGATCTTGAAAGGTTAATAGAGTAACAGAGAGAAATCTTCAGATAAGTGAGTGGAATTCCTGGATGTTTTAAGGCTCTGGTTTCCCAGTCTATGGACTTTGGCAGTGCTGTTTTCTGAYGTTCCCAGGCTCTCTGGGTGCTGTGCAGCCTCCTGAGCTGTATTTCRGTTATACTGTAAGGCGCTTTTTTWWCTTTTTTGRGGGGGAAGTCCTTGTTTGTTTTCCTAGTTAATCATGYGAGTGATCCTGTTTACTGCCTGTCCATAGACAAGTGTATGGGCACAATCTACAGAGAGGGTAGAGTGGAGAGAGGGAGTGTTGGGGAATGTTGGCTAGGGAGCGAGTGTGCAAATTCCATGAGGGCGAGGTGGGCTTGGCTGAAGAAACCCATAAAAATAGACTGTGTTGAAGATAATATACTTGTGAGAGATGGGAACGTTTGCTGTGCAAAACGTTTTAACTGTGTCTGGCAAAAGCTACCTGCCCGAAGGAGCTAATGCYTGTGTAACACCAGCATTACCACCGACAAATGAGGATTAAGTCTTCAAGATCAGCTGTGAAAAGAAGATATTTAAAGCTACATTTGTCTGTAAAACGTTTTCTTACATAATGAG
This sequence comes from Nothoprocta perdicaria, assembly GCF_003342845.1. Lineage (NCBI taxonomy): Eukaryota > Metazoa > Chordata > Aves > Tinamiformes > Tinamidae > Nothoprocta > Nothoprocta perdicaria. Next base: position 8,882,043 of record NW_020456198.1, on the reverse strand, counting down.
CAGACCTGAAAATGTATATGTTGAAGGTAGAGAATAGTACCTGTCTTCAGGCTTTTCTGTGCTCAATTTCTGTAGAAAAACAGTGCAATGTCACATTTCGTTTGCGGGTTTTTCGTGCAACAACAACATTAATGTTTTATGCTTAGGATTGATTTTTCTTGAGTAATTGCAAATTAATGAATCTTTTTAAGGATGTCTGAAAAAGTGACTCACCAGATATGTAGGAAGTTGATGTTGTGCTGAGCATGGAGTGTTCCAAAGAGTGTGAATCAAAGCAAAAGAGAGCGTGCTACACTTAAGAAAAATCTAAATATGTGCTCAGCTTCTCTCACTGCATATCAGCAAAAACACAAAAACACTTCAAACCCCGCTTAACTAAAATAGTCTTAAATTTGAGCCTTTTTTTTGATAGGAATAAATTGAAAATCTTTGAGAATTTTTATGTGCTTTTTTCCAGGCTGAAATCCTTCTGCTTTTAGTAGAAGTCTGAAGTTCCCAGCAGATAGCCAGGTTTTCAAAACATGAATTTCTCTGAGCTCTTCAGGGCCTTAGGTAGATTATTTTTATAAATCTCTCATACAAAGAGTCCMTCATCACAGTTTACCAAATGCACTGAGTAATGGCATGAGAAATGAGATATTGTCTTACCTAGAAGGACTACAGGTGACTGGTCATTTTTAGTGACAGAAGGAAGGTGTATGGGCACAAATTTCCATGTTAGGGTGGGAGCTGATGGTTCTGTTTCCATTAAATACAAAATGGAAATGACCCGAGTTGAGACTCATGTTTAGCAGGTATCTAGGGCACTGATCTTCTGCAAAGAACCGCATGAAAATTTAGGAACTCTAATCAGTAGATTGAAAGCCAAATAATCTGATGCAGATGTGATAGCAGGTGAAATTTAATAGGGCTGTGCTTGAGGACTTCCAGACTCAAAAACATGAGGGCTGAAATTGGTGAGGAGTTCTTTGCAGGGAGAGCATCACTGCGTGATTCCTGACGAYTGCAGAAAGGCTTTTATGCCCCTTTTGCTTTTAAAAAGGCTGAAAGGTCATTCCGGAGAACTACAGGCTGGTTGGCCTTGCTTTTGTCCTTGGGAAAATCCTGGAATGTGTTGTCTTGGAATATGTTTTCAGGCATGAATGAGGAGTGATCGGCAGCAATCAGCATCTGTTTGTTGGGGTAAACTGCTCTGGCTAAGCTGCTTCCCTCTGTGATTAAACAGGACCAGGTGCGTGGGCATCCGAGAGGGCAGCTCGTGTCATTTCCCTTGCCGTTTCCCTTGCCTTGTCGGTGCTTTTGCCGGTGGCTCCCACCACATTCCCACCAATTCCCCTCTCCAGGGCAGGACTGGAAGGGCTGGGTGGGTGCAAGGCAGCCGGGCAGTCAAGGRTGCTGGGTTAATGGTTTGTGCTCCAAGATGCTGGGGCTGTCCTGCTCCATGGTTATTGGTGACCTGGAGGGGGCAATGGAGAGCCCCGCTCCACTGGAGGCCCTTGACGTGTGGGGCACCTCTTCTGGACAGGCCCCTGTGCCTTCGAAGGGCTAGAGTTAATGCTGCTCCTCGGAATTCAGTGTCATGGGCAAAAATGGTATTTGGAGCTATGGGACATTTCCACGGGAGACTGTTGCTGGTGCCTCCTTTAAAGACTCGGCTGGTTTTCTGTTGTGTTCTCTGTGAGAGCTGAACAAATGCTTAATTTTTCACTACTGTCAGTGTTGCTCCATGCTTGCTGTCAGCACTGCCTGTTGAGCAGACACTTTATCTTCCAAACATTGCATGTTTATTCCTAGTGGCCTAGGAGACTGTGACCTGGGCTCTGCTGTAATACACTGAGGTGAAATTTCAGTGCTTAGATGCTTTTGGTAGGAGGTGGAGATCAGCCAGCTCTTAAATATACCTATTAATAATTTTATGTAAGTCATTCTCACCCTAAATGAACTACCCAATTTTAAGTTAATATGATGGTAAGAGTAGAAATCAGGGAAGCTCTCTGTTTTGCTCAACTTCAACACAGTATTTCTTTTAGAGCAGAGTAGAAGGGCTGCTGCCGGTTATAGCGGAGGTAAGATGTTGCTGAGAAGGATTTCCCTGCAGAGGCAGCATCTCGAGCCATTGCTGCAGAGCTGAGACTGTGATTCTTGGAGCTGCTCCACCGCGGTCATGATGCATCTGCGCTGAGCCAGAACACCAACACATTGATTAACTTCTGAAAACAAAGATCCCTGCTGTATTTGAAATGAAGTTTTACAAACCTCAAATGAATCATGCTACTTAGCAGTAAGGAAGGCCAGCAAGTGTGTTTACCGTGGGTCTCTAATGAGATGGTTCAGGTGTATTCCTGTTCCCAGGCTTATGGCTGGATGTCAGAGCAGGCTCCTCGCATACACTTTCATTATATAAGATCTTGGCTTTGTCTGTGAAAGGCTGTCACACGTTTGCAGCAGTGCTTTGATCTTTAGCAGGTGGGTTTGCATTCAACTGGAGAAATGCTTTTGATTTGGCTTTGCCTACTTTTTATTTTTTTAACTGAATTTATGCAGTAACAGTGGCTTTCTTATCTAATCATATTAATTTAAATGATGCATCCTTTAGTAGGCCAGAAAGGGTAGAATATTTGACTGTGTCATTGTAAAAAGATTGTTCTGTTTTTGCCTTGAATTTGATCTAGCCAAAAGTCCAAAATACATAGACAAATACTTGAGCTCATTTGTTATGTGCTTTTTGTTGGTGGTGTTTTTTGGTCATTTCTTCTAATGAATAAACTGAAGTGGAAACACCACCTTTCRTTGTTTATAGATCAAGATGGCCAGCGTAAAGGAGTGAAGAGTGTTGTTTCCATACCTAAATCCAGCAATTTTGCAGGCGTTTGCTGCCAGATTGTAGGATTACTTTGTCTTTTTTGGCTCTGTTTTTGAGTTATATCAATAATTGCTTCCTGTTGATGTTGCTCGCGTGCTGAGAGCTTGGATCTAAGTTTTGTTAAATCTTCCTGTGGCACCGTATGCATTGTCCCTGCGGCCGGCTCGCCGCTTATTGCAGAAACGCTTGTGTTTGGAGCAGGACGGGCGTCGGGCTTGTGCCGGGAGACCAGGTGTCTTTGTGAGATGGAAAATGGGCTTTTGGAGTCGGACCTTCTGTAAGATAGAAGTTCTGTTGTGCTGTAGCAGACAAACATGCACGGAACTGGATGGTGACTTTRTTTCAGCCTTGAGAAAATACAAATAAATGATGAACTTGAAGAAGCTATAAAATTTACTTTGAATTTGGTTGTAAAAGACGTGTTGTGCAGAAAAACTGTTCTKCATATTCTTCATGTCTTGCTATTTTCTTGCTGCGTTACAGGGGTCTCTTGCTAAACATGAAATGATCTTAAGRATACATGGTGGTAATATAATGACATTATTAAGTGGCAAAGTACAAGTTCGGTGTGATTTCTTTTTGTTTCTGTGGAATCTGGATCTGTGAATCATTACAGAGGATGCTGTCTGCTGCTATGGAAGTTACAGTGCTATGAACAGGGATGGCCAGGATTGGGATCTGTTGTCAGGGAATACATCAGGCTGTAAGCCTATRTATTATACGTGTATGTATATATACACACGAGTGTATGTGTATACACACATGTGTGCATGTGTATACACGTACACTCATGTTTACATTTTAAAAATTAGTTGTGAAATATCTRGAGTATTTTTTGTAGAGTATAACTTAAAATTCACACTGAAATGAGTCGATGAGAAATTCTCTTTAAAAATGACTTGAAGAGAAAGCAGCACTAAATGAAATGCCCGATAATGTAGTTGCAGTGGGGTGGCAATAAYGCAGCACTTTCACTGACAGCCCTCGACCACGACTTCCTTTTTATCAACTCGAAGGGGAAATGGATTTCAGAAARGCAAAATGCTCATGCTCTCGTTAGGGAACTTTTCCTAGATTGCGTGTTCTGGAGTTTGAGAGAACGCGCCGAGAGCCCCGACCTTGGGTCTGCTCTACGTTCTGTTGAGCTGGTTGGCATGAAGGCCACGGTTGTGCCATTTGAGCAAGGTATCTGGTACGTGTATAAACGTTGTCTGTGACCATAAGCCAATAATTTGTCTATGGACAGAGCTTTCTGTATAATTATAGGGAGAACTGATACTGTTATTATGTTAATAGTATGTGTTACTTGGAAACTTGTGTGGCTATTTGCCATGTATTTGAATATACTTTCCCTTGAGGTTCATCCACTTTTTTAGTTAAATTTTTGCATTTGACTCTTGATTAGGAAGTTAAAAGTATCTGTGCTGTGTCTGGACATATATTAACTTCTAGATAAGCAGCAGGGAGAAAGTCCGTGGTGCTTTTTGYGCCTGAACAAATGCGTTACACTGGCATTCATTGATAACCCTTATTTTTGGGGGTTTATGTGTATGCAACGAGCCGCGGGCTGGGCAGGGTGTGCAAGCCCTGCTGGAGATGCCCTTTGGGTCGGGGCCGGCCTGCCCCTCGCAGCAGGCTGCTGTGTGCCCAAGGGGGCTGGTGGCTGCTGCTGATGGGCCTGGTGGCCACCACTGATGTTCTGGGCTGCTGGAGCTGCCTCCGCTGGCCTCGTGTGCCCAAGGGGGCTGGTGGCCACTGCTCATGGGCTTGGTGGCCACCGCTCACGTTCTGGGCTGCTAGAGCTGCCTCCTGCTGACCTCGTGTGCCCAAGGGGGCTGGTGGCTGCTGCTGATGGGCCTAGTGGCCACCACTCACGTTCTGGGCTGCTGGAGCTGCCTCCGCTGGCCCCTCTGCTGCACGCCCCACTTCWGGGCTTTCTTCCTGCCCCTTGCACGCTGCAAGCGTGCCTCGAGGGCCTGGGGGGGTGTATGTTATATTAATGATAATAAAGGTATTGAGGATGTGTGGGTTGGTGCTTTTTTGGTCTCCCTCATTAGATCAAATAAACATCTTCCCTGCACAAGTAGCTTCATTTGGAACCTTCCCAGGRTACGTTTTGCTGGATGAATTCTAGATGCTGACTTATGTTTTATAAACTAATATTAAAGGATTCTGCTGTTGTCACTGAGTAATCCCTCTTTTGAGATCTGTAAAATGTTCTCTGATGTATTTTATAGTCTAAACTTGGAACACCCATCTTTATAATTAGTTTTGTGCTTCCAACAGTTTCATAACAACGATTGCTTTGTAGTGTCCTTTAAAACCTTTTATGAAGATAGAGTTCTGAGTATAATGTGATGCTGCTTATAGTTTTGAAGCATTGTTTTGGTGACTGAATCTGCTTGCTAGTATTATGCCCAGCTTTTGGCTAGCTAAGCTAAGTCTAAAAAGTGTRTTATGTAATGCCACTGTCAATATTGCTTTAAACAGCGCGTATGTGTGTGTGTGTGTATATATAGAGAGAGAGAGAGACAGAGAGAGAGAGAGAAAGGAGAAGGAAACTTAATGTATACTTTTTTTTCAGGTGCAAAAGGTTTTAGACAAAAAGGTGCAAGTAGTCACTTGTACTTGTGGACAAAAGAATGTTTGCCAAAAGCAGTGATTTTAGTTTTCCCGCTGCAGTCGTGGTGAGGTACCCAAGTGTTTTCATGGAGTGGTTGTGCACCAAGTCCTGGTTGTGCTGGGCAACAGTGCTGCTTAATTGTTGATAGTCTTCAAAATTGGTAATTTATATAGTTATTTGATGGTTGAAAACTGAGGTCTATCAGCTGTATCTGAAAGGAAGCAATTGTCTGGCAATGCTTAACCAGATCATTGGTGTTGGTAATGAAGATGCCTTTTCTGTTGTTAGCAGGGTTAACGCTGTTTGCTGAGGCATAAGGAAAACGGGATTTTTATGCTAGTGCTACATATACAGGTTATTTTGCAATTATTGAGTGAAAACCTGGTGAATGCCCGAATCTGTTCAGCATTTCTAAAGCAGGAGCAAAATCTGCAGAGTTGCATCGAGAGTGTCACTCGAAAGGCAAAGGAGGGGAGAGAAGGGCTGAGCGTGCAGAGCGGCCGCGCTCACCGCGGGAGCGTTGTTCTGGGCTGGGGGACTCCGCCAGCCCCGCGACCGCTCCGTGCCCGCCAGCCCTGCGGCCGGCGTGGGTGCCTTGCTGCCTGGGAGCCGGGCCTCCTCCTGCAGCTTAACGGGCGCTTTGGGCCGCAGGCGCTGCCTGTGCGGCCCTGGCCATGCCCGTGCTCKGGTCTGGCCTCTCGCTGGGCGTCGAGGAGGCTGCAGTGCCTGGTAGCCGCTGTGCCCAGCGCTGCCCGTTCCTGCTGTGGGGTGTAGGTTACAGTCRGCAGCACGGCGCACAAGCCTTATCAACAGGGGCCGTAGGGGCAGCTCTGCAGGAAGGGAAGAGAAATGCCRTTCTGGTGGGAAATCCTGTTTCTAAACTACTCTAACAGCAGGATTAAAAACATATAAGCAAAGCAAAAATATTTTGGCATGCAGCATGATGCCAAACTTAACTTTTTTTAAACCTTTTTCTAAGGTAACATTTGAAGTTTTATTTGTAGGATTTGTAAGAGGGAAGAAGTTCATTGGCTTTGAAAAGCAGGCCTTGGAATTGTGTGACGTGATTTGAAGAACTATGGTGAGAGGAATATCTCATTTGTTTTATATGATCAAAAGTAGTAAAGTCAGTTAGAGTGYAACTTGCTTTAAAATAAATTTCAGAACACCTTAGAGACCTGCCTGCACTTGAGGCACAGTAAAGGCATACTATTTAAATAACTGATTTTGTAGTAACTAACATAGATGTGTAACATGCTAATGTAACATGCAGTAAGCCAAGCCTAAACATTTTTTAAATGTTGTAGTTTAGGTACTTGTTTCTTTTGCTGTAGTGTTATAACTGAGTTCTGGAAAATGGAAATGGATGGTTGTTTGTTAAAATGCTTCTTCCTTCTTTTTAATTTTTAAAATTATTATTATTTTCCTGTAGACATGCTTGTTTTAGGCTTGGGTGAAACTGTTAAAATGCCCCAAACAGGAAACTTGTCAATCTTGCATCTTCCTGCAATGCTCATGGGGAAATTGGATTATGAAAACTCTGGTAGAATATGGAGTCCTGTTATTTTGCAAAACTGTTTGCTGCAATTCAGAGAGAAGCCACGCTCACTGGTGTGCAGCTCTGCTGTCCACAGGGCTGTAGTTAAAACACAGCCTCTTTTTCTCTGGCTTATATGCTCTTGCATGCTTTCTGATTGCTTTTGCAACACAAATAAAGCAAATGGCATAAAGCAGAATCCTGCCAGCTAGTTCAGCAGTGTTTGGTGAAAATATATTCTGGAAAATCCAAGGTCACTGAGCCCATATTTTTAAAAAAGACGTGGGCGATCCTTATTTACAACTAGACTCTCCTGTCAAACCTTCAGGCAGTAGCCTGGTGATTTAATTGGCAGAGTGAAGCGGAGCAGACGGCGAGGAAGAGGCCGGCACGCCAGCCTGGGAGCAGAGCGATCCCCGCTCCGGTTAGAGTCCCTATCTCCTCCCTCCTGCCRTGTGCAGCCCTGCCCTGTGCAGGGTGCATCCAGCTGCTCGGGAGCTCCTTATCTGCCCTGTCACCTTTGTGCTTCTGCCGTCCCTCTGCAGATGGGTGCTAGGAAYGGTTCCCACCAAGGACCCAGTCGGTATGTGCTGATCCCGGGCGGCGCTGGGCATGGTGCYGGGCTGAACTCGAGCAGCAGGAGCTGGCGCCGTGTCCAGCCCTGTGGTGCTCTGCCCTGCGCTGGGCTCCCCTCTCCGCACGTTCATCTTCTCTAGCAGTGGTTGGAGGTAAATGTCACCTAGCGTGGAGGCAGCTGCAGGGAAGAGACTTGGGCTGGGGAGAGAAAAATAAGAAAGAAGAGATTGATGAAGGGCTGGAAGAAAAAACAGTTCCTGGAGCTGCTTGCTTTCATGTGGGACTATGATGACATCTAAACATGCGTGTGTTTAGGGCTGCAGGAAGTGTCTCTCACGGTTAGGTTTGAGAAGCACAGCGAGGAGATGGACAGCAGCAGGGAGGGCCATAGCGGTGTCCGCGATGGCCGTGCAGGGGGAGCGGGAAGGACGCGGGGCCGGCGGGTTCGTTGGCRCCGGAGCTCCCCGGCCAGCACGGTCGGTGGTGCAGCGGGGAGGCAGTGCAAGCGGCAGCGCGGGCACGCACGGTCATTGAAGGGACGGTGACGCGACGGAGTTGGCAAACTCCGCTGTTTTTCAAGCACAACAGGAAACRTGTATTGCCGCTTCTCCTTTTTCAATGTACTTCTCCTGTTAAGCGTAAGTGCTCGAAGAGCAGAGTTCTGTGCTGCTAAGAAAATGTGAATCTAAGGTTACAATTATCTTTTAAGGTAAAATGGACATTTTTCTATGTTAAGGTTGCTTTCTGTTTCAGTTTTAAGAATGGATATTTCTCTCAGCTTAATTTCTGAAGTTCTATCAAAATATTGTTAATATGTCAAATAGAATCATCGTTGTGAAAATACAACTTCAAGTTTTCTTCAGACTTGCAGCATTTCTAATATGCTTCTATAGCAAATTAGATATTTTTTATCAGATTTTTTCATTACTGCTTATACAGTTGGAAGGTAAGCCCATGTCATGGGCAAGGTAAGTCATCTTCCATGAGAGACTTCAGGAGAGTAGCTTCAGATTTGACAGGAGCRCATTTTTTAAGCACAGTGAAGAATGTCGTCTCTGTGCCATATTTGAACTGATTCTTAATGTTTATCAACTTAAATGCTTTTGAAATACATTCTCTATTTTTTTTTCAAGTTTTATAGTGTAATTGATAAAAAGAGCATTTGAGTTTGCCTCAGTTTGCTTTTTGTTTGCCTAGGAGGGCAGGACAGGTTTTGTTCTCCTGCCTTGCCCTGTCATGCCTAAAAGGCTTTATTTAATGCTTCATGTATTTCTGAGTGCGTCAGTTCATGAAGAAATCTAGCAATTCAGTCTGTACCTTAGTTGATACTAACGATAGGCAACATCTACATCCCCCAGCTATCATAAAAACAAAGTTGCTCTTTGTATCTGCAGAAAAGGGAAGTTTTAAATTTTCTTTTAAAATGAATGGTACTTCAGGCTTTTTGTGAGACTGTCCTCATCAGATTTGTATCAGCTCGTTGCATCTAGGGAAAGGAGGTTAAATTAAAATGGTATAAAATGTTATTTTTTAAGCATATATTGTTTTTGAGGTGAGTACCTTTCTGGCATTGCTGGAGCTCCCAAAGTCCAGATCTGCAGCCGTCCCATCAGCCTGAGCTTTGCGTTGACTTCTTCAGTGTTCTCCACCTATATGCTCCTGTGCTCATCCCGTCTATGCATCCTGTTCTCTAACGCGTTGGGATTGTACTTAAAACTGTTATTTAAATGGATAGCCTGAAGAAGGACTTGGGCGGAAAGGTGTGCGGGAGAACGCAGGTTTCCAGGCAGAGGGGTAACCGGGAATCCTGGAGCCCCTCCTGGCAGGGAAGGTGCSGACCACGAGGCTCCCGCCGTGACTCTGCTTTGGTTCCTGGTTGTCTGCGGGGTGCACCAGTAGTGACTCAGGAGCCCTGGGTGACAGGGGTGACCCGTGGTTGCAGTGTCAAGGGAGGACTGTGACGGCTCCACGGCGAGTGGATGGAGGCTCCCTCCATGTGGTCCTTGGCATCTCGGTGCCAGGTAACGTCCTAACAGGCTGCAGGGGCCGCTTCTGTCAGCGTGCAGTGCACGTGGAACGCGAGGAAATCCTGCGTGTTGTAAAATCTGCATTTACGGTTACAATAYGATGCTGAAATCCTCTTCGCTGAATTTAAAGTATATGAAACTTTAAAATACAAATATTTTAAAAATAGGATGAATTTGTGATGAATGAAGCTGCTCTCAAGTTTTGGTTGCATAAGGTCCTGTGTGTTTTTTGGAAAAAAGGCTGTAAGTGTGGTTCTTGTTGAGGCTCCAGATGATTCATTGACTCGTGATGAGAGCTGCTTTTTCTGGGTGTACGGAAGCAAACATTTGTAAATCCCGCACTGCTGGTAAAGCTGTAGAAAGAGGGGAGTGGAAGGGCACATGGATGAGGGTCCTTCCTCGTGCACTTACTGTTCCAACAAATCTGGAATGGTCAGTACCTGGCAGGGACGAGGAGGAGATGTTACACCGTAAAGCCAGTGCAAAAATACCTTTCCTGTAAACCAGCATACAATTSTGCTGCAGAACAGTGTGCTTTGCTTAATGATTATCATCTCCTAAAGGCTTACGTGTAAACTGGAGACGAGCTTGTGTAAGATTCAGACATTGAGTATTAGTTATCTGAATGGATGATGAAAATCCAGAGGGACCTTCTAAAGTCATGAAAATGCTTATTGTGTGATTTTAAATTACTTGATGCATAACATAAACAATGTAGAGTATTTAGGAAAAAAGGTTTGAGTTCAGATGTTTTGAAATAGTTTTTCCTGGAAGAAAAATACTAGCTATATGGATTATCTTGGGATTTTTCACTTGTAGTTTGTTATTCAGAAGTATTAATGTCACGGTGCACATTTTTGTTTAACTGGGGTTTGTTGTTTTTAGCGCTTAAATTTTCAAGTTAAACCTTTCAAAGGGAAGTGAAGACAACACCGGTGTTCCTGCTGTGCCTGTTAAGAAACACTGAGGTTATAAAGCTGTTGAGAAACTCGGTTGAGAAGAACGTGACTGGATGGAGGTCGATAATAGGTGTGTGTCACGCTTTGCATTAGTTCTCRTTGGCTCTGGTTCACTGGGTAGAATTGGAGACAATCAAATGGAGTGTGGAAGTTGGCTGCCCCTTCAGCGTGCAGGTACCCTGAACAGCAAAGCTGGACAACTTGGGGGAAAAAACAGCTTCTGATTGCTGTGTGCAAAAAGAGCTGCCATACAGAGAGCCTGTTTTGTCACTTGTGCCTCAGCTGAGGGAAGGGGATAGGAAAACTCATGTAGTGAAAATACAGCTTGTGTGTCATGTGAAAACATCTGCATAATTAAATAAAAAATGGTGTTTATCTCCCAAAGTGCAGAACCTGCCTGTGTTTCTAAGATACCTTCCGTAGAAGGCTGAGCCTTAGTAGGGGCTGTTCTGCGAAGTGCTCGGTCCTTTACATGCACATGTTGCAGTCGCACGTTGGGAGGGACCGTTGTGCACCTGGTTCCTCTGCAGGTCCAGCTTTCCTCCGAGAAGAGCCGCCTGTGTAAGCAGGGAGGAGGCTGGAGATGAGCTTAGGTGCGACCTGACAGATGGCAGGAGCCTGGAGCTGCAGCGCGCACAGCGCGGCTCTTTCCTGCAGCTGGGACGTGGCCAGACTGCGTCTTGGAGCCGGGGCTGYGTGGTGTCCTGGGGAATGTTCCCATTCTGCTGCACGGTGCAGAGCTGGTGCACAAGAACCACCTTGCTAGGGTGAAAGGGGATTTAGATAGAGCAGGAGGAGTGACTCTCAAAACCTCCATGGAAACTTAGATGCCAGCGCCCAAGTCCTGTCAGGGGCTGTGCAGGGTCTGTGAAGATTGGCACTACGGGTTTGTTACTTCCCTGGAGCTGGATTCCCAAAGGAGAAATCACGGTTAACCATTTGAACGTCCTCTTGTGATAGGATGCCTGGGCAGGTAGGTTTGATGGTGTCTCTCATAACATCCTTGTAGGCAAGCTCAGGAAGTGTGGATCGCATGAGCAGCCCTTGAGGTGGACTGAGACCTGAATGTCAGTCAGAGCTTGGAAGGTTGTCATCTGTGGCCCGGGGTCCAGTTTGGGGCCTGTAGCTGGAGGTGTCCCCCGGGGCTCRGTACTGGCTCCAGTCGTGTTCAACCCCATCATCAGTGATGCAGATGAAGGGCCCGTGCGGGCTCTGCAGGGCTGCTGATGATACAGGGCTGGGAGCAGTGTCTGATGCCCTGGGGGACTGAGCTGCCGTGGGAGGGACCTGGGCAGGCTGGAGAGATGGGCAGAGAGGAACCTCCGGAGGTTTGCCAAMGGAGGCAATTTGAGACCCGGCAGGAAAAGAGCTTGTTCCTTCCTAGTGGTGTCCACAGCGCGCAGAGTAATTCCTACCTGCTTGTGTGTGTTTGACAAATGAAAGAAGGAACACAAAGAGAAAGAATGGAACTTTTATGGCTAGTGAATGTAACTTCAGCAACTTTATGAATCTAATTAATAAATRCACCTGAAACCYTTCCTTACTTTGAGGGTAGTTAACCTTGGAACAGGTCTCAGTCTTYTGTGCTTGGAAGTGCTGAGAATGTGACCAGGAGAGCACCAGAGGTCCAGCCCCAACCGCTCTGGTTCTGTAATGGCTGCGATTTAAATAATTCTTTCCTCCCAGCTCAAGTTATTTTCTCTTAAAAGAAATTGCTTAGCATCTCTTCCTAATTCAGGTTTATTAAAACTGTATATTAACACTGGACTAATTACAGGTGGTGTAAGGCTCACTGTTTTTGCTTTAATCAAAGTATAAATAACCTTGTGTACAAGACAAGTTTATATAAACTAAATGGGCCAGTGTGAAACAAGGCTGATTTGATGCATGGCCCCAGTGTTTGAGTGTACTGAATATCATTATCATTTTCAACAACTTAGATTCCTTTGGAAGGATGGCAGCTATGCTGTTGGGATTTTCTGAGAATGTTTAACACCTTTTGAATGAAAATACGTTTTTAACAAGCTTAGTTCTCATTGAGAGACACCTTGTCCAGACTGTGTACATTTCCTTGCTGCGCTGCTTTACTTGCCCTTGTAGCGTCTTCCCCAAACACAGAGCCGTACCCAGGTTAATGTCACGTGGAGCGGGAGCCGGGTGTCTCCCGGGGCGGCCGAGCTGGCTGCGCCGCTCTGGGAACGCTGCAGGTTCCGGGAAGCCTTCGGAAGCGCCTCGAGTCACCGGCACGGGTCCCGCTGCCATCGGGCTCTGCTGGGGGAGTCCGTGTGCTCTAGTGTTGTTCTTCTGGAAGCTGAGGTAACGACCTGCGACAACAATGAGGATATTAATTGTCAAGCACGTTTTGCACGGGCTTCATTTGTGTGAAGCAGGAAAGCCCGGCTGACACCAGACCCAGCCGTACTGTTGAACTGCTCATCAGACATAGCAAACCCTTTCAGGCCAATTCCTGCGCTTTTGGAACACAACCCGCTTCTAGCTAGGTGGGTGTTGTTTTGGGTGTTAAGCCACTGTGCAGGAAGTTCATTTCCTCTCCCAAACCTSAGTAGGTGCTGATGCCATCCAGACTTTCACACCTGCTTACTAATTTTGGGTTGGRTTTCAGTAAGTAAGAGAATTTTGGTGGCAAGGTGGAAGCTGACACACCTAATGTTCAGTTCTGAGAAGCAGGAGAACTGTTAATGCGGATGTTGTAGCCTGAAGTAACTTGTGTGTGAGGCTCTAGACTGTATAGTTGGAATTAACAGTTCAGAAAACCCATGGTGTAAATGGGAGTTTCAGTATGAAAAATATTTCCATAATATAAAGAGTTTAATTTTCTGATACRTAGCTTTTTATTGCGTGGGTTCCCTTTGCCAAATCTGGACAAGAGAATGTTTAATCCTATTGCCCTCTAGTGGTTGCAATTCACATGTGAAAAGGAGAGAAAGAAGGGAKTCTGGTCAGGAAAGGAAGTCGATGATTCTTGCAGAGCAAAACCAAAAAGTTTTTTTTTTTTTTTACAGTAGCGATAATTTTTTTTATTATCTCAGTTAAATTTTATTTTGTCCTGTGAGGCTTTCCTGCCARCTGAATAGCATCAGAATTTGGTGCAGAGGATAACCTGGTTTGCTGTGGGGTAGCAGTGGTCAGGCTCGCCGGCCGCGGCGGTTAGCGTGGCGGTGAGCAGGCCCTGGTGTGTTTGACCGTCCAGGCCGTGCCGGTGGCACGGGGGTGTCGTGGCGCGGTTGGCGCGTGCGGGACGTGGCCGGGCGCTGGCGCGGAGCCGAGGGCGGCACCTCCGGGAGCCTCCCCGTGAGGCCTTGGGCTGCGCTGCCCCGTGAGCGCTGCCTCAGCTCCCGCGCTCTCCGCCGTGGCCTGTTGTTCTCCCCAGGCCGGCCGGGCTGGGCTTTGCTCCCCCTGCAAACCTGCAGCTCTTCACTGGCCGCTTGGCGCTGCGTGCCCGGGGTGACGGGGTGGACGCCTGGCCGGGCCCTGCCTCGGGGACAAACAACCTGTGAAACCTGCGGTGCCACCGGCGGCTTCCCCAGAAAAAAAACCAGCCTCTCTGCACCCTCTGCTCTCCAGGGTTCATCTGTCCCCATTTCTTTCTATTCCAGGTGGATTTACTAAAGTATGAATAACCTTATCAGCCAAATAGCCTTGTTTAAAAAAAAAAAAAAAAAAAAAAGTCAAAACCAAAATGGAAATAACTTTTTTTTTCTTCGACTTATGTTAGTGAAGCACAGAGAGCTGCCTGAACAAGTGAGTAGATGCACACTGTATCAGGAATTGAATTCCCTTTTTAGGAGATGAACTGTGAAGAATTTTGTGCTCTTTCTAACCGCTGCAAGGGGAAGCATTCTTGGTAAGAACACTGTTGTGTTCTGCTTCATTTTGTTCTTTGGGTAGTGTAACCTGCATCCTGCATATTAAACTTTGCTCATGTCTCTGCTCTCCCTTCTTGGAGGGCTCTGCCGCTTGAAAAAATGTTGTTGACTGATGAAGAATTGGAAGATGCGTTTCCCTCCTTAAGGCTGCACCGAGATCCGCAATGGCAGGGTTTCTTATTGGACCAGTAACAGTCCTGAGCCATTGGTGCTGGGAAGCACTTGTGCTTGAGAAGCGCTTTGCTCGTGTTGGAGGGGAGTGCCTGATCCCACAGGCTGCAAGGTGCCAGTGTGTGTGGTAGGTGCAGGCCCTTTCATGGGGTGCTGTGAGAGCATGAGCAGCCCCTTCCCACCCCCGGGTCCTTGTCCTCATCGGGCGTTCGTCTGCAGAGACCTTCGGAAAGGCATTCCGGGTCCCCTTGCTTCTCCAAAGCATAAAGGCGATGGGAACAGCGCCATCAGTGTAATATCCCCCAAGACTCTCCCTTTTGGAGAAGAGGGTGGAAAACAACTAGCAGAAGACATTGCAATCTTTTTGTCCCTGTGGAGAGCTGCACRGGAGGAATTAGCTTGGTGAACGTTGCCGTGTTAGCAAAGCTTTAATGTATTTGTAAAGCCAGGGCTGTGTGTGGTGTTTGYCTCCTGCACGCGGCCTTTTATGGGAGACTCCCCAGGGCGAAAGAGCCGCTTCTTCTTGAAGCTTGAAAATGTTTAACGTTTTTTAACTGTAAAACTGTCCATCTCGAAGGAACACCGGATTAACGTGCCTTCGTTCGCGAGTAGCAGCTTCTAATTATTGCTTGCAGTGAAAGTCGCAGGCYGAGAGTGAGCTCAAAGACACAGGGCTTCCTTGCAGGCTGTTCTTGCTCTCGCCGTGCGGAGGTGGGGCTTGGCGGGGCCCTGAGCACAAATATTGAACTCCCAATTGTCAAATTTCTCTGTGCTGGAAAAAAAATTTACATCTTCGAATGGGGCCGCACCCTGCGCCGATAGCGTTTGGTTTCGAGTTAATTCCATCTGCTGCCCGTGTGGAATGCTGAAGTTCAGGACATGGAATGAAGAGAAACTTCACATGGGACAGGCATGTTTATTTTTATTTTTGTTTTCCCCTTCAGCATTTATTGCTGGGCTTGCTCCAGAGAAATCTTGAGAAAAACAGTACTTGCATAGGGCTGTGCTTCCAGTGCGAGGATGTGTGCAGGGGACTCGCTACACTACATCATAGTAGAATTTGTGGTTTGGAATTGTTACAAAAATCCCTGGTTTGAATTGATTAAAGTTAATACAGTGTTACTTGTGCTTGGATGATCCTTTGAGCTAGGACTTGGCTTCCCCATCCCTACTGAATGTACGTCACCAGAGCATCGAGCTTGTCCTCGGCATGGCAGTTTTGCCTGTAGTTTGGAAATGCGCTGARCTCCTTGTTTCTGACAGTACCATGTGTTAATAAAAGGTTCCGGAGCAGAAGTCAGAAAGCAAGAAATTTTTGCTGTGTGATATTGCCCAGGAAGAAACGGCATCCTGGCATTTGGAAGATCCATTAAGATACAATCTGTACCTTGCTAAATGGAAAGGAGATGTCTTCATTATATTTATATCATCATCATGAAGATTTAGCAAACCACCCCTSCATTTGAAGATATTTGTGAAATTTGCAGTCTTTCTCTTTGATTCCAGAATGTGTGAATGCCAGCAGTTTTCTGTCATAAAACAGCAGTTGTGCCTGGAAGCAATGATTACCTGTGCGTAAACACAGCAGTTCCTCGTGAGGGGAGGTTGAAGTGGCTGCAGAGGCTTCTCCCTTTTTCCTCCCCGTTCTTAAAAAGCGAGGACACGTGGAGAGGTCCTTGGCTGCAGGGAGGCCGGAGGAAGGGTCGGCTGTGGAGCCGGGTGCCCGGGCAGCGGGGCCTGCGATTCGGAGCCACCGCGAGCGCTCTGCTCGTGCCAGGAGCTGCTCCCTCTCTTTCTGCCCTCACACAAACGGTTTTCCTCTCCTGGCTCTTCATGTGATGAGGTATCTGGTAATCCGGCCTCTGTTCTGCTGCTTCAGTTTGCTTGCAAAATAGTAATATATGAAATACATGAAAAATCTSGTTAGAATGTCTCTGCTTATAGAAAATTGATAATCTGAATAATTTAAGGGAAAATTCCATTTCAGTTGATGGTTTTTTTTGAAAGTCACTTGTTATAGTTAACCAGTCGTATTTCAGGATTAAGGAAGAAGAATGCATAATGCTCATTTTAGAGTATTATAAATTCTTCTTTTTGAGTGCCAGCTCTTGTTAGTGCTTCAAGATTTGTTTTCATTAAATGTGTTGTCTTCTGCTTTTCCTGTCAATTCTGCTTATTCTCTGATGCCTTTCCACTAGAAAAGTGTTGTGTTTTATTGCTTCAGTTTTGTTTAGTGTTTCTGGGTGCTATGCAACTTTGATTTGAGCTTTTATTTGTATAAGATTTTAATACTGTCAGTCTTCTCAGGCTTAAAGACACAGAGATTTATGCCTTAAGTCACTTTTAAACGGGTGTGGAGCAATGTCAAAATGTGACAAAGCTCTTTGTTGTTCTCTTCATTGAAGTCAGAGAGGAGATTGGGGCTTTTCTGTTCTTGCACCTGAGCATGCTTGTTACAAGCAACTGTCAAGTTTAACCATGGCTTCTTGATCACGAATTTAAGAAGAAATTGCTTTGTCCTGTGATCAATCTTAACTTTTTTTTTCCCCCCCTATAGTGCAGAATAGTAGTAYAGATGCTTTCTGTATGAGTATTCTGCAAGGATAAGCTGGAAGCTCCTTATAGCAATATATGAACATTTGAAAAGAACTCTGTTGTCCTCGGGAGCCTGCTCTTTGCAGAGCTGTAGCTCTTGGCTTATCCTGTGGCAGGACGTGTGTCCTCCGAGCGTGTTCTCCAGGAGTGTGTGCGCTTCCACACACTGTTTGCTTTCCTGATTGCAGAGTCTGAGCGTGTCCTGCTGCCACATGCGCGTGACGTTTATTACAGGAAACGATAGCTTTAAGCCTGGCTTTGTAGGACAGCATTTGTGAAAGCACGTCTGAATTGGTGGGTGTTCCTGTAATGCCTCACGGCTTGTTGTATTATCTTCGAGAACACCTCTGGGTTTCTGGGGGGAAAAAAGCCCCGTTTTGCTGCGTGTTTGATTAATAGAGACTAAGGGTGAAAAGAAACCTCTTTTAGTCACTCTAGAAAGTCATCTTGCCTGTATATTTTCTTTTGGGTACAGCTTTGGTATAATAATAGAAGGTAATGTGTGTTTATACAAAATAATCAGTGGGCAGGTGGGGGGCAGCGGCGGGTCGGCCTTCCGAGCCGGCGACTTCTCTGYGTGTCCTGGCCGGTGCCAGCGAGGAGAGGGAAGGGCCGCGGCGGCGGCTCCCGGGCCGGGGCTGGACCCACCGCACATCCTCCCCTAGCTGTAAACTGCTGCTCCAAGCGTAGGGCTCCTGGGCTGGGCTTTTACAGGCATAATTTTCCTTCGCGTGTTGCCTTCCACATCATTCTAGGGTGTCTTTGCCATCAGCGGTGTTTCTCCAGGTGTTTTGAATGTTCCTTTCAGTGCTAAAGTAAACAAGCCCAGAAGTGGTAGTTAGAGCCTTGCAGCTCCGTGCTGACAGTGGGATGTTAGGTCCGGGGCTGTAATGCAGTTTCCTTGCTTGAATTCTATGAAAGCAACTATTACACAGGTGTTCACTGGTTTCTAAAGTCACTCTCAACCTCAGGCGTCTCCTAATACAGGTATCTGAGTGTTGCTGTGGGACGTGGGCTTGAAYGCTCATTTGGAGAGCAAGTCCCCTGGCTCCCAGCTGTGACGGGTTGGGGGAGGCGTTAGTGGCCCTGCTCAAAGGTGCACGGTGAACGTGGTGTGTGCTCGGGAAGGTAATGTGGCCGAGTAGTGCWCCAAAGGATACGGCACGTCTAGGAATACACACACCTGTTCTCAGYTTTTGGGAAAGGGGATGTTCCCATACAGATGGAAACACCAGAGCGACTCCAGGCTGTCAGTGCCCGTGTGTTCTGTGCTCACATAAGACATTAGGGTCCCTGGCTATTTGGCATAGCTCTTCCATGTCATTTTACTGCCTCCTCCTCCCATGTGCAGCAAGAACCCGTTGGCCCTTCCTGGCTCTCTGTTTAAGCAGCCGTGGTAGCCCGGTGTCTATGTGAGGCCAAGTCATCTGAGGCAGCACAAACAAAAGGCAGGAGAATGACAGGGCCTGTGGTGACCTTCAGAGCACTCGAGCTATGGGGGGTGGCACCAGCAGGGGGAACGGGGCTCTGGAGCACTGCACATATGTCCAGAAAAGGTTGCCTGCCCCTACCCAGCACACTTAGGCTGCCGCTAGACTGCTTTTACCACTGGCTGTTTATTTTGCTTGACAGCAGGTATTGGTAGCTAGCAGGGTTGTCCTGGCAGTGCAGTCAACAGAGCTTCACRGACCCGAGCAGCTTGGGGAGCAGAAAGAGCCGCTAGCAGGGAGAGACTCGGCACACGTGCAAGGAGTTGCTGAGGACCCTAGATTGTTTTAATCCAAGAGAGATTTAGGCTTTTCATTTGTATCAGATTTGAAGCTGCAGGTGAAAACTTATGGTGAATATTTTTGTCCAGTGTTGTATCAGAGTCAAGTCCTTCACACAGAAGGAGCAGTTAAAGGGCGGTGGTTTGGGKTTTTTTTGTCTTTCCAAAGAAGTTAGGAAAAGCTGCTGGAAAGCCCTGCTCCTCCCTGGGGACTTCTGCTCCCCGTGCTCCTGCGTGCCCTGCTGCAGCTTCCTCAGCCTGTCCATCTGAGAGAAAGATGCTCCTCCTCAGCGGCTGCTTTGAGCTGCACAGCCCTTGCACAGCCCTTGGGCCTGGGGTAGCTCGAATCATTTACAAAATACATATGTATTTGTGAAGAATTCAGAAGTTAATGCGCTGGTTTTGTTTCCAAGTTGTTTAAGGAGCTGGAGTGTAAAGATCAAAGAGCATTAGATCCATGTGTTTAGCAAATGAAAAACTAAACAGAAAAGCCACTTTGCTTGATGCGCTCCACCCTGTGAATTACACTTGCTTATGGAGCAAATACTTCTGCTTCCTTGAGACGTGGGTGGAGTTAGTCGAGTGAGAGGAAAGGAATTTAGGATGTGTCTAAGCAGACCAGAATGAGGAACACGATCGTTTGAGTCTGGAGATACTGGAAGGTTTGAACTCCTGTCACTTGTCTCAAAGGCATTTGCTGGGATGTGCTCTGAGAGCAGAAGCCCTCTGCAAACTCAGCCTACATCCAGCGCTGGTGCTGCCAGGGATGTGAAATAGTCTGGGGGGAAGATCTTTCGGGCTGGGGTGTTATTTTGTTTACCTGGGTACGAGCCCTGGGACTCCGGAAGGCGTTTGTAACACCTGCATTAATTGCTCAAGAAGCAAACGTTTCAGCTTGCAGCATGAGTGAGGCAGGATTTGCAGCCTTTTGCTGCAGCGTTTTGTGGCTCTGCTGCTCTGGGGGCTGCCTCGCTGCCCCTTCGGTGTGTTAAGCCTGGCACGATAAATTTGCCATTTCCTTAGCTGCTGCAGGTCACGTTTTGACATGAATAGAAGTAATTCTGATTTAAACTAATAGGTTGGAAGGTCTCAGAAGCACCATGGACTTGTCTTTGGAGAGGATGCAAGTGTTCAGAAGTACACTCCTAAGGAGGAACGATCGGCTGGGGTTGTTTGCAGGGTGAGGAGGTTATTTACCAGATACTGGAGAGTGAACAGAGTTTTTCTAACAGTTGTACACTGCCTTTGAAGAGCCCTGGAGAAGTACCACTTGAACCATACGTAGAGAAGCCATAGAATTAAGGGTGTGAATCGTTGAGAACCGTCCCCAGCAATTCAGGTGGTTTGCATGCGCACACACCACCTTTCCCCTCCGCTCTCAATTTGACTAATTGTTACTATGAGGCACCGAAGGGCTTGGGCTGGGTTGATTTGAAAGGTGCGAATTATAAATGGCAGTATAATTAGGGCAGTAAATGCCGCCTTTCTCCGTGGCAGGATCAGCCCAAGAGCCTCTCGACGCAGCTTGCGTCAGCGCTCAAAGAGGTTCCTGCRGCCGCGCCAGGGCACAGAGGGGAGCGGGGAGGACAGGGCTGCCCCGGGGCTGCGCGCCAGGGCCGGGGGATGAAGGATGAAGGAGGTTCCCCGGGGGCTGCTGCACCACAAGCGGTCCCGCACGGAGGCCCCGTGGGAAGCGGAGGATTCGGCAGCCCTTGGAGGCCGGCRCGGCTCCCCACGCGCCCCTGCTGCTCATCGGCTCCTGTTCCCGCTCTCGGCAGGGCTGCAGGGCAGCTYGAGGGGGCCAGCAATGAGAAACAGCCATGGAGATACTGGAAACTGGGTGGAATAGCCTTTGGATTTGAGAGGGGCCAGCGCCGCGGGCTCTGAATTCCTGCCTTAAAGACAAGATTGCCAAATTTTTGCTTAATTCTTGAAATCTSCATTTCTAGTTGGACACCAGTTTGTTAACGTTTGCAGTTATTGCTTGTTTCTTTGCTGTATGCAAAAAGCAGAATGTTTTAATCCTGCTTGTAAGGACTCAGAAAATTGAAGGAGCGTCRCTTACTGGATTTTATGTTGTAGATTTTATGACTTAAATGGATATCAGTTTTAAAAAGTGCCTTAATGTGCATTTTCTGTATGTTCTTGAAAGGCTTATGCTCGTTCACAGCTCAGATTTTGTGAGTCTGTGGTGTTTCGTGTCCTGCTTGGCTGCTGATCCACTCCAGAGTGCCCCACCGTCCTTTCCTGTGGTGACTCCTGCAGYTGCTGGGCACGGGGACCCTGTGCGTGGGCTCCACGCCGTTTGTTCGAGGGGGGACGAGAGGGCGGACACGCGCACGGAAAGGGAGAGGGTGGAGACGGGCCCACGTGTGCGAACGTGTTTGACTCGCCCTTCTTTATTGGAGGGATGCTCAAGCGGAGCAAAACACTAATTAAAAACAAACAGGAAATAAAAGCAACTATCTTGTCACTTGAGCTACTCAAAGGCTGAATACTTTCAGATTAGTAAATTAACAAGCTAATTAACCTTTTTGACTTGAGAGAAACGCAATTGGCTGGAGTAGGTGGATCTGGCTCTTCATTGCAATGAGTAGAGCTGTTCTTTCTTGATCTTCCCGTAATTCGTGTCTGCCTGCACCTTTACCAACCAGGCACTAGTGGACTTTTCATTTTTCARTTGAAGATGAGAGGTAAAAAGTAAACCAGCAGCCCGCTTCCGCGGGGCCCCGTCGTTGCCCTCCCTTGCCCCGCGGGGCCGTGTCCCGTGGGTCCCGCAGTGCTCAGGCCCTCGGGTTTGKGCCGCCCTCAGCAAGCACCTGGGCSTGAGGCTGTTCCCTGCCATCTGAAGGGTGCTGGTGCCTGGTAACTTCTTACCAGGGRTCGGATAATACAAGCAAGTAAAAACATGGGAAATTTGGCACAGARTTCTGGAAAAAGAAAATCCTACTTGGCTTTTGGAAAGAAGAAGAGTGCATGTGTGTTGATGTGAGCAGCACCTCGCTCATGCTTATGTGGGCTTTGGGAATCGGGATCCCTTTTGAGTGCAGGGCTTGCTTGTAGGTGCGCATCACTGGCTTCCTGAACGCGGTGCTGCTGCCCCGACCTGCTGCAGGCGAGTCGGGCAGGGGAGCTGCTGCCGCTGCCTTGCAGCCGCCGCTGCCCTCTCCCACGGCAGCTCTGGGTGCAAGCCTTGTGCCATGAGCTCGCTCTGTTTCRCTGAGCTGCTATTTAACTTTAAGTGGCTATTTGTAAATACCACTTCAAGTGGCTCTTTASGAAGGTATTTGATGATGCAACAATTTCAAGATGAATTTAATGGTGTGAACTAGAATTTGTGAGAGGTAAAACCACCCCACCTTTGTTTTCCCTGGTCTTCTCCTAGTGTTGCATTGTAATTCCTAGCTTCTGCCTTCCAAAGCTCTTCCTTTGTCTGCAGTGCCCAACCTCCCTGCAAGGTACATTTGTGTCATGGACCACTTGTCTTAAGCATATGATGCAGTTAAAAAGTTTGTGTTAACTAACACATTTTTATACGCATTTTAAATACGCATTTTACATATGTGTGACAAAAGGCTTTGTTGCTGATAATACCTAATCTCTTCCACATAAACAGTAGGTTAAGTAAAGTTTATAGTGATTAAATAATGTATGTGTTAGAAATCAATAATAATTTAAGTAACTGTAAATCAATCAATAATAAGTTAAGTAACTGTAAATCAAATAGAAGTATTTGTTGAAAATATAAAGATGTTGCATTTTAAGGTGAGTGATAAATTTGTCCATATACATTTTGGGCATCAAAATTGTATTTYATGGGAAATAGAAATTTACCAGAGCTTTGGTTTCATCCTACTTTGTTTTCACCGATAGTTTACTACTTTTTTGTTTGTTTTTACAGTTCTATCTTCAAGACACTAAAAGTAGTAATGGTACCTTTATTAATAGTCAGAGACTAAGTAGAGGATCTGAGGAAAGCCCACCATGTGAGATTATGTCAGGTGACATCATCCAGTTTGGTGTAGATGTGACGGAGAACACGCGGAAAGGTAAGGGTATGGATCTTTTTTTTTCCTGCCTTTTTCCCCCCCCTTGATTCCATTTTCAAGTGTGTTTGTTTGGAACATCTTATTACAAAGCAGTGATACCCATGTTGCAAGGACATCCTTCTGTCATCTCTTCTCTCCCTTGTGCTGTCAGCGAGAGCCTTGTGGTAAAGAGGACCCATAACCTTTTCTGCTGAACATGCGGGTTCTTTTCCAGCCCTCGCCTCGTCTCTGGGCTCTCGCAGACTGGCCTCCATCCCACCGAGCCCCGGGGGCTGCATCGCTGCTYGCGGGTCTTCCAACAGCCCGGGGAGGCGCAGGGCCGGAAAAGGAGGCCTGGCCGGGACCACGGGCTCAGATATTGCACCCCAGCATTCGCTCAGCAGTGTGAACCCTGCAGCATGAGCATGTGTGCATGCSTTTAACTACCTGTTCACGCTTCTCTTTCTTTTTTTCAAGCAGATGAACCCTAGAGTTTTAGCAATTAACGCAACAGAAGAATGAGCAAGAATTCCCTGCTAAAGTAGTCAGCAGATGCTTGAAGCAGATTAGTTTAATTCTTGTTGAGATATCTGGATATCTACCTGTTCTTCTCATTGCTGCTGCTTTAAATTTCAGGAGATACTTGAAAATCGGGGTAGAAAAATGTTGCTAGGTGGAAAAAGAGCTGGGAGRTTTGGGCTGTGTTCTGTTTTATTGCTCCTCTTCTCCGTGTGCACATCCAGGGCACTGTGGACTGTGATAAAAGCTGTGTCTGTTAGTCGATAACAGTGCAGCCAAAGTCTCTTGTGTTTTGGGTTTCTGCACAAGGTTTCCCGAGCCGTTTCTTTCTCCTTTTAAAGGCTGATTTATGTGTGATTTCATCAAGATTTTTCTGCGGATACCCGAGATGTCTGTTCCTTTTGCTGAAGAGCAATATTCTGGTTGTTTCCCTGAATCCTAACCCAGCAACACGTATTTGGCAAGAAAATGGCAAAATTGTCATCACTGTCCTTCTGCTGTGCTACTTTCCAACAACCTTCACAGAGCTTTTTTCCACCCCCTACTCTGTTATACTAATGTGATTATATTAGGAAAGACTGAACTGAAAGAATATTTAATATAACTGCTTATGGAAAACTTCTGAAAAGAACCATGTCAGAACAGTGAAATTTTTGAGGAGCATCACACAAGCAAAAGGAAATTATGCAGCCTGCTGCCATCAGCTGCTCTTTCAAACATAAATTCTCTGTTCAGTTTGCCTCGGTTATGTTTCTTAACTTGCAAAGTATCAGATGAAGGGGAATGAAAAAAGCTTTAAAGAGAACCTTGCCAAGTGATGGAGGTGGTTAAGTATTTTATCAGGGAGGTCTTCTGGAGCTTTTGGGACCATTTTGGAATGATTCAYGATAGTAAAGGTCATCAAACAAGTTGTTTCATTTCTTCCAAAAAYGATCTTGTGAAGATTAAGGAATTGCTTGGGTATTATTTAAAATGTAATTTCTCGTGACATGACTGTAGACACTTATTAATACTAGTGTTATCCATGAAGTAAATCAAAGGAATATTTTGCATCTCTAAAACTCAGATCTATTTATTTGATAAGAGATTCTATCTTCATTAAAAGGAAAGGCACTTTTGCTGTTAAACCTGAAACAGCTTGTATTTTAAGGTATAGTTGGAGGAACATTTTCATTCAGGCTTGGGGGGAAAAATGTTTTCACTTTTTTTATCAGAAATATTTTCGGTTCAAATATGTGGAAGTTTGTGAAAGTTCATCTTCTCTTAAACTTGTTTTCTGGCAGTGACAGCAGCGGGTTCTTCCCTGTAGCCGTTTTATAGTGTTTCTGTATTTGTTYGACAGAAATGTTACAGCATTTCTGTAAAAGGGGCTCCCTGCAGCCCCTTGAGCTGTGAGCGCAGGTGCCGGCTCCCGCGTCGCCGGCGTGCGGAAGAGCCGGCAGGTCTGTGCTCTGCCTCCTCCCAGCAGCGAGGGAGAGCTGGAGCGTCGTGCAGGGGCGTGCAGCACAAGTACAGCTGAGCCAGGTCACGGTTAAACTGTTTACACACAAACGCAACTGGAATGCATGTAAACACATATTTTACCCAATTAATTTTAATAGTCTCAGATGTTGCGGTTAATCTAGTAATAAAAATGCAGACATGAAAGCAGCGTTAAATTAGTGGTTCCCTTTAAGACCATTTTGCATTCTTATATTTATATAACACCTTCCTTGCACAAGACTCCTCAGCGTTTTGCCATATGTAATTATCATGCGATGACTGCACAGGCACAGTTTATTTGTCTATGTAAACTCTGAACTGTGTAAATATTACAAGAATATATTTATTATGCAGATTGTGTTTGCTAACTCATTTTTTGCAAATAAGATTTCAGTCTGGTTCATTAAAATAGTGGCATGTTCAGTATGTAGCTCGGCGGGTGCATTATACAAGCAGTGATTCCTGCCGGTCCTGATGYTGAGCACAAGTTGCATCCCCTGCAGCTTCCCCACTGCCCGGGACAGAGCTGTGGCTGCACCCTTAGTGCAGCACGTGCCTGTTTCCATCTCGCTGTGCTTTTCTCCTAATGTGCGCGGGTTCATTTTATTTCAGTAATCCTGAAATTTCCCAGTTGTGGCAGCACATCCCAGGAATTAACCATTGGTAACCAACTTACTTAGCTGTGTGGAAAGGAAGTGACTTTCAGGTATGATCAAGTAGTAGCAAATAATGAAATCCAAGTTGCTCACCTTGAACTGCACTCTAGTCAAGCTTGGGCTCATCACTATTTTAAAAGCACAGCTTTCTTCTGCCTTGGTGTCTCAAAACACCAAGTTTTTTTTTAACTCTTTTTTTAATCATCAGCCGGGGCTGCTGCTGTTACGTTAACAAGKGAAAGCAAAAACGTAAGCATTGCTCACAAGCTGTCTTTCTCTGTGAAGCAAAAGCCCTGACCCGACCAGTGCTGCTTTATTTCCCTGCTGGCGCTGCCTCGCCGCGAGCTGCGGGCCGGAGCGGGTCCCTGTGGGGCTCTGTCCTGCAGCGTGCCCAGCCGCAGCGTGACGCCAGCACGCAGRGAAGCCTCTGCCCTGCAGCTTGGGGTGAACGTTTGCAGAGCAAATGGAACGGGACAGAGTTTGCCTATTTCTGTGCGCTTGGGCAGGCGTTTCTGTAGGTCCCGGGCCTAGGAAGCAGCAAGGAGCAAATAGCAAAGGAGCAGCGAGGAGGCTGCTGGGCGGGTGGAGGCTGCCTGTGTGGAGAGGCCGTTACTGCCCTCTGCTGCCTCCTCTCCTGTGCATTCCTCTCCATTCCTCTCTTGGGAAGTGCTGGGGAACCGGCCCGGAGCCGGCCCGGCCTCTGCGGGAGCCGCCGCTTGCTCGCGGGAACCGGGGCRGCGGAACCGGAGCGGGAACCGCGCTCGGCTCGGGAATTCCTGCCGGTGCCGCTCGTTCCCTGCTGCCTGTTCCCCAGGCAGGACCGCAGACTGGAACTGGAGCRGTTGTTGCCAGCCTGTCCAGCCGTCGCTGCAAACCTTTCCCTGCCGCTTTGTGTTCCCCCTCAGCCTTTCAGATTCTTCTTCCACTTGCAGCGAACCGATGGGATAGGAAGCGATTTTTGTCATGTCAAAATGCTGTGTCTTTACCAGCACTCTCCATTTCAGACCATCTACTAAATTCCATTTATTGCCTACTCCTAACTTTTTAATTAAAAAAAGGCAATTTTCAGGAGTTTTTTTTTAGTATGACTATTTCTATTTCTGAACAAGGTCAGAATTACGTAATCTCAGTGTAGACCTATGTGATATAGCAGCCAACTGTAAGGCGGTAGGATTTGTCTTAAATATCAGATACCCTAATAATTTCTTCCCAAAATCAGTAGTTTCCTTTGTGCTGTAGAGGAAAGGCTTCCTTGCTGTGAAAGCTGTATTAGAGTATTAGACTGTACAGCTAGTATTGGGACTGTTTCCTTCTCGTGGTAAGTGTTTTTCATGAACAGATTCCTAACTTCTGGTGTCCATTTGTTCAGGAAGTCAAAAGCTAAAGAGGTACCAAAAAAACACATGAAAAATCTGTTTTGAGAAAGATCCTGTCTGTTCATCCCTGGCACTGTAATACTTTACAAGGTCAGCTTGGGGGGGGGGGGGGGGGGGGGGGGGGGAAACACTAGGTGTTAAAACTAGAAGGATACCTTAAAGTATTAGCTTTTAGCACTGGGTACAGGTTAGAGTTGTGTTTAACTGGATCCTCTCTTGTATATTTTTAGAGTTTTATTGAGGTAGCTTTGTTAAAGACCTATCCCTTTTCCCTGGAGTGTTGCTGGTGTCCTGAAACATCCATTTTACCTTTTTTTTTTCTTTTTTTTTTTCCTTCCCTCAAAGCGAAATTAGCTCTTTTGCTGATATTAATAGCCATGAAAGTAGAGCAGCTGTTTGTCTTGTATGTTGGTGGCTGCTTTAGGTGATAGATGAGATGACAGTAAGCTTATTTGGATCTGATTTGCAGTAGTAATTTGGGAGTAGTTCCTATGTAATTGATTCTGAAACAGTGGAACTGCACCCGAAAGAAAATAGAACTACAATTTATTTGTTGGCAGTGCCACAATTTTATTAGTAAACTTTGGGGGAAACAGTGAAGAGAGGTTGATCTTGTAATAAGAACCATACATTGCACTTTTTTCTCATATCCTTTTGGATCTATTTTTAGTACAAAGAAATCTGAATTTCTCTCTTCCTGAAATGAGAGGCTGCTTGTCTAGGACTGTGCGTGTGCTGTACCCAACAAGCACCCCAAATGCTGCCTCTGTCCCTAACGTGCAGGGGGATGCGCTTCCAAGGAGCTCCTGGAGCTCTGTTTCGGTTTTGATCCTCTCATTGGATGTGCTACCTTTCAAGTCCCCAGATACGCTCATTAGCAACCTTGTCAGGAAGGTAGCTCCCTTTTTCTGTTACGCTTCTGTGTTCCTGGTATCTAACCCAGGTAAGATGCATTCGCTTTTTCTTTTTTCTTCTTTTTATGATCAAAGCACGGTTAACTTCAAATTGATGCAGCTAAGATTTCTTTTTGGGCACTCCTGTGTTTTGAAGAATCAGAAATGGAAATAGTTGCTCAGGCCGGACRGAGCTGCCACCGTAACCCCAGATTTTGGCTGGCAAACCCGTGGTGTGCAGGGCAGGTGTGAGGAGGTGGCCCCGGGCATCTGGGACTCCTTCAGGCACTTCCCTTGGTTGCCATCACATCAGCTTCTCGGCTCTAAATAGCGGCGAATCATGACTTGCCCTTTGTTTCTTTTCAGTCACCCATGGATGTATAGTCTCCACAATCAAATTATTTCTTCCAGATGGAATGGAAGCTCGATTACGATCAGAGTAAGAATAAGTATTTATTTGTGTGTGGCAAAATGAAGCTGCAGGGTAGGGAGGGTTTGTTAGGCACGGTGTTCAAAACTGAGGTAGGAACCGTTTGCTTCTCTTATACTGCAGGCAGCGAAAGTAACTGAGAGCACATCGTGAAAAGGATGATCATGAAAAGGAGATTAGTTTGATTTTAAAAATGAGGACAGTTATAAAAATAATAATAAAAAAATACCAAGCTGGGCTTTCCTGATTATCAGGGTTTCTTTACTGGACGGGGTGTTAAAGTCAGGGGGGTGTGGGAGATCAAAATCAATTGTTGTGGGAAATTTTCAGTGTAATTGCACAACCTATAGATAAATATTTAAAATAAATGTTGCCAAGTTTTAGTATCTGATGAAAATGAGCAAATATTAAACTTGCTGTGGTGAAATTATCTAAAATTATCCAAGTTAGCAAGTATTCTATTTAGTTAGCTTGTTGAATTTGTAAACAAGACTTTGCAAACAAGCAAGTCATGCATGTTTTGTGTCTGCAAACTGGTTTAAATCTTACCAAATCAGTTTTTAAAACATCTCAAATCTTACGTAGATGATGAAGTAGAGGTTGGTTAAGAGAGGCTTTCGGTATTTAGAGCAGTACCTACCATTACAAGTCAGTACAGAAGACATTTCTGTGACTTTCAAACTGCTCAGTATTGCATTGACTGTGGTTGCATGTTTGTATTTTAACGTTATATCTGATGAATGATCTTGAAAATGCGAATCATCTTCATTAAAGTCTTGCTAATAGTGCTCTTGTGGGTTTCTGAATTACCATTCTGTGCTTACTTCCTTATCTYTTTTCTTTTAGTGTTATCCATGCTCCATTACCAAGTCCTGTTGACAAGGTAACTCAGTACCGGTTTGGTGTGTTCTCGTGCTGTTTTCTGGATTTTTGAAAAGATGAGAGCATGAAGCCTGGTTACGTTTGGATGTGTCTGTCACTGGCTGATTGCTCCTAGTTTAACACTGAGTGACATTAAAGTACAGAAAATAACACAATACCCCAATTAATATTTTATYGTAGCCTGAATTTTTGCCTCAGAAGCTTACCTTTTAAAAAAAATAAGTTGTAGTTAACAATGGTTAAATTTCCAAATGTAGGTTGATGAGAAAATATTAATAGTGCCAAGCCTTAGATATTGTATAATTTGATGCTAAGAGAAATATAACCTTTTCTGTTCTGGGGCTTAAGAGCGTGTCCTGTTTCTTGATCTTGGCATTGGGATGAGCTCTGCTGTCTAGTGCCATGTTTTTTAGGGAGAAGCTGTTGGGAAGTGCTCTGGGGTGCTCAGGGAATGTCTGAGAGCCCCGGCCCCATGTGCAGATACAGAGTCATGGAGCTGGCCACAATTACTGCTGCCTTTACACTTAGTTTTGATGGTGTGGGGCACTTGTGGAAAAGCTATTAGCAGATTCACCCTTCGGGGCYTTGGGGCTTGGAGAACTTTTAAGGCGTTAGCTCGGTTGATTCTCAATTCAGAGTTGAGAAGTTCTRTCACACATAGAACAGTGATTTAAAAACACTGCATAATTTAATTTTTGTGTTTGACTAGATTGAAATGATGAATTTTTTATTACTTGAGTTCAGTGAAACATTCAAACGTCCAGTGGAACATTCATTTTGATTCTTCAGTTCTCTCGTGTTTCAGGTTGCTGCTAACACTCCCAGTATGTATTCTCAGGAATTGTTTCAGCTTTCACAGTATCTACAGGTATTTTTTTTCTCTTCACAATATGCTGTATTAGCCTAGCTAAATATTTAATCTTTGTTGAAAACAAAAAAATCTATGCTCTGTGTGTGTAAATATATATACTTGCAGTTTTACAGGAACATGACAGGCATTTAACTAACTTGTTTTTTCCAGTTGTGAAATACCCTAAAAAAACTTTTTTTTGCTGTTGTGGATGTACTATGTACATATATTTGTACATATATAAAGGTTTGCATTAAAAGGAAAGGAATCTTGAATTATGAGGCCATTCAAGTCTGTATTTCTGAACATAACTTCTCAGCCTGGGTATCTCCATCGCAYTGGGAAGGTTAAAGGAAAGGATGGTGCTGGCAGCTGTGCTTCCTCACTGGCATCACCAGCCTTTTTGTCTGTTCTTTTGCCAATTTTAATGATTCTCSCACCCCTGATTTAGATGTTACAATAACAGACAGAAAAAAGGTTAGTTTGTGAAACAGCARCACACAGCAACATCTGTGTTTGTGTATAGATCTGTCAATAAATTATATGTAGCTTCAATTTATACATTGTGCTATAGTTTGTTTTCTAGTGGCAACTTCTATGTGTTCACATCAACCCTACAGCTTTGGGATGGGGATGAACTTTTGTGTGTGTGTTTGCTGACACAGGAGGGAGAAGTTTCTGCTCGAGCAGGTTCTTGTGTTTGGAAGATTTTGTTCACCTGTCTATTAACACTTTAATGCCCATATCTTTATTTCTTAAAAAAAATCTGCTCATCTACCTTATTGGCCAAACAACCCCCTCAAATAGTAGTTCTTGCTGGCRTTTCTCTTTTGCAAGCTCCTTGGAGGACTGGCAGTTCTTTGTGTACCGACTGCCAAGCAGTCCTCTGGTAATGACAATTTTATTGCTGAAGCCATTGCCAAAAGTCRGAGTTAGTACACGCTTTGAAAGTCCTTGAAGGAGTAGCCTTTTAGTGTGTGTCCCTTCAGCATACACAACATAAGCACAAAAAAATGGAGGATTTTAGGAGTTTCAGATTACAGAACAACATTTTTCTAACCAAAATATTCAAAAAAGAATGGATGGATAAAACGAGGTGAGTGTGACGGGGTTTGCTGCTGATGCYTCCTTTTCTCTTTGGATTTAGCAATATTTCAGTATCTGTTCCTCTCTTGATTCTGTTTCCCTGAATTGTTCCAGCTGAACTGACCAGTTGGCTCTGTGCTTTCCTCCTAGGAAGCCTTACATCGGGAACAAATGTTGGAACAGAAGCTGGCAACCCTTCAGCGRCTGCTTGCTGTCACACAAGAGGCTTCCGATACTAGTTGGCAGGTATCTGAAGGCATCATTTTCCTTTGTGGACTGAAATACACAGTTGCCTATAAATTGTAATTCGTAGTTTACCATAAATCATAATAGTAAAAATAGGAGAATTATCAGATTTTTATTCTTCCTCAAATTGCAAAAGAATCATTTAATAAATGAAATACTCATCTGTAAGTTTGAAGAAACTGTTACTAGTACGCACTGCAATAAAATGAAAGTCTCTAAAGCAAATCTCTCGTCAAACTACCTAAACCACATGGTGTTCTTTTTGAAGTTATTTGTTTGTTTTGCCACTTGTCTTATTTTACATATAAAGGTGGTCCTTTTTTTCTACTAGGCTTTAATAGATGAAGACAGGCTGCTATCAAGATTAGAGGTTATGGGCAATCAATTACAAGCATGTTCAAAAGTAAGTTGTAGTTCACATTCACTTTAGTAGAATGTTAGGAATGCTGAAATACTGCTCTTCTGAAATACTTCCAAATGAGATAATTTGAGGAAAGCAGTTGGAACAGATTTTCAGGTGGCTTTGACACTGGAAGGAACCTGTGCAATTTTGATTATCTGCATAGCACAAAAACTAGCCTTCCTGGAAATCATTTATATCTAGATAAAGGCTACTTTGCAGGATTTAACTAACCCAGACTGGAAATTTCTTTTGCATATGCATGTGAACGTGTATGTCATAGAAGAAATTTCTGTAATCAGCTAAATAATCAGCTAAAGTAATMGTCACCCCTGCTTACTATGCACGTTTCTCTTCAAGTAGGGAGTTGAAAAAAGATACTATCAGAGTTCTGTCTGAGATTCAGAGACCAAATGAGAAGTAAGCTGTGGCTGGCTTGTTCTGTAGGTTGCCTGTGCCTTTGCCTTTTCTCCTTGTAACGACTTAGCTTTTCAAAACTCTTTCTGCAGGCCCTGTTTGAGTCTTTCAAATGGCATCTTTCATAGGTTTTTGGTATGTGAAATTGTAGATTTTTCTTATAGTGGAAGTTTTTCTTAATAATCAAAGCTGATTATAGAAAGTATGCTACCATAGGCACACTTTAACAAATATCTGACTTGGCATCCTGTTGTATCGAATTGTGACATTAATTTCGCCTCTAACATTTTATTATCTACCAGCAACTGCTAGATACTTTGGAATAGAACAGGTCTTACTACACTTTAATATATTAAATCAACAAAGTAGTTTATCTGTCCCTTTGTATCCAAGTTATCTTACATTGCTATTTACAGAATCAAACTGAAGACAGTATACGAAAGGAATTAATAGCATTACAAGAAGACAAACACAACTATGAGACAACAGCCAAAGAGTCCCTGAGGCGGGTCCTACAGGAGAAAATCGAAGTGGTTCGAAAACTATCTGAAGTGGAGGTATTGAAACATCCTGGCTAGTCTGGAAATGTGAAATAGTTATAATAGTTACCTAATGAGGGAGAGGAGGATATCATCATGTATAGCATGCTCTTTAAACCTTGCATGAAAGAAGACTCTTCTGACTTTCTGTACTATATCCTCTTTAATTCAGATTTTGTGGCGTGAGGGCTATTATTTAAATTAATATGATGTGTTCTCCCAGTCTAAYCCTTTTCCTCAGGCAGAAAGACGGGCTCTCTACTGAAAGGTGTCCTCTATTAATTGCAAGTTAAATAATGTAGCTTTGAASGCATGTTTCTTTAAATGTGTCTTTTGGTCTGTTCTGGTGCTGCTGGTGTGACACGAATGAAGAAATGAATCTTGAGCGAGGAGGAGGAGGAAACATTCCCTGCCACTTGGCTCTGCAGCTCGTCCCAGCTGACACAAACGGCTGCAGGAGCGTTTGTAGCTTCCTGAAGAGCCAGCTGCCTTGGGAGCAGTCCTGAGAGCATCTCAGTTTGGGTGCTGTGAAATGCAGAARACTGTGCAGAGCTCTGCTGCAGAGCCATTTGGCCTATAAAATGCTTTAAAGCTTTTTCTTGCGCTAGATGAAGGGTATGATGAAGCCTGTGAATTATATTGAATGCCCTGATTGATTCTCCTCTTTATTTCCATCAATCCCAATTAATTGTATAACTTGTATAACCTCTTTCCCCCCTTCTTTTATTGCGCACACGTGCAGCTAATGTCTCTTTGCATCGTGTGTCCTTTTAGTTAAGTGCAGTTACGAAGGTGGTGTGTGTAGATAGTACCTTTGCCAACACTTGATCTCTTTCTTTAGCCTCGATGATTAGGAACAGCAYATTAGAATATCCTTAGTTACATGCACTAGCGTAGTGAGGCCTGGAGGAATAGAATATCTTGAATGTTTTGTCATTTACTGATCTTCAATTTCTTGTTTATTGTACATCATTTATTTCTTACAGCGGAGTTTAAGTAATACRGAAGATGAATGTACTCACCTGAAAGAAATGAATGAGCGGACTCAGGAAGAATTAAGAGAATTAGCTAATAAATACAATGGAGCTGTAAATGAAATTAAAGACCTTTCTGATAAGTTAAAGGTAATCATGTAATTTTATATGATTTATAGTGAATTGTGTGTGGAGCAAAAATAAATTTAATTTCTAATGTAATAATAAAAACAAACTAAAGGTTAAGAAACTTCTTCAGCAACAATAAAAACATGTTGCACCTTTTATTTTTATGTATTGCTGAGAATTGCATTTAATGTGCCYGAAGATGTCATCAATTGTATAAATTGCTAAAAACGCTACTGGTCTCAATCTTAGACATTTTACAGTTATTGGCTGGAGGGAACGTAGGAGARTTGTTGGAAACTTCTCTGATGAACCCCTAAAGGGAACATATTGAGGCTTTCAGGCAATCATCTGTGACAATGTAAATCTAGCTTAGAAAAACTCCTTTTTTTCATTGAGGATTAGAAGTTCTGGCAGACTTATGGTGCTACTTAATTCTTGGGCCTGGCACTGTTCTCATAAAATTAGTGCACTGCATCCTTCAGATGAAAATTTAATTAAAAGATGTTTTGAGATTCTTTCTAGTATTGTGCTGAAAATGCAGCATATGATTTAGGTCATTAAGACTTGCAGGCGAGTTACTTGTAGAAATAGTCTTTTGAGTTAGTAAAAGAAACCATCCTAGCAGCTGAAGAAATGAAGGTACTGGAAAAATAAGAGTAGAAAAGTTTCACGTTGTTTAAACTTTCTTTATTTGACTATTAAGAGCAAGTTGCATATTTAATCCTACAAAAATCGAAGTAATAATTTATTAGTTGAATTTAGTTTTGATTTGTCTGTCACTTTTTTGAGCAGCTAGCGGAAGGGAGACAAGAGGAAATCCAACAGAAAGGGCTGGCTGAGAAAAAAGAATTACAGCACAAAATAGATGAAATGGAAGAGAGAGAACAAGAGCTTCAAGCAAAAATAGAAGCTTTGCAAGCTGATAATGACTTCACCAATGAACGGCTAACTGCTTTACAAGGTTAGTCACTAGCGAGGAAAAGGCTTTTATTATTTATTTCTTTTAATCTGTGAAATATCTTTTTCTTGGAATTCTGTTTACAGTACGGTTAGAACATCTTCAAGAGAAAACTCTTAAGGAACACACCAGTTTAGGTAGGTGTGATATCGGTTTCTTGCTTACAGCCGGTTTTGGGTGTATTTCCTGTTGAATTGAGTTATTTTAATTGCAGTGATGCGGTTGTGTAGGGGTTGGCGGTACCAGGACACCCGTGCAGTGGCTCTGCTGTCCCCGCGTGGCCACGTGCCGGTAGAGGGCACTGCTGCCRCGGGTGTTCACACCTCAACTTGACCCCAAACTTTACAGACCCGCTTTATATAAACATATACATTTGGCGTGGAGTATAATATATGGATGAATATGAATGTGAATATACATATAAAATATATATGCATATGCACATTACGTATAATGGGCAGCAACTTGGTGAGTGATATTTAACTTCATGTATGTTTGACCAAACATATATACGACATATAGTGCAGGAAAATAATACTAAATCCTATTGTTTTGTTTGATCTGATTTGCTGCTAGTTAGGAAAGAGGAGGCAATGTGAAAAGCCGACCCTGCTGTACTGTCTGTACTGCTGTCACAGTGCTGTACTGTTTAAAAACAAGAACCCYTTCCTTCCCCCCAAATTATTTTCACTTGGTTCCAGAAATAATACCCTTTCTTAATCCTAGGCATACAAGTTGACGACTTCATACCTAAAATTAATGGGAGCACAGAAAAAGGTAGTGTATCTTAAAGCTACCTTTTGTCTTACAGTTAATGTTTGAACAAATTCTTYTTGTTCTCTAAATGTTTTACTTTCAGTATTTGTTAACATTGTCCTGCAAAACTAAATCAGAATTGCTCAGAACAATGGACAGTTCTTTTTTCCTTAGGCCCTTAGTCTAGATGTTTTTAAATTAGTCTGTAAAAGCTAAGGGGCCAAATTTGGAAGTCGTCTCGCTGCGTGTGGGTGTCTTGTTGTTTTTGGGGACACCTACAGGCATCAGCGCCTGTCTGCTGAATGGGGTCAGACCGGTGACACCAACGGGAAAACTTCCTTTGACTTTTCCCCCCTTCTCAGTTTTATTTTCTCTTGCAACACAAATATTGTAGTGTTTTTTAGTAGATCAGGTTATAAATCCAGGATARTCTTTATTTTTGCTACATATGCAGGTCATCTGTATGTAAAGTCAGACCTCTAGCCTATTTTTAAAAAGACAATAGCCTGAAATATTTTGAGCCACGATGCATTTAGAAGCTTTTGGAGAAATGATGTAAAGTCTAAGATAATATTTTCCCTGCTTTTTAAATAACTTTTGGATGACTAAGCTTCATTAGAGCACTGTGCAGTGTTTCGGATGGGAATGCTTTAAAAAGCTTGAGTGAGCTGGTGGGAGACGTTACTATGATAATGTGGACAGTTTGCGTCATTTCATGAAGCCTTCTGCTGTTTCTAACTGAGGTTCTTTCGTTTTCTTTGTAATGCAGGCTTATTTGCCTTTACTTACGGCGTGGTGCTTTAGTTATGGTAGTAAAGCCTTAAAATTTTCAAAGCACAAGTATTCTGAATGCYGTGTTTAACCCAGAGCCTTCCAGATAAGGTCTAAACTCAATAAAACAAAACAAAACCTTGATTAGCTAAAATAATTTTGTCCCCATGTGTTCATTCTAAATTTCTCCATGGTGTAGCTATTTTTGACCCCTGCCGTATGTTCTCAGACAGTGAAGCTGCTGAAGACTGATCGTACGTCTTGGGTGGTAGAGGCACTTTCTGGAGAGAACTCGTAGTTTGGATGTGCTCAGYATTGGTAGTTACTGTCCACGTTTCAAAACAGAATTTAAAGCTTTCTGGGCTGTAATTCTAATCTCTTTATTCTTTTTTGTTCTGAAGACAGCATGGCTTCACAAGGACATTAATGGGAGAGTAAAACATAAGTGTAAGGAGCTAATCATGGTRTAACCTCATATCTATTTCTAATTTGGTGCAGAAGAGAAATTTCTTAAGCAGTAACAATCCAAAACCCTTAGTTTAAATACTAGCTAATGCTTAATGTCTCAGCATTTCAGACCTTTACCATTGTGTGTGCTGATATTAGCAAGCAAGAGGCCTGGTCTCCTGCATTCTGAATTGCTTTTGCTTATTCTTTGGTCTACCAGGCCTGGTTTTCTGGATGGATTGTTCTCTCTTCATGTTCTGTWATTTCAGTTTTGTAGTATTTGTAATACTTTATGAAATGGTTAAAAATAGATTTGCCGTTAACTTTTTTTTTTAATTTTTCATATCAGAAGATATGCAGAGTTACCCTAAGAGTAAAACTGAAGTACTGACCAGGAATTGTGACCCTTTATTCTAATTATGTTAGCTGTAGAAAGACTTGGAAAATTAGGTGGGTTTTTTTTTTGAAGAAAGCAGATGGTACTTTGAATACAAATAGCTTAAAATAGAAAAGAAATATTAGGAAAATACTTTCAAGTGCAATTATATATTATTATATATAGAAACAACTGATAATATCACACTGAAGTTAAATGGCTATTGCCAAAACTGAAGTTAGTGGCTGTTAATTAGGAACTGAATCATATGCCTGCATTCCAGTTACTGAGAGTAACAGAAGAGTTTGAGCTTTTATAACTGCGCCCGGAATCTCCTTGTTAACGTTTTAATACTGCCACCTCTTACCAATATAAACTTGCAAGTGTCCAAAAAGGAGTTCAAAAACCAATTATTATGAGACTATAATGAATAAATACCGAAGTACCCTTTTTTTGTGCATGTTTGTTGACTTCCATCAAAGGTGGCGAATGGATCCAGTTTGGTAGGGGTCGGGTCGCAGAGGGGTCGGAGCGCTTGGGYGGCCGCGGATGGCTCCGTGCCGCCGCCGGGCCAGGCTCCTGCTCCCGGCCTGGGCGCTCTGGGCAGGTGACTGCCCGTTTCTTTTCCTGGGTGCACACGGGCAACACAGAGCTGTYCATTCAACGTATCACTCAGTGTGTTTATAATAGTCCCTTGTTTCCTATGTCCGTGCCGCYCTGCGCGGGCTGTTCCCGTGTTCCCTGAGCACCGGCGTTCCCGCGTCCCTGCGGTGCCAGCTCCGTCCATCTTGCTCCAGCTCCTCGGGATCGCTGCCCGTGCTCTCCTCGTGACAGGCTGTGCGTCTCCTGCCCGCCCGGCCTCTCCCCAGCCCTCCCGTGCCCACACACGGGCACTCGCTGGCTCTGCCAGAATCTGCATTTTGTGCTCTTGCAAGCGGTAGGAGGCAGTKACTATTATTTCCTTGGTAGTTTCATATAATGTCAGAAGAGCAAAGGATTTGGCGTGCAACGTAGATCCTGCTCCGTCTGCGGCGACGGGGCCTGCAGCTCCGTAACCTGCAGGGGAGCTCGGCGCTGGTTCGCTCCGTCTCCGGTTGCACTATTTCAGTTGAACGCCACATCCATAACCTGAAAACGAGAGGCTAGATTTTTTTTCCCTGTATTTTTGTAAAATTGATGAGCTCTTGAGGTCAAAGGATTTGGGGGTCCTTCAGAAAGGAAATTAGTGCCACTTTCTCAGGGAGGTTTGAGATCCTGATGGAGCTGGGAGCTGAATGAGTCACACAGGGACTTGAGCAAGGCTGGGAACTGAGCCCTGTTTTACCACAGAGCTGTCCTTTCAGACATCAACTATTGTTTTGGTGCAGTGCGAATTCCTTTAATAAGGAAGGGAAATATTTAGCAGTGCTTTAAAAATAAATATACTTGCATTTCAAGAAGGCATTAAATACAAAAACTAATGCAAAAAACAGAGGSAAAAACTTAAGCATCCTTTTAAAGCTAAGAATAAAATGCTGAAAAGTAAAGGTTAAATACCTTTCTTGTTAATGCTTGGGTTCACCTCTTGAAATCATTGATATCTGATTCTGAATTAASAACTGGGAACAACTAGTGACTTCAGTGCTATGGAGTTGCATGTCAGTGTATCATATTATGTATTCTAAATTTACTGTAACTTAAATATCACTCCTGTGCATTAACATTCTTGACAAAATCTGAAGGGGATAAGAGGTTGCAAAGTTAACTCTGTCCTTACTAGAGCGCTGTCTTTGCGGAGAGGTGAGGACTGCACCAGGACCTAGAATGTCAGGGTTCATCACATTTGCTTTAAAAACAACAAAAAATGGTTAAGATTTATCTGATTGTTATGTAATATTTTAGTAGTAACAGAAATGTAAGTATAGAATTTGTGACATTGTGACATTAAGCAGATGCCCGTACTAGTACAAGTACATCCTTGCCCTTGTAAAGTGATCTCATTCGGCGCTTAGCAGTTAATCCAGCACTGCTTGCTTTTGACCAGTAAAAGTGCAGGAACGTTGCTACGTGGTGTCTCCAACCAAGTCTAACTTTTCATCAGTGTCAAATTAAAAAGTTAAAATCCTAACTCTGACAGTTTAAACAAACATTACAGGCTGCGCTGGGACACAGATGAGGTAATGATGGCTTTCCTCCACTTCTCATTATTTTTTTCTGATAATTACTTATTCTTACATATTTTGTGTGTTCTTTAATTTGCTGTTATGAAGAGCAGTAGAGAAAACAAGACCTTATTTTTTTATGTGTTGATAGAAAGATTTTTTTTTAAGAAAATTTAATACAGAGCTATAGTTTTATTTAAAATAAYCTTAAACTTTATTCAGCACATTAAAATGAGTCGTAGTTCAATGTTTAGTCTAAGAAACTTCTTTCTTGGGCTGAAAATGAAGTGATGTTCAGCTATAATTTAACTGCATGCTGGATGTTCCCTTACCTGTGTTGCCAARGCTGTGTTGGTCGGTTAGCTCTGCACACTGAACTGAACACTCGTGTCACTAATGAGAAGGAAAAGCAACCATCAGGATCTAATAAAAACTTCTAACACGCGGCTTAAGGAGTAACAAGAGGCAAAAGTAAAGATGGATTTATTTATACCTCCTTTCTTGGGAGACTGGAAACCAGCCTAAWGACACTCAGAGGTCTGATTGCCTTACTTTAAAAGAATTAATAGTAACTAGTTATTCTTAGTAACTATAGTTACTATGGTAACTCAGTTAATTTACTAAAGAATAAAGAATCGTAAAGAATTTAAATTAATACATTTATACCTTTTGGTAGCAGTGGAAAATTGCACTTTCTAGACAAGGAAGGAAAAGATGTCAAGTCAGTAGCTTGTGTTCTTGTTCAGTTCCTTTCCCAAATACAAGTATCCTCAATCATAACCTCAAAATCATAAGGTTAAAAACAAGCAAATAAAAAACCAACAGAAATGAAAAGCAAACCCCAAACTGCTTGATACTAATTGTCATCTTGATTTTGTGCATAAAAGCTGCACATGAGTCTGACTTTCTTCTCCAGCAGCAGTGAAGAGCAGGAACTAGTGGACTTGGTGAAAGAATTGGTAGTTTCAGAGAAAACAGCAGCTAGAGTTTTAAGATGTGTGCAGCGAATTGTAGGTGTAGGTAGGCAGGAGTATAGACGGSTCATGGGATACTCTGCTGTTTTGTTTTCAGAGGTTTAGGCTTCTCCAGGGTTTCCTTGGAAAAGGAGCATTTTTTTTTCTTAAAATAAAAGTGACTTGCATTGGAAGCAGACAATAAAACTATAGGGGCTGTAAAGCTYTAGGGGATGCAAGAAGAGAGGAGACAGCCACGTCCGTCCGGAAGAGAAGGTTCAGTCTGCTGCTTGCTCAGAGGAAGGTGCCCTAGAAGGATGAGGAAGAGGAAGATTCATAGGGTTTGGGGAAGAAACGCTTAAATTGGGAGGAAGCAAGCAAGAGAAAGGGGAAAAAGRTGCATTGAATTAGGAAATGAATCACTTATAATACCACGAAAAGGAGAAGGAAATGATAAAATGTAAAAAAGACTATTTTCTGTGTTTTGTATTATGTATATTCTGGTTCTAAGTTACAGAATTGTGAAGACTCCAACTTCCATCCACTCCTGATGTCAAGCTTTGTTCCATAAAGCGATTGCAGAAGGCTTTTTTGAGCTACCAGCTAACGCAGCCGAGGGCTTCACACCCTGTGCGTCAGGCGGTTGGTAGCCGCCCTGGGTGCAGGTTTTCTCAGTCAGCTTGTTCTSTGGCCCGTGGGCTGGATTCCTCCGTCGCGTCCTTGCTGCCGTCCCTCTTTGCCCCGTGSAGCCTTAGCCATGTGCTGGCGACAGGGATCTGTGTCTATTCCTGTCCGCGGGATGGGGCTGAGAATGCCTGGGAGCTGCTCTGGCCGCAGAGCCCCCGACCTCCCCAGCACTCCACAGGGACCGACCGGCCGGGGCTGAGCCCTCCTGCAGGCCCCRAGACCGGAATGCACTCCTGGAAATGCAGAGCACAGCCCAGCACGTTCCTGAGGCGGCGTTTGGAGAAATACTGCGGAAAAGCCAGGACAGTGTTTGTAGCTAGGTGGAAGAGCATCTGGTTTAGCAAGGTTGGGCTTYCTGGGCAGGGCAAGAGAGACGAGCTGTTCCCGGGTGAACCCTTTGCGGACACTGCGTTTTGTGTCTTTGGCAGCTTGTTGCTGTGTGCAGCGAGAGTTGGGAAGAGGTGTCCATGCAGCCCTTGGCCTGTCTGTGCTGGGCGCCGTGGCTGCAGAGCGGCCCTTCGGAGCAGCGAGGCTCTCGCCCCTCGAGGCCGCTGGAGCCTGGGAGCGCTGGCAGGAGTYGCTGCTCTTGTGGAGGCGTTTGGGAGACGTGCTGGCGCCGGGGCCGTGCGCTTTGCCCGTGGCGTGGCCCGTTATCCGTGAGCAGCCCCTGCTTCCCCGCCGGGCGGCGGGACGGCTCGGGGGGCAGTTCAGCCAGGTGCCAGGGTGCTAACGGCCCCGGGACACCCCRACAGTGCTGCAGGGCCTCGGGGACGTTGCTCTGAAACGCAGGGAGCTGCAGCGTGACCCTCCATGCTGGTACCGCCAAGCTGTTGTCAAGGAACTCGGGTTGTTATTGTTTGTTGCTGCTGTTGTTAGGACGTTTCCTTAATTACTTGTTCCCTGGGTGCCTCTCTGTTAACCCGTGCCGTTGTCCCTCRCCCATGCTGCCTGCCTTCGTGTCGCAGCCGCTGTGGCAAGACGCCAGCGACACGCGGGCAAATCGCTGCTCTGGTTTGAGTGCTGCCCTTGCGTACCTGGCGGGTAGTGCGCGCCAAGCGGTGTAAATTAAACTGTGCATCCGAAGGGAACGAGTGAATGAATGAACAGCTTTCCGTGACCCTGTGCAGCTCCCCAGAGTTTGAAGCTAAGCAGGCTAGTGCTGTGCATCTCCTGAGCGCCGGGCTGCGGTGTGTGGAGGTGCCCTCTCAGTTTCTGGCTTTGCCTTGGGGTTTTCTAGAGTTTTTGCTCAATCGGGTGGGGATMTGCTTTGGGCATCCACCATTTAGAGACCCTTTATCAGATTATTGCTGTTGTTGCAACTCTGAAAATGTATTAATTATTTGTTGGTCCCAGTTACATAAACGAAAGTCCAGAAAAATAATTTTCCATACCCTTTCATTAGTGAACTGAAGCATTTAATATGTCAGTTACTTAATAACCTGCCAAGGAAATAATTAGGCACTTTGTCACAAGCTTCCAGCGGACTCGTGTGCTCTGTTTCATTATTTCCTGCCAGAATAAAGTTTTTGTTCAGGCCTCCGAAGGAAGTAATATTATCAGCTTTTAATTTGGGCATGGAATGTAGTCTGTGTGGATGCGTACAGGGAAAAGCTTGCTTGCTTTGAGCTTGGAAAGTAACACTTATTTTGTTTGGCAGACAAGATCATAGACGAGGGACATCTAACCAAACTGGAAGAAAGAAAGCTTTTGAAAGGTTAGACTTTTGGATTATTTAATTGTTCTTGAAGCGTTTTCTTTCCTGTGCTTTAATGCATGCTTTAACTTAAACCAGCAGTTTGACTTTTGTTGGGTATTCATTTAGAGGGAAAAAAAAAAAAAAAAAAAGTTTGTGAAAGAGAAGTATATGATTTACTGCTCCTGATACTGTCTTAGGGTAAGGAGACTTTAAGGACAGATCATGATTTTTGCAAGTTGACTTAAATCTTCAATTCCTGAATAAATTTCAGACAGGTATTGTTCTTTTTTTTTTGTAAGAGAAAATAAGATAGAATTTTTGGTCTCACTTCAGTGGTGAATGAAAGTATATTTTAATTTGACTTTTTTTAACTTAACACCTTAACAATTTTGAAAATCACTGTTGAAGTCCTAAAACTGAACTTTGCAAGTGGGGAAACAAAAAGCCTCTTATTTCCTGTATGAAATGTGACGTACGAGGATCTGATATAAAAAGATTGTAAGGTTGTTTGGACTTAGAAGCTGACTCTGCATCTGTAGTTTTTCATTAAYAGTTTGACATGTTAACTTATTTCTTTAACTTCTGTCCCCCTGCATAGTGCTGTCGTATTGAATAAATGTTAGCTTGTTTTTATGGTACTTTAGAGAATTTTATTTATCCCATAGTTTATATGTGAAATTGCACCTTTAACGTGTTTGTGAATAAGCTATAGACGCCACGTGCCATATTTGGCCAAAGAATGCATACGATAACTGCAGCTTAACGCTTGCCTGCCTGTCCCGTGCGGAGCGCAGAGCTGCTTTTAGCACTTGCTAACGCACTCTTAACTCATCCAGTAACCATGATGTCAACACATTTCAATATACTTCATCATTTGGGCTATATTTATTCAGCTCAGTTTTATTATGGGAACAGGGACAACTGCTGTGAAATCATATATTGCAGGAGAGTTGTGCTTGTGAGGGTGCAGCAGAAAGCTCAGCCTGGAGCCYGCCTTGGGAAGCAGGTTTCACAGCCCTTTCCCTTTCCCATCCTGRTGTTCCTTGCTCCAGGAGGAGGAGAAGAGCTGGGGTACCCAGGCCAGGGGGCGGGAAGGCAGGGGGTTAATTCAGCCTGAGCAGCCTGCCCTGTTCCTCCCCTTGTGCACGAGCAAGAAAACTGCTTCCCTGTTTGACCAGATATGGTCAAGTTGGCTGGACACTGACACGGCTCGTCCCGTCTCGGCGCCTCTGCGCTGGCCCTGGTGCAGCCTGCATGGGTGAGGCTATGGGATATACCTTCCTCTAGGCTTTGCATGGGAGAGATTTACATGATTCGATGAGCAGGACAGCTTTAATGGCAATCTTGTGGGCTGGATTCTATTAGATATGTGAATAAGGCTTTGTATCATAACATTTTTAGATATTAGTTAAAAATTTTATCCATAAAAGAGGGGAGCACTCYGCTTCTTTCAGTAAAGAATAGCAAAACATGAAATTTTTAACTACTATTCCAGTCATGCCATTTGCAGTCAATTGAATGACGTGTTGGGAATTGCTGCCAGGCCTGAGCCCCTAATGTGCTTTAAATGGGTGATGYGTGTGTGTGTGTGCGCGTGTTCTCCTTCC
This sequence comes from Nothoprocta perdicaria, assembly GCF_003342845.1. NCBI lineage: Eukaryota > Metazoa > Chordata > Aves > Tinamiformes > Tinamidae > Nothoprocta > Nothoprocta perdicaria. The sequence continues at coordinate 8,837,738 of NW_020456198.1, read as the reverse complement.
CTCTGGTGATTCCAGTTGCATTTAAGGTGGGAACAGAATCTGCCTTCCGATCAGCTCCTTCGTACTTGCTGCCTTCTGTGTTGTGTGCAAGTGGATGTTATTCTGGTGCAAAGGAATATCAAACTTCTCCTTTTCATGCTAGATAACGAAAACAGTGTTTCTGGTATTTTTTTCTATTAACCTGCTGTGTTCTCACTGATTTCCCAGGGTATGTGCACGGGTTGTTTTCAGCTCCAACTTCTTTCGTTGCAGAGAGGCTTAGCTCRGCTTGTTCTCTCATTACTCGTAAAAATAACAAGCTTTCTCAGTACTACTTGCTTGACTGTATAATTTCCTGTACTAATCCTGTTGTGTGTTACTTTTTTGCATCTGCAGTATCTCTGTGTGGAGAAGCTATTTGTGCTCATGCTGTTCTGCGTGTGTAGCCAAATGAAGTGTTTGYGCTGTGTGGTGCGGGTGGGTGCGTTGTAGCGGTGCCGTTACCTGGCCCCGAAGCATCCCCACACCCCACGGATCCGGGGTTCGGCCGCAGCGGTGCCGAGCTGGGCCGGGCACGGCCAGCCGGGAAAGCCGCGTCCCGCGGAGCCGGCCCCGCGCGGGCGACGTGGCCGTCGCTGCAGACCCGTGTGTGGGAAAAGAGCAATTAGACTAACGAAGCCCCTTCCGTTTTGAAATTACCTGTTCTCCGTTAAGAGTATATCACAGCATATACAAGAGGTGTYGCTATTATTTTATTTGTCTGAAATTCTAAATTATGTTTTTTTTGCTTGCAGCAGCTTCTTTCTGACTTTTCACAGTCCCTGCGTTGTTCTAGGTTTCTCCCGTTTGTTCCCTGAATGATTGAATAAAACAATAGACTTTTACACTGAGTTCCAGCTGGCAGGAGTACAGCTCTAAACAAAAGTTCAAGCTGTGTGTTAGGCAGTCGCATCCCGTGGTAGTTGCACGGCCAGATTAATGGTTTTAGTCAAACTGAATCCAGTTGGGTGCAGAACTGTAAAGCAAGTAGCAAACACCAGGTTTGAAGTATCCCAGTTTTGTTTGCCTTTTTTTTTCCTGTTAACATTAAGCAGTAGATAGCAGAAATTATGAATAAGGAATTCATTTCATTTGAGTCTCCTCGTCTCTTGCAGAGAATCAGGCGAAAGTGAAGGAGTCAGATTTATCAGACACTCTGAGTCCAAGCAAGGAAAAAAGCAGTGACGACACTACAGGTAAGCGTTTAATTGAGGCTTCTGTAATATTGGATTAACTTGAATTAAATAACTTAATCATGAGCTCTCTTGTCAGAAGAGAGAATGTTTCTATTATGTGGAGCCAAATGCAAGCTTAAAACAATATTATGTTGTGTATTTTGCAATTTTGTGATAACTTTTTAAAGTAAGGAAACTGTCAAGGATTCTCTTTACTCAATGTGTGTATGAAAATGTGTGCAGTCTACTCTCTGAAAGGTTTTCTTCTTTCAGATGCCCAAATGGATGACCAAGAACTAAATGAACCAATTGCTAAAGTAGCTCTTCTGAAAGGTAAACATATATTTTCACTTAAATGCATAATCTTTTTATATATCTTTCTGTCTACCTGTATTCTTGTCGAACATATGTACACCTCTGAGCGAACAGTGCTGAAATTCAAATGTTTTAGATCACAGTAACATGCAAGTTTAATCTCGTTAGTGATTCATTTGGGTAATATAAAAGCATACTGCTGAGTTCTAGGATAGAAGCTTGCCTGCTTCAAGCTAGTTTCCTGTGCTCCCCAAGCTTGTTCAGGGAATTTACYGGCCACTTGAAGCACTGTTCACAGACTGCCTCAGCTTGCACTCGAGGGCGTCCTTAGCGGTGGAGGGGAGGGATTGCTCCATCACTGGCCGCTGTCATAGGCTTCACCAGATGTTACCTGAGGAGATGGTTCTCATCTAACCCAAACTTCAAAGGTTATTTTTGTTTGTTTTTCARTAAGGATGTACTTGGTAGTAGCAAGCACTACAATAGAGTCATTAATATAGTAATAGTCAGCCTTTCTAGATTTTTCTATCTTTGTGGATTCCTTAAAACCAAAAACAAAACAAAAACACAAGTGCAAGTGAATGCTCTGATGTGAAGGCTGTTGAAACTGGACTTGATTCCTTAGTTATCTTTTGCAGACACATTAAAAGTAGTGCAAGGACCTCTCAAGCTGAAAACCAYTGATGAGTGAAGCACATACAGATATGGAATAAATATTATAGAACTTGCCTAAAACCGCACCACCGGTTAACCTTCTTGTCTTGAACTGAACTGGAGGAGAACAACCTCCRAGAAGGTTTTGGGAGTGATTTAAACAGAAATTGCTGAGTTCTCGATAGCGTTTTCAAATCTACTGATACAATTAAAAAAAAATACTGATATTAAAAGGAAGGAAAGGTTAGTGTTTTCAAGGGATTAAAAAAAAAAAAAGGCTTAATTGAGGATCTCTTTCTTGTATTACTGCTAACAATCTGATCATACATGAGAATTTTCCATGAGCTATGATGAATGAATGAAGGATTTGGGACTGTTGCGTATTTGACCTTCCCTACCACGTAGTTGCAATTAATGATAAAACTCCTTAGACTTCTCTGGGAACAGTTAGTCCAATGTTGAATATGTCTGGAAATGGCTCAAAGACTTTAATTGCAGCTCTCTGTATTGCTTCTCAAGCCAGTTTTCATGACTAATGACATGTGAATTTGCTTCTGGAGGGAACTAATTCTAAGCCCAATAATTAGTAGTAGGCCTTTTATTTACGAATAGAACAATCCTATTCACTAAGGAGAATTCTTACAATTTAGAGTTGGTGCAAGAATGATGTTCCCTTTGCACTATCAAATACACCATTAGATGGATTTTGTGTTTGTGTAATTATTAAAAAGCTGTTTTTTTTTTCCAGTGTTGCTTGCACTTTTCTTGGCCTTATTTTTACAAGTAAACCAAGCATATGGGAATTGCTGTATTGCATTTGAGTAGGAAAGAGTTTCTACCTTGACGCAGGCAGTGCCTTCCCTCAGTCTGTTAGGCTGTCCCATAACCTGAGCTTTTCATCCCCTTTGAAGCAGCATTACCTTTCATGATGGGTTCCTTCACTGATTGGAAACTACTGTCCTCCCAAAGGTCATTTGGGATTCTTCTTGTTCAGATACTATATTCATATTGTTCATTTGGGACACTGCTGCTTTATCTGCATGATTGGAATGTAATTTGTCAGCTTCCTCGTCCATTTCTTCTCAACAGTCTCATTAAGGATTGAAAGTTTAATTGCCTAAAGCAACTTTATCCATGAGGAGCTAAGAACAAAACGTCTCGATAAAGAGAAGCTTGGATTTGGAACTCTTAATAAACCATGAAAGAAAGTACTTGGATGGAATACTTAGTGCTCTTTGTTCGTTGTTGTTCTCAGTTCTTTCCAGAAGAGCCCAAACCACGTGCATACGTGCACGAGTCCCCTCCTTGATCCCACCACTTCATCACTGTGAGAACAGGAGAACCATAACCTCTTAGATACTGTACTTTAGCATGATCTGTTCAATAACCAAGAAAAACCATCCTAAAACTTGCTTTATTCCCGACAGCAAGTCAAACGTGTGTCAAAACTGCAAAGACAGGAGGTGGAGGGCAGGCCTGGCGGGCAGCGAGCAGCAGCCCCTGCGTAGGYGCTGGCTTTGCCCGCTCCGTGCCGGCAGCCTGGCCGTGCACGGACCTGTGTCTGCAGCTCCGTGTGCGCTGGGCACCGCAGGGGAGCGGGACGGGAGGAGGAGGAGGAGGCTGAAGGGCYGYGGGGCACCAGYGTGCGCTCGGAGGGAGGCTTGGAGTAGCTCCCTTCCYGCGTGCCCAGGCTGTATCTGCCAGCCAGCATTGAGGTCTTGCACTTCATTTACATGGATACCAGCCTATATTTTTAAATACAGACTCTTTTGTTCTTTCTGTATTTTACTGCATGGTAAGAGTAATAAATGTTTTGAATGTTGCATYTGCTTTCCGTCTTTTAAAGGTATATTAATATCTTGCTAATATTTACCTAACAAAATTTGGTGATTAATTAAACTAACTCTGGATGGTTAGARTAGAAAGTGAGCAATCTTCACGTGGCAGTGCAAATAAAACTGTTGTACAAATTCATGCTTTAAAGAAAATATTCTTTTATCAGATGAATTGCAGGGTGCACAATCAGAAACTGAGGCTAAGCAAGAAATTCAGCAACTGCACAAGGAGCTGGTTGAAGCCCAAGAGCTAGCTAAAACAAGTAAACAAAAATGCTTTGAACTTCAAGGTGAGATCCAGATCAACTTGATTTTGTTAGGGTACYCATTAAAACTGTCTTTACTAGGGAATCCTAGGAGGGTCTAGTTATGCTGTCTGTGCTAGAAATAACTTTGTTTTTACAGTGTCTCTTGCACAAGCACAACTTGTGAATTCTTACACGGAATGTCAGAAACTTATTTTTTCWGATTTTGTTTTGTGTAAACTACAGATAGAGTTAGATCAAGCTGTGATTCTGTGAGTCAATATCAACCAGCCTGCTTTTTGTAATGTATCAGATTTATCTGTGTAGTTAATATTTCATYATCAAAAATATATTTATTGGTATTAATTAATCACAGTGTGCTAAGTGGTCATTTGTTTGGKTTTTTTTTTCCATCATCCTACCATCTTGCAGCTAGACCGTCTAGCTGTCTGAATGGCTGCAAAGCTGTTTGCAGGTTGTCTTTAACAGGCAATAGCATAGCCTGGTTTAATCACCTCTTGTTCAATGTTCTTCCCGGGAAAGCTTTACAGCTTTTATTCTTTCCCAGACTGCATTCAGCATACACTGAGTTTTTGCATCAGGCAACTGATTGTATTAATTCCAAATTAATTGTAATACTACCAGAATAATGGAATAATGTTTTGAATATTAACTTTTTCTTAAACTACTTACATAATTACTGGCTTTGATAACTTACTGGAGTAAACTGACTGTTTTAATTGTCTCAGTTATGGGGAATTTGTGACTGTGATTTACCACAAAGCTGAAATACTTTTTGCTAACAAAATCTTTGGACCCGTTTTCATTTTAGCACTATTAGAAGAAGAGAGAAAAGCATATCGAATGCAAGTTGAAGAGTCCAACAAGCAAATAAATGTTCTGCAAGGTATGAAACATTTTTTTTTCCTACCCTGTTTTTTAGGTCTTAGGAAAACAGYTTTTACCAGTAATGGGCATCATAAGCACTAATGAAAGAGAATGTTAATTGCATATGTTTTAAAACTGTTTTTTTCAGATTTCAGAATGTATTATGAAACATTTCTTATGTCTCTAATCATAAATTAAAAAATGCGAAAGATGCCGTGTAATCCATAGCATAGTCCTTTCTCCTTTSTCTCCTCAATCTTTCATCAGCTTTAACTGATCCAGAGATTCCTACTGTGACTATTGTATCTCCTTAATGAACGTTCAGAATATTCAGTCTCTTTGGTGGTATCCTAGCTTTTTGTTTTACAGAAAATTCTCCTAAATGATTTTTAAGCACTGCAGATGTACATTCAAGCTCAGAGTTTGCAATAGAATTTCCTGAAGAACAGACAGGCTCTGCACAACCCCTGTGATCACGATCATGCTCCTTGCAGCCCAAAATAACTCTTGTCAGGATGGAATTGTGTGATTTACACATCTTCTGTGTCACAAGTTAGAAGTTAGCACTTCGCTAGCTTGGAAATGGCACGTTGACAAGATTTTGTGATGAGCAGTCAAACTGATGGCTTGGTTTCCAATGGGCTTGTAGGAGGCTCTGGAGAAGCAGATGTATCTTTGTTGTTGCTGCAGCTTCTCGTGACGCCCCAATATTTAAAATCTGTGCTGGCTTTTAGTTCTCTGTCTCATCTGGTGGCTGTGTGGCAGTGGGAGCGCGTCCTGCACTTGCAGTGACCTGCCCGTCCGCTTGTCAGCGTGTACAYGTGAGCACGGCAGAGGCTTTCCAGCCTTGAAGTCACTGCAGGTATATGAAGTCGCTAAGGGTTATATCACAACCGTGAGCAGGCAGCCAGATGGAATGAAAACATAAGCTCATAAGCCTCATTTTCTGAGGAAATCGAGCCAAAGTAGCCTGAGCAAACTGTTGTATGGGTGCTAGTTTGTGGTCTGTGCTCGTAGTCACGTGCCAGTTACACTCGAGAAGCCTGTGCAATAACTATTTTATGAGTGTCAGCAAAGGATATTTGCTGTTTCCTGTAAGAAAAGGGTGCTAACATAACCTTCCTGTTCAAAACCAGAGGAATCGCTTTATTTTGTGCTCCTAGTATGCAGAAAACTCCAAAGAACCAATTTTGCAGCAGGATACACATCGGGATATTTGGTGGTTACATCTATATAGAGGGGAAAAATGTACATCTAAACAGAGCCACCCTATACGATGGCTCCTGTTGGTCCCGTACTRTGTGGTCACCTGAGCCCTTCCCACGTGAGGGGAAGGGTTCCCATCTTCCTCTCCCCTCGTTTCTGTGCAGTTCAAAACAGTCTCATATTGTATGTTTGCGCCTTCCCAAGCTTGCAGGATGAGACATATCTCACAGTGGGAAAAGCTGTCCTAACACCGGCATTTTCTCTTGGCAGCCGCCGGGAGCTTAGTGAGGAGGGGGAGAAGAGAAGGCCAAAGCTTGCAGCTTCATGCAGGAACATTTCTTGGGCTCTTTCCACGGCATCACCACCTTCTGCCAACCAGTACTTACATGGCTTACGCATTTGACATAGGGAAGACAGGAGAATGCCCCCAAAACAACTGAGATCTTGTCTCTACGTGTGGCGCTCSCTTTAGATGGATGAGGAAATTCTTGTAGCTCAAGTAACTAGTCATTACTCCTTAAAAGTCAAGCGTTCAGTTTAGATGAGGTAATGGCTTATTTAGTAAGAGATGTAATGGAAGTTTTCTTTCGGATTCCTCTTTGAAATAATATCCAGTACTTTAGGAACCATTCCAATATTTTTGGTAGTATTTTTTCTGTGTGAGTTATTCCTACAAATCCACCAAAATTGAGAGATGTGTGTATATTTTTTTTTGGATTTTCAATCGTGTTATGCTTATCTTCGTGCCTGAGGGTTTAAAGGGAGCATTGTTCATCATCARTGCAGACGGAAGAAAATGGAATTATCCTCAAAATAACGTCATTACTGAGTAGCAGGAGCTCCATGCGGCTTGATAAAGAGAGGAGAAAGAAGATAATGGTCTAAAAAAGTTGCACCTTGGTTTTTTAATAATAACACTTTTGCAGTGTTAGCAAATTCTTGGTGTTCTAGAAACTGGTTATTTTCTGCCGAAATGGTTTGGTAAGTTCAAAACTTCTAATGTAATAATAGATGGGAAAAAGGTAATTGCTAATATTCTGCTGTATTCTTCAGGTTTTTTTCAGCTACTACCTTATTTTGCTATTTTGGTAGCGTAATCCTGTAGAAAGCATTTCCAAGCCAATGAAATGTATGTGAGCAACATGAAGCTTACCACCATTTAAATATCCCTCTAAATGTCTTTATTATGGAACAAATGGGTTATGGAACATGGACATCAAAAAAAAAAAAAATCCTTTAGGATCTATAGTAGCTTTCATTTAAAAAAGATGTTTTGCAAGGGCAATAGCATAATTATATTACTATTGCCTATTTTCCTTGCCTTATTTCTCCTCCAGAGTTTAAAGCCATGTTATTTCATAGGTTCCTTAGTTCATCTAATGAGCTGAATGTGCTGTGGGAGCCTCTTTTAAGGAAAAAGTTGCCTTTTTCTGTCTCATACTTTCACCATCAACTTGGAGAGTTTCTGTATTGTATTGTATATGGCACTGCTGGAGAGCGTCAAGTATCCTGAATAGGTGTCACGAAARTGGATGTCTCTGGAGTTGTTCTTAACCTGAATCAGTTGAGAGCACAGCTCACATCTTTGTCTTCAGTAATGGATGGAGAGACCAAGCATAAATGGCAGAAATCTGATGGCTGCTAATGCTGTCCATGGCCTTTGCTTGCCCCTTCCTTAGAGAAGAAAAGGTGTAACTTCAAATGTGCAGCTGTCACCCTCTAGGGTAACTTATGTGAGGGATCCAACTGATGTTAAGAATGAGCTTCTCAATTTTTTATCTCAAAACAAGTCTCTGTTAATTTAGTAATTGCCTTTTCCATGTTGAAAAGCAGTGAAATACAATGCACTGTGAATAATTGATCTTCTTTTAAAAAAAAAGAAAGGCAAATGGGAAGAGAAAGGCAAATGAAATAGTTTGCTTCTCTCAGTTGCCACTTGAGCTCTACCTTTAGTTCTACTTAGTTTTATGCTTTCTGTCCCAGCCTGTGTTTGTTTGCAAAGGCAAAGGCTGGCAAAGGTCTGTGGTGCTTGTGAAAAAGTTTATCTCAGAGCAGATGTGTATTTAATAGTGAAGCGGATGTGAATGGGAACAACTTGCAAAGTTTGTTTTGTACATGTCCTTTTCCRCGTGTTTAGAGATTGGAAACAGGGCGTTGATAAACGTCCCGGGTTACCTGGGACCGCGGGGTGGGCGGCCCAGGCCAGGCCCAGGCCAGGCCCGGCCTCCCCTCTGCCCCTGCAACCTGCCGGGCCTCTAAAACTTGCTTTGCTTGCGGAAACTGCAGGGTTACTGCACACAGCACACCCCTCGCTCTCAAAAGAAGAGGTGGGGAAAAAGAGGGGCTTTGTTCGACCCAGATTCTGTTTGTTTTTCATTCTCTGTGATATTATGCTGTGTAATGCATTACCCTACATATTTTCTCTGCCTTCTTAAGGGTGGAACACTCTACAAAATCAGTATATTAGGTTTCCTTAGTGCCATTAAATACCAGTCAGTTGAGAAAAGGAGTCAAAAAACACCTTTCACGTTTATTTTCAGCTCAACTGCGAAGGTTACAAGAAGACATTGAGAATCTCCGCGAGGAAAAGGAAAATGAGATTTCCAGTACTCGAAATCAGCTAATCGACGCTCAGAATGAGATTGTGCTGCTTCAACAAGCCGCGGAAAAGACGGCTTCGGAGCGCGACACCGACATCTGGGCCTTGCAGGAGGAGCTGCGGAAGGTGCGCACGGAGCTGGAGCGCTGGCGGCAGGACGCGTCCCGCTACGAGGAGGAGCTCGCCAGCCTGCGGGCCGGCTTCCAGCTGCGCTGCCAGCAGTGCGAGCAGCAGCACGAGGAGGAGGCTGCTCGCTTGAGAGGTACGAGGGGCGTCCCGGCGCAGCGCTCCTAGTGACAGCCGTAGCCATCCGAATGGCACGTACTTGTGTTTTACTACTATACACAGTTTTTTGTACATTTTTTGAATGGAAATTTTCAGCTGTACTCGGTTACCTTGAGATATCAAAAGTAGGCCAAGTATAATGCCAGTTTGAAAAAGATGGGAAGCTTACAGGGAATGATGCTGCCACAAGTTTCCAAATGGACTTGGCAGAATCATTTAATCTTGTGAAACAATAGCTTCTGGCTTCTCGGCTTTTACAGAAAAGCTGTGTTAGAGACAAGTGACTTTTGTGGCTTAGTGTGTTCAGTAGCTGTGTGCCTYCTCAGAATTGGTACTGAAGTAATTTTAGGATTAGAGCTTTATTCAGTAAACATTTTGTGCTGAGCAGGTATAGATTTTTGGGCTCATTCATTTGGATTTCATTCTACTCACAAATGCTTGTTTTTGTTTTTTTTCTTTAATCCTCTTTTGGCTGTCAAGGTGGGATATCTATAGGGTAATAGAGTTGAAAAGCTCACRCTGAGGCTTTGTGGATGCCCAGAGAAGCTGGCATATATAAAATGGGCTTAGAATTCCCAGGCAGTTCGTCTTCATGAAGACATGTAACTTTYTAGAATCAATTTCACTACTGACTGATATATTTCAAAGGTCTGATTTTAACACTCTSCTTTACATATTCTGTTTGTTTCAGCAGATCTAGTGATTCTGATTGTTACATTCAGGTCTGCTGGGACAAGAATTTGTTCAAATATGCTATTGTGACACTGTCCTAAATATGCTAGGATAGACCTGCAAATAGTCTGCTTTATGTGTTAGCAGAAGCTCCTTTCCTAAGAAACACTAGCTTGTTTAGTGGCTCACAAGCCATTCAGAACGGTAAAACACAATTTGATACACGCTGTGTGGCTGCTTGTGACACAGTGCAAGGGATGTGGTTATATTTAAGTATATTTGACTGATATTAGCTTTTCTTATTTTTTTTCCTGGCAACGCTTGAAGTATTCCTGACRTTTTATTGTACTTAATTCAAATGTATTTACTACAGGTGAACTTGAAAAGTTGAAGGAAGAGTGGAGCGCTCTGGAAGCGGAGTGCACTGCTCTCAAGAAGGAAAATACTTTGCTCACATCTGAACTTCAGCGACAAGAGAAGGAGCTTTCAAGGTACGTGCAGAGTGGATTTATGAAGAAAATATATCGTAGCAGCTTGAGAGTTTCTTCCCACTTCCACCCCCTCACTCTCCTGTACTGAAGGCGTTACAAGTCTGGTGAGATCTGAAGTGAGCATATTGAAATTTCATGGACATCATAGTTTTGGTCAAAACAAATTTTTGTTTCATTTGGTCAAAATCACTTGATTAGAAATAGTTTCACTAGAAATGAAGTGKTTTTATTCTAGATCTGAATTTTGCCAGCATTCTCATTTCTGTGTATGTGTCTGTGCCTTTGTATACATATACAAATGTATGTGTTCACACACATACATAATTTTTTCCCTCTGGCTTCCTCTGCAAGATTGGCGTTGATAGAACAAATGGAAGGTTTCCCACAGTGAGACAGGTCTAGGGTGGTGAGTTATTTTACTAGAATTAAGGCTTTCTGTCTGTATCTTGTTGTTCCATCATGCCCCTATTCTGATTCCTTATATTTTGTTTCAAGTTTTCTTTTTGATAGTGAGCACCACCCGGAAGCTCACTGCCAGATTTTTCAGAAATAAAAGCAAGTCTGTCTATATAAGTATTATCTGTTTTCTTTCACTTGTATTTTTTTTTTTGTATGGAAGGATGCGTAAGTAAATACAGAGTTTATGTAATGGAGATGCACAGATATTCCCCTTATGTGGCCTTGCACAGACCCAAATTAAAACTACTTTGTTATTACACTGAAGTTTGTAGTTTACTGGGTATATTGAATATACTGAAGTATATTATCCATTGTAATGATGTTAAATATAAGACAATGTCTACCTGTGTTTAGAAATTGAAATCTATAGCTAGACTTTTGTGTCAGCACTTTGTTTTGGGAGACAATGTTTGGTTGCACGAAACTGATGCTCCTTGCTAAATAAAAATAATGTATGAAGGTCTGAGGAGAAAAACTACTTTAAAATGTTTCGCTTGTTTGAATTTAACATGAGGAAACAAAGTTAAGATTCAAATGGTTGTTTTGCAGCTCTCAGGAACAGAGTTTAGCGCTAACTAGCGATATAAATGTTCTTGAAATGTCACGAAAAGAACTTGAAAATCAGATGGGATCTTTGAGAGAAAAACATCAGCGGGATGCAGCGAGTCTAAAAAGCCAACTCAGTGAAGCTGAAAACCAAGCAAAGGATGTTCAGAAAGAGGTAACGCTGATTTCTGTTTTAAGGGGATACTCTGCTAGTGACTTTGACCTTTAAGTATGTTACATTGAAATAAGGAGGAAAATCCGAAGTCTTTAAAACTTTTTTGATACTTTGATTGCAAAATGTTAGCAACCAGTGTGTAGATTGAGTGGTTAAATCTAAAAGGGAAGACCTAAATAAAATATGTTGCCTACGTGTGGAAACTTAGTTTGCTTTCACACACCTAAATTTGAGCTACTTGGGCAACTTAAACGTTAATCACATGGCTTGTAAACTAGTATTCATGATTAGGGTGGTATGCCGTTATAAATCACAACTAGTTCTTTTCAGTCATTATGGTCTTCCTCGATAGATTTAAGCTATTTTATTTCACTTCAGAGTACACGTCCCTCGCAGAGGTGAGTCTCCTCTTGCTTTACTGGGTCCCTGAGCTTCTGAGGAGGATTAGCTGGTGCCCAGGACACAGGCAGCATGTTGAGCCCGTGCCTCATCCGCGTGGCCTCCAGAGATCCCATTGGAAGTTCATAGTCTCCAGCAGTTCCTTTCGCTCATGAGCATTTCTAGACAAGTTTTCCTCAGTCACTGCTRTTATTTCCTATCTTCTACAGCCCTCTTCCTTGCTTTGTCATAGATTCATCTCTGTCACATTCTCTACCATTTCCATAATTTGAAAATCCCAGTCTTCTTGATGTATGTATACAGAACTGGAAATGCCTGCTCTGTTAAGTTTGCGGTTAGTGCCAGAACTAAAGGTTATTAGTTCTGTCCCTGCTAATCCCTGTCATGGGGGCTACTGGAAAACTGGGATGTGTGGAGAAATACTGAGGGCAAGTATTCTGAAGAGGGAGAAGCTGTCCGTAATGCAGAAACAGGAGCCACGTTGACCAGGGCTGTTTGTGCTCAACCCCCTCTAGGATTCCAGCATAGTAATTTTAAGAAATAGTAATTTTGTGCCTTTCTTACTCTTATATGTTCAGGTTTCTTTGTAGGGAGAGGTTTGATTTGCTTCATAGAATGTTATTTTTGCACCTGTTTGATTGCTTTAGCTATTTAGGCTACTGCCTAGACATAAGACCACTGTCTAAATATAAAAGACACCTTGTTACCTTGTCTTGTCTTTACAATGCTTTCTATAATTCCTTCCTATTTAATAATAGAGAATTGTTTGGTGTGAGAGGTGGATTTAGGCTTTGCATTTCCTTGTTTTGGGAATCATTCCTGGAGTTGATTTGCCATGCATTAGCCCTCTGCGTTCTAAGGTTAGCATAGATGATGTCTTAATTGTGAACTCTCTGGATTGCAATTTAATACACCATCATCCATCCTTATTACTGGTAAGAGTTATGTTGCTGTACTGTGCCTGGTACAGCACGGAAATTGTTTGCTCTGGGGAAGACTCACAGTACAGTTGCATATGAGAGCTTTTGAAAMCTGCACAGTACTCTATGCAGTGAGGGTTTTTTTCAAGGCATATATAAATGATGATCTGCTCAAAATATTGTTTGGTTTTGGAATGTCCCAGATAAAAAGAAATTTAATCTTTGCAATTTCATGATTTGCTGACTTTGAGTGTATTGCAAAGAAGCTCTTTGCCAAACAAAGTTTTTAGGGGAAATATGCAATAGATGGCTTTCCAAATATTGTAAAAAGTAGGTTTATTTAACAAGAGAAAAACTGATGAGCTCGTTCTGAACCATTGCCCTGCATGTTCTTAGTGCCATATTGTGATGGCCTGTGCTGCATGTGTCTGAAGTGGCGGAGTTCTGAGGYTGTGGCCATCCCAAATGTCTGAAACCTAATGGAAAAAATAATTATTGTTTCTCTGTGTTTTCTAGGTTAAAATTGTTTGTGGAGTTCTGTCTAGTTGTGAATTTTTGTTCATTATGGTGACCTTTGGTGTTTCTGAAGCATGGTGCAGTGTTGTTTTATTGTTAACTGCTTCCTGATAGTCACAAGTTACCTGTATTTCCCCTCCAGGGGAAGGGAAAAGCGTTAAGTCTCAAAAACTAAATTTATTATTGTTCTTTCTGTCTTGCTAGAATACTATAACTAGTCTTTCTTATCCAAAAGAGCACACAAGTAATCCCAACCCTTCACAGGCACAGGGCGAACTCTTTGTTTCTTTTTAAAGATAATCTTTACGGTTCTAGAGTAAATCGTCTCTTCTTGCTGTGTTTTTTCCTCTCTTCCTTTTCCTGGAGATAAGATATCTTATTTGCACTCCCGAAGACTTTTCTTCCCTGCTTTATTCATACAGAGCGAGGGTGCTGCTTTAGGCACGTGGCAGGCGAGGAGGATAGAGGCTAAGCAAGTGCAAGCGTGCCCTGGCGCTCCCGGGGGTCTGCAGACTCTTTTCTCTTTGCCTTTAGTATGAAAGGACACAGACTGTGCTCTCAGAGCTGAAGGCGAAGTTTGAGATGGCTGAACAAGAAAAGCAGTCAATCACAGATGAGCTCAAACAGTGTAAAGAGAACCTGAAGCTGCTACAAGAAAAAGGAAATAACGTAAGTCTGCACAAAGTACGTGGGGAGGTCTGGTTATGACGCTGGCAATTCTCCCTCAGATTTGAGAACATCTGTGTGTCGGGTAGTAAAGGACAGACTTTCAGAAGGTCTGTGCACCGTGTAATGTGCAAAACTGCACTCCAGTACTGCAGCTGCAAATTTGCAAGTCATTAGTGTTACAGTTATGTGTACAAGATAGATTTACAGCTGTATAACAGTTTTCAGTGTGGCCCTAGATATCTGTTCTCTTGAAAAATCTAGCTTGATTCCTAGTGGACCAGAACTAGGCAAAACATTTTGAGTAATACGTAAGTAAAAACTGAGACACCTGCATCTGTATGAATTTAGCAACCTTTTCAAGATGGTTTTGTTAGTGGCTGTTGCAACATAATGTTGCTTTTGGACTCTTGCTCCTTCCTGTTAATGGTTGTCCTCCTTCAGGGGTTTAGGATTTGCCCAGTGCAATTAAAGTGAGAAATGGCATCATTGGAATTGAGGTTGCAGGTAGGACTGAGACTTCTGAAATGCTCCCAACGTTAGCAGAGTGGCAGACACCCAGGGAGATCCCTGAGCCTTTTTGGACATCTTGCGACCCAGGATGACTGGTTTAAAGGTCTTCCTGGCTGATCCTGCTGGCCTCTGGAGACAGGGCAACTCCTACACTGGACAGTGCAGAAAAGGAGGACAGCAGATGCTCTCTAATAACATTTTAGAGTAGAGTCTCTCTGGTTTTAAGTGGAGCCTCCTGGTACCTCCCTCTAAGGTTAGCTCTCAACAGGATGCCTGAGGTTACTATGAGTGTTTTTGCCATAGCCATATGACTGAGTGAACATCTCTAACCTAGCAGAGCTAAGAAGAGTAAAGAATTCAAAGCTGTTCCTACTGTCCACAGTCATGTGAAAGATAATCCTGTCCTAGAACCTATTCTAGGATTCTTCTGAAATAATAATAGCCCAGATAATACTGACTTGCTAAAGTAGGAAGATGGTTTATTAAAAATAAACAAAGCAAGATCTGTAATAGATTACACTGAAAAAGTGATTGTGAATGTGAGATTCTCTGTTAAAATATTAATCTCAAGGTTAGGATGGTCAGTGCAAAGAGGGGCTAGTAGCAGGAAGCAATGCTACGAATGAAGTTGGAGCACATGAAGAAAGTGAAGCTTGCAAGATATCAGGGATTYTTAGCAAGCCTGTGAGGTGAGTATTCAAACACATTAAGGAAGAGAGCAATTGCCCAAGTCTGCCTCGAGAGAAGGAGCCTGGTTGTGACAACTGGGGAGCCTGGGCATCAGGAGCTGAAGAGCGTCCGACCACACGAAGAATTACAGGACAAGCTYGCTGTTAGAGCGAGTGTTAGGTGTATTCAGTAATGTCAAATATGATGAATTTGTGGATTATTTTAAAAATATCTGGGCTGAATTCCAAGGTCATTTCTTTTTTTCCAAGCATTATTGCCCTCCTCCTCAACTGTGCTGGAATCTATAATCATTTCTGAGGACAGTGTCCCAGAGAAAGTCTGTCCCCACTGTGGGATTTGATTCTTTTGGGGCTCACCTGAGTTTGCATATCTTTATATGCTTATAGGATATCCTTATATCCCTCATCCTTATAGGACACATGTTTTAGAAGACCTTAATTGCTTCTCAGCTGGGAGGAGATTTGTTATATATTTGTAAATTCATGAGAGAGAAATTTTAATTGCTTGGAGGCAATTTCATTTAAAGCAGTGAATATTTATAACTTGTTTCACTTTCCAAGATGCCACAGGCATGAATATGAATAAACAAAAAGTCTGCACAATCATCCTGTGAATTTTTAAACACTAGAGGGTTCTGTCCTCCATTTGGACTATCATTTTGAATATTCACAAATTTCTAGGCATTTCCTTTGGCAGGGGTAAAGTTGTACTTTGAAAAAAGCTGTGTTGTGTCCTAAAGCTGCTAGCAGTGCGGTGCACCACTCGTGCTTGCATGCTTGTAGCCAGCGGGCGTTTGCTGACGCTGTGTGTGGTGGATCTGTCTGTGAATGGTTTGAGAACGTTAGCTGCTCTCATTGACTTCTGGCACTTTTTTGAGCACTGCTGTGATCGTTTCTGCCAACATGCTTTCTGTGGTAAGATGGCACTATAATTTGTAGCACCAATGGCAAAAATATTGCATGAAAACAACTTGGTTGCACATGATTTGTCCATTTGATATATATATATATGCCTTGATTAAAATAAATTTGAATGATTATAAGATCAAGAATCGAATGACAGAGATTAGGATTTTAAGTGTTCTGTATTTTGAACCATACTTTGAGGTTCTACGTTTAAAGTGATTAAATGACTCCTACAAATTCATAACTGAATGAGATTTGATTTGTGAATTGCAAAATAACGCTTAAGAAAGTTTTCAAACGTAATCTTATTTTTTTTAGTTGGCTGAACAAAATCAAAGTGGCTTCAGCACAAAAAAAAAAAAAAATAAAGAAAAAAAAACCACAATACAACCTAGCATGGTTTGAACTTAACCTCTGTGTGTCTGTGTGTGTGCACAACTCTCAGCTCAGATAGGGAGAAAGCAGGTTCTTCCAAAGGACACCTCAGAAACGTGCTCCCTTTTGCTTTTAGCGCGTTGTATGGAGGATAGGGGCTGTCCATGCAGAAAGCGAAGTCACTCCCAGGCAGCGGGAGGTGCCTGGGGACAGGTGGAGCGGGGCGATCCCGATCCCTGCGGAGCGGGGCGATCCCGATCCCAACCCCGCGCTGCTGCTGGCTGCTCGGCTGCCGTGGGAGCCCCGTCTCGTGCTCCCTCGTGCCAAGAGCCCTGCGTGGGCCAGGCACAGTTCCCCACCACCAGTAATCTGGTGTTGGTTGTACAGTCGCGTTAGCCCACGGAAAGGGCTGAGCTGCGGGAGTTGCCTGCTGCCGTGGTTGCATTGATTCATTCACTGAGGAATAAGAGTTTTATTTTTCCTGGAGGCCAGTGATGAAAAATGGTAAAAGAGTAAATTACATGGCAGGAAGAAGGTGAAAAATTCACTGCCTTGTGTGAGTTTTACTGCCTTCAGAGAAATCCAGATGGGATTTCCTATCACTTGCACAGAAAACTGAAAGCAAATTACAATCAAGTTGCAGGCAGATCAATTTAAGCTTCATGTTGCTCTTAAGTGCTAAATCCCACCTTGTGACAGAGGGGTTTTTTGCTATTTTCTGCTCCCTTCCTGTTAGTTTTAAACATCCCTGTCCATTTGACTAGAACGGTGTACTAACTGTGCATACCAGAGTAGAGATCATGCTGTATTGTGTTAGATGTCTTTAATACATTTCAATTAAAACAAAACTCACTCTGACTTATTTTCCCCTCTCTAAATCATCTTTACGTGATTGATTTATAGCACAAAGTGATTTTTAATATCCCTTCCCTTCTTTAGCCTTCCATATTACAACCCGTCCCAGCCGTATTCATCGGCCTAATCCTGGCTTTCCTGTATTGGTGTTACGGCCCAATGTGGTAGCGAAAGGTACAAGCACTCCTGTTCAGTCTGTATGTTTGTCCCTCTCACCTGTTTGTGCCATTTCTGTATAAAATAGTGCATGGTGAAATGCTCACAGGTATTTATTTACCTGAAGCAAACCCTTCATTTAATTTGCCATTCTGTTGGTACTGATGAGCTGCACAAGCGACTAATCATTTAACATCTGTCTGATTTCTCTAACAATGAATTAACTCCATCCTAACTGGTTCTGAATGTGCCTCTTCTAACTTGGTCTCAGTTTGTCTTTAGCAAATGGGCTAAGTTTTGCACGATGCTGCGATGCTAGGGCTGGAATGAAAATTTAATTGCTTAATTAACTATGGAAAATGAAGAGTTTGCCTCTAAATAATAATCAAAATCAACAAGCTTTGGTTCTTAATTATGGACTAAGAATTTCCTCTCTGGCTTTAAACACTTTTTTATTTTTCTCACTATTGCTGTGAAGAAGATGGAAAAAAGATGAGAAATAGGTGGTTGGTTTGTATTCTCCTCTCTCAGCTTGCATCCTCTCTAACGTCTCCCAGTGTGTCCTTCTCTTAAATCGCTGCTCTTGTCATAAAATGTCATGCCGGTGTGTTCAAGACCATGTCGTTAGGCTCTGCTAAGAGCTGATTTTGTAGACCTGGGTTTAAACGTTCAAATGATAAGAACAGAAGGGTGACGTTACTGCATAAACCTACGTCTAGCAAATATTTGGCACAAGTGATGTCTTAAACATCGTAAGCCCTCAAGTATTTAGTAGTAGATGTGCCTGAGGCGTGTGCAGTAATGAAGCTGGAAATACGGGGCCGCTAAAGCCTCTCCTTTTGCTCTTGGATCATGAAGAGTTTTCCATAGTTTTCCATTGGAATAGCTTCCGCTAAGGGAATACGGTTTAACTCTTAAGCGAGGATTAGCCTGCAGTAGGGCTCAGGGGTAACGTTCTGGTGATGCCTATCGACAGGTACTCAGAGGAGCCACGGGGTAAACTAATCGGTGTGAATTGGAGCAAATATGATATTGATTTCTTTTTTCTCTCCACACAGAAACAATGGCCTTGGATGCCTGTGATGGCAGCTTTGGTTGCTGTAACAGCCGTGGTGCTGTACCCAGGCCTAACCAGAGCTTCTCCATGAGAACTGTTGTTGAATCCATACACCGTCCTCCCTTTAGAAGCTGGCAGCACTCATATACTGAGGGAAAACAGATTAATTCTCTTCCTTTTTACCTCTTAATACAGCACAGCTCTGCGTGAGAACAGCAGTAGGGTCATTTGCTTTAAACTGTATAAAATGTATCTGTCTATAAAGAGGGAATAAAATTGTGATTCATCATACTGTGAGCAATATTTTTGCTTACAATTTCACGTAAGTTTTAAATTAGTATGTTGGGATTCTAAATACTATAATGGTGGCCTAAAGTAGGCTTCGTGGTACCAGATTATTTATAATGGCTAGGTTTGTGGACTCTCACTGTAGGATCTGATTGCCGGCTGTCAAAGGAAAAACACAGTTTTGCTGATCTGGACGCCCAAGTCGAATAACTTCGCAGATCCTTTGCAAGCAGCTGCAGTGTGCTCAGTGCCTTTCAGTATGCTGGTCCTTCCTCTAAAACAAGGATACCGTTTTATTGCTGTTGGTCACTGAGCTGTTGGGAACAAGACTTAAGGTAACTTCGCTTAGGCCTTTCGAAGGAAGCCTATTTTTATTTGACAAGGATTGTTTTATTGATGATTTCTGGAAATAAACACAATTCCTGTCCAGCCTTAAAGAGATAGAGACACTGATGGTGAAGACCAGCCTAGAATATTGAGTGTGCGCGTGTGCGAGTGTAAGCATGTGTGTGTTCCTGAATGAACTAAGGGGTTTCTGGGAGCAAATACTCGGTCATTTGATGGACATAGTGCAGTGATTCAACTTGCGTTAACTTTAGTTTGAATGTAATTTATTAAATTTCATATATTTAAAGAGATGCRTTCTTTAAAAGTATGAATCCTTTTCTCACATATCACATTGTATCAGTTTATTTTTTCAGGCATTTGATACCTTCTGACTTGAGCTGGAAAGGCTCTTTAGATAAGCTTTTATTGGTGCAACTTCATTATGAAATCTGCTACAATGCATCTGTAATTAGCAAAAAAATTCAGAACTGCATAATCTGCTCCAAAATTGGGATTGTCTGTCTAGTCATGGATGTGTCAGGTGAACAACGCTTTAATTTGGTAGGTAAATTTTTCATCAACATCACATGGCTGTGAGCCCAATACAGTGATCCCCATTATAAAGTTGATTTTTCTTATCAAAGTACTATGATTATTGCTACTTGCTGGCTTTTGGTGGGAATCACTGTAGTTATTGCTGAATTAAAGCATAGACTGTAGTTACCTTGTTCAGCTCACCAGTTCTGTCAAAAAAGTTTATTAAAGACTTCAATAATATGCTGAAGAAAGGTGAAGCAAAATGGCTCTACTAAAGGAAACTTCAAAATAGGGAAATAACTTAAAAGATTCAATTGGCTTTAAACAGTCTTATGGCAATCGACAGTTTAAATATTTAAATAGAAATTTAGCATAAAATATACCTTGAGTTTTTGAGAATCGTTGTCTGTCCTTTAAAGGTTCTACCTTAAGCTATGTGGGATTTGCTAATGGGAGGATTATTAGTTATGGAAAAAATAGTCCACAGGTGACTTGTAGAAAATATATATTGTCATTTAGTTCATTAATTTCATCACTTTCAGTTGCAGGAAGCCACCCAACCACAGAACACTCGTATGCCAGTGGTACCCAGTACCTCTTGTATATAGGTTATTGCAAATATTGTTCTGAAATGCTTAACTTCAGAATTACATTTTTTAAAGTAAATAATTGTTTTAAATCTATTTTGTAAAGATATAAAAAATACAATAGAATTTCTGGAGTACAGATTAAACTATTTGCACTAACACACGTGATGTGCATGATTTAATAAAATAACTTTACTCTCCCTATGCATGTTTGAGTTGAATCTCATTTGAAAGCAGTAGATCCTGCCCGAGTCCCCCTTGCGCTAGGTCTTGCCACGGTCACTAGGCACAGCGTCTGCAGCATGTCACACCGCAGGACGTTTGCTCCTTGTGTTTCACACGTGCACTCGTGGGTGTTTTTGTCTGGATGCTCTCTCTCCTGTGTGGTTTTCAGYGCGAGGTGGGGAATGGGGCTGTGAGGGGCTGGGGGACATTGCTGGGGAAAATGCAGGTGTTTGAGGGGTGGCCGGGCAAGGCTGGAGGGGCAGCGAGCGCAGCGGGTGCAGCAGCGGGAAGGGAAGGGGCCGGAGCTGCCTCCTGCGCTCCAGAGCGTCCCCCTTCCTCCGCTGGCCCCTCCGTGTCCCGGTGCTGTCCCGGGAGCTGCTCCCCCTGCCCTGCCCGGCAGCAGCACGTGGAGGTGGCGCGTGGAGGTGCAGCGGGGATGGGACTCCGAGTTCAGTGTCAGACAAATGCAGACGGGTTTCGGAGGTGGTTAGAGCATCAGAGGGCTGAAATTTAAGTTCCAGCGTGGCTGTGTTTGAGGAGAAAGACTTCAGTTAATTCTGTGCATGTGTGCGGATTTGTATCCTATACACAGACATAGCGTACACACCGCATGGGTGTCTGTGCTTACAAATATACCCGTGTTTCCCAGGCRTTCCTGACACTTGCATGTTCCAAATTTCCGGGAATGAGCCAAAAGGCACAGTTCACTTTCATTGTAAGGACGGGGCCTGGGAAGCTGCTCTTACTCAGTGCTTTGACACCAAAGCAGCAAATAGATTTATTTTGTGCTATCTGTGTATGAATCTCTCCACAGCTGCTTTTCATTGCATATGCTTATAGTAAATATGCTGTTTTACATTCATACTTAAATTCATTCTTTTTATTGGTGAGGATTGATGTTGACTGACTCGGCCTTGGAGTCCCTGCAGCAAGGCAGTTTTTCCACAAATTCATAAGGCACTGAGAGCCTATTGTAAATTAAACGCTCGGAACTTCTATTGAGGTAGGTTTACAAAGGCTTTTGTGCTCGGAAGATGAGTTTGAGAACTGTTTTATCAATTACTAGCTGAATTTTGAAGATTTAGTAACATCTGAACTCTTGACCAGTTTTGTCTTAGACTACTGTGAGGCACTTCTTCTGAATTAAAACTGAATAGTATTTCCACCTACAAGGGGACTACAACAACAATGGCCTTCTATTTATAACATAGGAAAATAAAATTTGCTTTTCATGTTCTAAGGAGCTGAATTAAGGACTATTTCCAGAGTCTTAGCCAAAAAGCTTCTTGTAGACTGTATTATTTTGGTGCTAAATGGAGAATTACAAGCCCGCACAATATATTGCAAGGATTTTTTGCTGTTGCTGTTTTGCTTTTAAGAACAGTCTCAATGAGATTTAGCATTAAATGAATGATGGCTGAAGCAAAGCTAATTGTCCATGTGTATTCTGGGCATATCCTAAGTTATTCTTCTGCCTTCTTTTGATCGAGTCTTCTAAACTACATTATGTCAGAGTTTTCACATAATGTTTTGAATGTCTTCTGCCTTAATCTGCAGGGTTTGATCACTTGCAAGAATCGTTTCTGAGCTCAGCTCTTCTCCGTGCTAAACGTGCTGCAGAGGTTCACCCYGCGAGCAGCATGCGAGCGCGCTGAAGCGCCCGGCCACCAGAAGGGCTCGGGAAGCCGCTGGGGTTTGTGCTGCTGCTGCAAGTGGCCTCGGCCTCTGGCCCCTTCTTTCTGCTGCTTTTCATCCACTGCTAGTGTTTCTCTAGCAGCTGCTCCAAGTCTTCATCAAGCCAGCAGCAGGTGAYGTCTAAGAACACCTAAGGGAGGCCCTCTCTTCCCCTTCTCCGCTCCTTTCTCAAGCTTCTTTCTCCAGTATCTCTGGCTCTTGTCTGAAGGGCTGCCACTTTCCAGCAAATTGCACTGAATTCTGCAGCTCCAGCTGACTTACTCAACCCAGTTCCTCTCTGGGCGTTTCCAACACCGAGTTCCCTTTCTTATTCCAGGGCACTGGGGAAGCAGGCTGCAGGTGTCTCYCAGTTCTCTGCCTTCCTGGGATTTTGTTTAATACCAGCTAAACCAAGGTAGAAGGATTTGTCCTTAGCTCTTCTGCCTGTAGAGCAGGTTTCACTTGCTGCTGCTTTTGACCAGAAGTGATTAAAGGTGGCGAGATGGAGAAGGCAAGACAGCCATTGAAACCCAAGCTTCAGTAATAGGGGCCACGAGAGGTTTGCATTTCACTCGTTTGTGAAGGCAGAGGGAACGCAGATGTCCCTGGTGCTCTGTGTTTGCGGGCTGTAAAACTTCACTGAGTAATTTCAGCATCAAAAGTGCAATGTCTATAAATAAAGTTAGAGCATATATCAGAGGTGAAACCTTGATTTAAGAACTTCACTTAATGGAGAATTATTCACCTGTCTAGGTAAGTTACTCAAACAGTTCTTGTCTTGACCAAGGGAAGGGGGAAGAAGGCAGAGAGGGTAGAAGCTGTATTTGAACTGGGCCAGTCTCAGCTCCCAGCTTTTGGATTTCAGGGCTTCCCCCCCCCATTTTTTTTTTCTTTTGTTTTTTCCTTTGAGGAGGCTTTACTAGCACGGACACCCTTACGCAGGGATTTGCCAATCATGATCAAATGACCTTCTAATTTTATGAGCGGATTCAGTTTCTTTATTCTTTTCTCTTCATCCCTCTAGTTGCTGTTGTCAGCTTCTAAAAGTTGTTCTAATTTTAATAATGCTCTTTTTGAAAAGTGGATGCCAGAACTGAGCGTATCCTTTCAGCAATAACCTTGCTAACATTATGTAATCGGGTAACAGTTCTCTRTCCCACTCTGATATTCCTACTCATTTGCCCTAAGAAACCCCTAGGACTTTTTTTGAGGTTAACAGGCTTGTATTATTCTATCAGTGGAATTTTCTGTTGATCACACCCCATCCATAGGTGACCTGACTGCTCCCTGCAGTGATTTGCATGGATCTTGAGGGGAAGCAAAAGGTCTCTTTCCCAAGGTCGTGCCCTATCTTCTTCCGCCTCGGAGCGGTGTTGCCTCCTGCTGTCTCTTGTCTCCGTAAAGGATTCCCTGTTCAGAATATCCCCGTGACTCTCTTAGGTCTTTCGCTCGGTTTGGCTCAGCGTTGCACGCGGTCCCGACAATCCTGACACCTTGAGCGCACCAAGGGGCCGAGTGTGCATGTGTTCCCGTTGCTGTTGAGACCGTGCCTGCATGCAGCGGAACAGCATTCCTTGCGTTGAGCAGCTCTGGGAGGAAGGGGTAGCGTGGAGATGCCATTCCCTCATCAGGTCACTGGGGTAGAGTGGAAAATGCAGATCGCTTCCAAGCGTGTCATCTCCTCCTCATACCCGATGAGAATGAACAAGCCCAAAGCGAAATACAGGTTAAACTGAAAGTAATGTTTTCTAACCTAAACGGATAAAAATTGTGATGGATCAGTGATGAATTCATTGTACTATTGGAATAAAACTTACCTAGGCTGTATTTGTTTCAGTATTCTCTGTTATGAACTTGTTTTTTGGAAAAACCACACATGTGCTATGAGTGGTAAAGGCCTCCAGCATGGAATAGAGTTGTTTTAAACTTTTCATGCTAGATCATTTATGAAGTTTATATTTTTGCTCGGAATTTTTGCTCTGGAGAAGATTTTTATTGGGTACATCATTGGTTTCAATGTGGCAAATACTTGTCTTGGAATATAATGGCTCTTACTTTAAAATGTTTTCAATATGCAATATGTCTTTGGGATGACTAAATGGTGAAAATGACAAGAATAAATTTCCAACACGACAGAAAGCTGTTGATTTGTGTTGCATATAGTCTTTCGTTCAGCCTAATCCCGAATCTCAGCCCTTTGCACTTTCTCAATATCTTGTGTCACTCTGCTTTATCAGCTTGCAGTAGAAGATGCTAATCTTTAAAATCAATGAATCCCTGCTTTGAAATTGGGGTTTATTTACCTGTTTTGTACAAGAAGTTTGTGGCCGTGCGGCCTTCCCTTCCCGGTTTAATGCAGTAAAGCCGGGCCCAGCCTGGCCGAGCCGCACGGGCCGGGTCCGGAGCCCCGTTGGCACCGTGTTGCGTGGTGGTTGGTGACGGGACATCCTCCAGATCTCATTCACTCGTCATCCTTTAAGAAACCCCAAACAGCCTTTAAGCAGGACTGTAAATCAGCTTTTCTTGCGGAGCTCGGCCTCAGTGCTGATGCCGGCGGAGGAATGTCCTGATTCACCTCTGCTGTGGGAGGTTTCAGCAGAGCGTGGAGGAGGCAGGGCTGCCTCCTGTTCACTCTGCTCTTGTGATTCCACCCCAGGGCCGAGTTTAAGACACCCCTGTTCCCGKCGGGGCTGTCTTGAGACCTGCTGGACATCCCACGTAAGTGTGTCGCTTGTGCTTCACTGCTTTTAAAAACCAGAATCACAGCTGGTGCGGAAGCATTCCAATAGTTTTGTTGTTTGGGGGGTTTTTTTGTTTGTTTGTTTATTTGTGTGTGTGTGTGTGTGTTATTACAATGTGAACAACATCTCTCTGCTGCTCTTCATGGGATGTTACTGGTGGCAGGGATCACTTCCAGCATCCGTCACTAACCTCATCTTGAATCTCTGCCTCCCCAATAGCAGGGCAGAACACTATTTCTTAGACCAGGGAGGAGAGCACTGAATTACTTCTCTAGCTATTTCTCTGGAGCAAAGTTGCAGGTGGAAAGCAGTGATAAGCTGTGTTCTTTATTAACATTCAGTATCAAGATTAAGCTAGTAAGGCACAGTATTAACACTTTTTTCCCCTATTTATTGTATGTGTAGCCATCACAGTTGATGGTAGCATTTGTGCTCAGAACTCGGCTGTTACCTAACCATAGCTGGCCACTGTTACAGACCTTCATTATTCATTTTTTTTTCCACTTTATAATAATTACGATGAGATGCGAGTGGCGTGCAGCAGCGTGCCGGTGTTTCTCGCTGCACGTGCGGGGTGGTGTGGCCGGGTATCGGGCTCTGTGCTGCTTTGGGCTGTTACTGCTGCTGCGGTAGGAGTACGTCCTGCCTCTGCCGGCCTCTCCAGCCTTATAGGTGTTCTCTGGTTTCCAAAACTTTCACATTTGTGTGATTGCYGTCTGTCTTGAACACTAAATTTAAACTTACTGCCATGGTTCACCTGCAGGTTAGTATACTAGTACACTTATTAATTATAACCCCACCAATAACAAATGATTGATCCCCTGTATTCCCGCTATGTTTTAAGCAAAATACTGTGTGCAGTGAACATGTATGTTCCTAAGCACGTCCCTAACCCTGGTCAGGAAGCAATGGGGAGGTCAAATAACAAGAACCTCTAGTGAAGCAAATGTTGTTTCTTGCTTCAAATAATCAAAGAGCAATAAAAACTGTTTCCTGCAAACTGATGTTCTCTCCAGCAACTGCGAAACAGCCACCGGAATCATGCCAGAGGATGAGTACTTCTGGAATACTTTTTGGCAAGAATTGAGTTGCTTTTCAGACGTGTAGGATCTTGCACTTGTTTGAAATGTGGGTTTCCTGGGAAGCTGCTGCTGGCTGCCATCAGATGGGCAAGGCAATTCCTTGGCGAAGGCTTTGTTCGGTGTAACGTGTATCAAGATGGAAGAGGAGACTACTGAACTGGCCGAGAGCTCTCTCATTTCTCAAAGGCACCTCATTTCTACTCATATACGTGCAGGCTCATATAACAGGGTGTTTATTTGGTTCATTTAATATATATGGTTTCCAGTTCACATGAAATGCAGTTCACTGGAGAATGTGAAAGCACGGTAAGTTTGCCTTTATTCTGAAGTATAGAAAAATAGTTGGGTATTTGGCTATATCCAGYCACATTATGTAATTGTCTTAATTTCTTGTGCTTTAAATAGAGCTTAGCTTCACCTCGATCCTGCTGAGTCAGGTATTTCATCAGAGAGCTGTTATAGCATTCCTTAGACTTTGAGCACATACTGCATGTCTGGTTTTAGTTCTTTTGATTTTGAAGATACACTGGAAACATGGAATTACAAATTTTCAGTGCAAAGAGTACTACCAGTAGCCTCTAAAGAGCAAGCTGGGAAAGTGATTTGTCTCGATGAGTATTAGCTCAGGTGTCTGGTGATGCAAGTGCGAGCAGCTGTGAAAGCCAATTGAGGAGAAAGGATCGTCCGATGACTCACAGCAGAGTCATATCCTGTTAATGCTGCTTAGGGACACACCATTTCACCCTTCCTTATCCCACCTAATGAAGCTGAAAGGAGAGGTGAGAAAAGGACCTTTGGGATGTGAAGAAGGGAAAGCCAATCCTTCAAATACCTTCAAAGATCCAGAGCTTGCATCAAGCAGTGTGCTTGCTCAAGCGCAGCCCAAGTTAAGTGCTGGTTTTTGGAGGCCTTGCAGACATCATGACCTTCGTTGCATCCAGTTCAGRCCTCTAGTTTGCTGTGAAAACGGGAGGTCTGGTGGGTTTGGAGAGCTGGAATCTGGGGCTGATTGATGAAACGTGGTCGTGCCAACTCTGGCTCATGCAGGTGGCTGTTAGTCCAAGCCTGGTGTTAAGCACATGCAAGCAACTTCCAAGTAATGCCTATGTCTTAAATCATGTGAATATTATAGCAGAAACAACTTGATTTAGCAGAGTCTAACAGAACCTACCTGCACTGTCTGTGTTAGCAGACTGAAGCTTTGTGCTTCTTACTACAGTTTTAGTGGTGTGGGTTGCGGTCAAACTAAGGGTACTGCACGCCCAGCACCTTGGTCCTGTAGGTGTGTGGTTGTCCTGACTGGGGCCATGAGAAATGTGGCTTTCCCCTTGCACCCCCAAGGGGGATGGAGCTTTATGAAGGAGCAATCTGCAGGTGTCTTGCCGGGGGGAAACGGGGAGGAACGGTGTGTTTTGGAGCAAGTTCCCAGGCAACGCAGAGGAGAAGGGAATGTGGCAGAGAGGGTTGTCAGGAAGAAGTGGGGATCTGGGCAGAGCAGAGGGTATCCTTGAGGCCCCCAGAGAGCGTCCCCATCTCCGTTCCTGCCTGCCCCMAGGCAGGGGTTCGTGGTGCACGTGCCGCTCCTGTGGAGCGGGACATGGTCCTGCTCGGGAAAGAGCCGTGACCTGCACGGGTGCTGCCGTGTGGAAGATGCTGCTTAATGCAGCACGAAAGAGAYGGGCCTTGGAGACAGGAGCTGCCTTCGCGCAGCATCCCCAAACCTCCCAGGAGGGAGAAGCTTTGCTCCCTCCTGGCGCTGGCCTGTGTGGGATCACGCAGTCTGCCACACGAGGTGTTGGCCTCAGGCCTAAAGCTGGGCCTAAGCACATTCCCCTCTCTGAGAGCAAGAGACCTGCTTGCTTTTTGCAACAGGGTCAAGGTGACGTGGAGCTTTGCTTGCAGCACTAAGCGGGTGAACGTGGAGAAGGCAGCAGTCAGCTGTGGCCGGCGTGTTTGCTCAGGAGACAGCCTTCTGTCGGCGTGCAGGGAGCAAAGGGAACTCTTTTGTCGTAGTAATCTGTCATAGGGTAACTTTAAAGGATGAAGTTTAGTGGGGATCTGCTCGTAGGTACAAACGCTTGTGCATTCGTGGTGGCCTAGCCTCGTTACAGGTAAAACTCCTGCACACAAGAGGTGGGAGTGCCAGGTTTTGGTGTAGGGCTCAGTGAAAGCGGATCTGTGCATGGCCCTTCAGAAGGTGGGATGTGTGGGCTTTGCCCGCTGTAGGAAGAACCGCTGGTCCTAGCACGTCCTCTGCGTGGCCTTAGTTGAGAACTGTGCTGCTTTGGCTAAGTCACACACTGTGAATGAGATGCTTTTGATGCATCTATCACCTCATTCATTGCCTCATCCATAGAGCTTTGCTTAAACCATTCCTGTGGTTGCGACAGGCAAAGATTCCTTTGAAACTTCAAAAGAATCTTTGCTCTGGTGATGTTTTGTCTCCTTCTCCCTCCTGTACTATAATGTCTATAATACACATGGAAAAATTATCTGCAATCTGCTGTTTTGCTCTCTATACACATGCAAGTGGAAAATGCTTCATGGAATGCCCTCTGCTCTCCTGCGAATTTGGACAGTGCAATTTATAGTGTAGGTTTAATGTTAAATAAAAGTGAGGAAAATGAGACGGTTCACTTTCTTGCAAGAAGTGGATGTCGATACTGGGAGCTGAGCAGCAGAACAGACACCCCGAAGCTGCAGGCAGCCCCCGGCGCGCCCGCGTGCAGCAGCGCTGCAGCCCGCTGCGTTGCTGCTCGGCCGCTGCCCTGCACCCCTCGGCCCTGGGACTGTGGGCACGGCGCGAAAGGCTCTGCCCGTTGTACGGCCCGGGATGAGGCACCCTGATCCTGGCTTATCCTTAATTGTTACGAAAATGTGGGAGGAAAAATTCAGTTCACGCTCTGCAAAACCAAACTATAGGGTAAAAATAATCCCTCTCTATTCTCTCCTAAACAGAACTGCTCCTGGAAAGCAGAAACAAACCCTAGTAATTGCTCTATGTCCCGGGAGTCCTTAACAGAGCATCTGCAAACATGACAGGAACGAGGTCTGCTACTGGATCACCACAGTTCTCAGCAGTGACAGAGCTCAGATCGTTCCTTACTGTCTAAGCGCTGTGCGTGTGCTCGGGGCTGTGCTTTGCAAAGAAGATGACATTATTTGCCCGCTGCAAGGAGGTTGAAATCTTAACATCCTGAACAAACGGAAGGAGAGTTTTTTTCTGACTGTCCCAAATCCTCATAAAATGTAAGCTGCGGGGAGAGGGGAGGCCATGTGCATGCTTGGTGTTAAAGAAAAAAGTTATTTGTGCTTAGTATAATGGCAATATTTTTCAGTTGCAGCTCTCCTACGTGGAAATTAAATCTCCCTAATAATGGGCAGGGTGAGAGCTATGAGAGCTCCATCACTTTTAACTTAGCCGATTTTTCCAAGAACGAAAAATGTGTCAAACGTGTCCCGGGTCACCTTTGGACTGTTTCATCTTCCTGTGTTCTGTTTGTATCTGGCCAGTTCTTGCCCTGGTTGCTAAGAAAGTCAACATGGTTCGTTTTACAACTTGGAGAGTTGCARCTTCCTGGATTTGATCGAAGCGCCACCACCTTCTATTAATATAATTGCCTCATCTCTTACTGCAGAATGGGAGCCTTAAATGGCTTGGGGAGAGGGGATTTCAGGAACAATGCATATGACACACATATGTGATTCATCTTCAAGGGTTCGTGGTTAAGAAACACTGTCTGAGTCAAATCAGCGTTGTGCAAATGAATTTAACTACTCCATTTCAAACTCATTTGTTAGCAAAGTTCTTTTTTATTTTAACTGTGGGAAAATGCAGACTTGCAGCCTGCTGGGGAGTGTAGAGCGCCCCATCCCAAGCACAAGCATGGGTCTTTTGTCCTTTCCGAGGTTCCTCTAGAAATCTGGTTTTGCAGCGCTCTGAAAGCCCTTTGTAAGTGATGCCTGAACCATAAAGCACCAGTAAGCAGTGCCTCRCTGCTGCGATTCACTGCATGAGTCACCCAGGGCACTGATGCGCTGGGCTCTCAGGAACCGTCGCTGAAGTGCTCGGTTTCCTCCTGCAGAGTTTGCTCGTGGCTGCTAGGAGGTATCACCACGTTCGGGTTCGGGCTTTTGTGCATAAGGGAGCACGTAGGAAATGTGCGTTGGGAGCTGGACGAGCCGCGCGCCGCGCCAGGGCACGGCTCTGGGCGCTGCCAGGGGTGCTCGCCTGCGCTGCAGCTCGCCGTCGCGCGCTGCGAGACGAGCCGCGAGCAGCCCCGGCCGCGCTCCTGCCTCTGCTCCGGACCCGGGCGCAGGCAACTCGCTGCCCGCGGAGAAGCAGCGGGCACTCTGGAAGGCTCCGGCCCGGGGGAGCTGCACCTCGGCAGCAGTGCAACCAGTGACCCTTCGACCACTTGCCGGAGAGAGGGGGAAGCCCTGGGTTCTCATCTGGATTTTCTGTGCTCTGTTTACAAAGGAAATAGCTCTTGTAATGAGCSACCACGAGAAGCGGGGTCCCGCTCCCCTTGCCTAGCGAGGCGGCGGCCGCAGCGGCCCTCCCTCCTAGCAGTGAGGAGCAACGGGGTGGGCACCGTCCAGGCAASGATGGAGGACTATAAACTGTATAGGCCTATGGATACGTATAAAAATATGAAATTATTTGTTAGTGTTTTCAGTATTTCCATACAAAACTGCTACGTGAAAAGCCAGAGTCCTGGTGGACACCAGAACAAGGAAAGTCTGCAGAGAGGCTGAGCTCATCCTGGAGACCGAGGCCTTAGCATCCCCTTTGGTGAAGGTTAGGAGAAGGTTGGTCCKCTACCCTTGTCTGCCCCAGCCGGGGGGCCGCGTGTCCCTCATCACAGAGCCTGAGGAACAGGAGGTCAGGGGAGCTCGGGGGTTCCTGAAGCCCTCTTGGCTAGATAAGGTATCTG
This sequence comes from Nothoprocta perdicaria, assembly GCF_003342845.1. Taxonomy (NCBI): domain Eukaryota; kingdom Metazoa; phylum Chordata; class Aves; order Tinamiformes; family Tinamidae; genus Nothoprocta; species Nothoprocta perdicaria. The sequence goes on along the minus strand of NW_020456198.1, from coordinate 8,806,725 downwards.
GAGCACCTGTGCTGGTGTATAAATACTGGGGATGCTGCAGTCCTCCCTTCCTGCACCTGCTGCCTAAGCCTGTGGTGCCTGTGGCCTTCTCTGAACTCGTTCCTTGGTAAATGAAGATGATCGTGATGTTATTCCAGGGATAGAACGGGRTTTTCCAAACCCTTCTTGAGTAGCAGCTATTGCCCCTTCTCTCTGGCTTAAGGCACAGCTGGCTAATGAACTTTTGGGCCAGATTCTTGCTCTCTCTCATCTGGTTCCCGTGAGGACCTCCAGCACACTCCCGTGATCAGCTGGAGCAGCAGGAACGGCCACAGGGTGATGGGGCACCCATGGATACTGGCCAGCAGCCCGGCACCTTGCCCTCCTGAGGGCTCTGGGCTGCAGGGAGGATTCAGAGGAGGCCACCCACTTGCTTCTGTGGTTCCCCAAATGTTTCTCTCTCTCTGTTGCCAAAGCCTCAGACTGAAACACGAGGAAAACCACATTTGAAGAGGTCCTGTCTGCTCAGCTCCCTTGGGAGAGGTAACTTTCTCACAGGGCTTCAAGCTTTATTTGGAGCTTMTCGTCTGTCGTGCAGCTGTGCTCCGGTGCCTCCCTGAGGGAGAGGCCGGCTCCTCCTGCACGGTGGTCGCCCCAGCCTAGGGGGGCAAGGGGAAAAGTGGCTTTCGCTGCTGTGACCAGGAGGACACGGATATTTTGGCCTGTTCTGAAGACCCTGTCCGCTTCCCAGGAGTAGTTTTAGTCCCATCTTCACGTGAAGATCTTCAAGAGTARCCTTGAGATATCATTTACCTGGACAATGTGCTGTGCTCAGTGTCTTTAGGGACCCGGGTCTCTTCCCAGGTCTTACTAAGATCCTGGTTAGCCATCTGGAAATCTCATCCCGTGATTACTCCAGGGTCTGGAAGACCTTTTGTAACTACTAATCCCAGAAACAGATTTTCCCTTCATCCTGTCTGTCAACACAGCCTTTAATTTACCTCGGGGGCTTCAGCACATGTTTGAAGCATCACTACCTTACCGGTACAGCCCATGTTTTCTGAACTTTTCCAGTGGTCCTTACCTCTATTTATAGCTCACTTCTGGCTGCTGCTTTCTGAGAAAAGGCCTATTTAGTGGATATTTAGTAAGAGCTTCTGTTTCCTTACAAACTCRGGAATTTTATTTGCACATCTAGAGCAGGAATCACTATGATTTAGGGTACCATGAGTGTGAAGAAGATAAATAAAGTAGATAAAAATTATGCTAAAAAATACTGATCTATTTGAAGTGCAAATAATTAGAACAAAAGGAATATTCAGAACCCAACTAGTGCCATAATGGAGACTTCCTTCCTTCCTTCCTTCCTTCCTTCCTTCCTTCCTTCCTTCCTTCCTTCCTTCCTTCCTTCCTTCCTTCCTTCCTTCCTTCCTTCCTTCCTT
>NW_020456198.1:8790494-8805024 GCF_003342845.1 Nothoprocta perdicaria | reverse complement strand
CTTTCTTTCTTTCTTTCTTTCTTTCTTTCTTTCTTTCTTTCTTTCTTTCTTTCTTTCTTTCTTTCTTTCTTTCTTTCTTTCTTTCTTTCCCATTGGTTCTTGTTTACTCAACAAAATCACTTTCGCAGAGTTTGCTGTATCCGTCTTACTGCCGCTTTGCAGAGGCAGCAGAATGAAGCCCCATGACCTGCGCTCCGTCCGGCGCGTTAGCGGGTCTCTGCTGCACCCTTGCCCCGGCCGGAGCGTGTCCGCAGGGCAAGGAGGCCAGGGAGGTGGCCCTGCTTGTGCCCAAGCCAAACCACCGTCGTGGACCCGCGTAGACACCCCTGGTCCTTGACCAGGAGCCTTGTGTGCTTCAAGAGGCGGGTGTAAAGCAATCTGCCAGGAGCGAAAGCGGGAGGGCTGCCTCCTCTTCCTTCCTTCTTGCTAAGGAAGGAGTCAGATGGAGAAACGCTTCTTGAGAGAGACAGAAAGCCTTGACCTCATTGCTGTTCTAAATATACTCTTATGGTCCCCGAAAGGCCCAGCAGGATGTAAAGCCACCAGTTCCAGGCTTCTTGATATTGCCTTCAAAGTGCTTCCTTTTATGCAGTAATCTTAAAAGTAGTCCAAGGGAGCACTCACGCAATTACTTAGATATTCCAGCTATGCCACCAATATGGAAACTGAAGTGGTGATGTTTTCCACAGGCAAAGCTCCGCTCCTTAGTTGAATGCAATGGTTGGTCTTCTGCTTGCCTGTGGGCTGCTGCTTTGCAGCTGCTGAGCTAAGAATGATGGCTCGATATCGAGTTAAGAARATGGGACCATAACCCAGTGGCCAAAACCCTCTTCTGTTTAAGGACTTAAATGATTTTTTAACTATAGCCATAACCTCTTCTGGAAGAGAAGCTCCATTTCAGCTACCTATTTTTTTTATTCAATGCACATTTTGCTTGTTTTACTTTTTGAGAGTATGTTGACCATCTTTCAGTTAGCACCAGGCCATGAGACAAATGGCTCATGTAATTCTATTGCTGAATAGCAAAGTTAGTTACGGTAGAAACTGTTTCTATCCCTTAACCTTGAAGAAGTTGTCAAGTGCAGTTGCCGACCTTCTTCGAGGTGTCACCTCCAACGGTGCATTTACCTTGTTCGCCCGTGGACCTGCACGCTGGCACTGCGCGCTTGCTGGGCCGCAGCTCTGCCGCACACTAGGACTAACTAACAGGAATGTGTTGTGAAATGAGTGGTGTTTTGGCCGGTTGCGGTGTGTGCAGGGGAGGATGGTTCGTTTTTCCCTCCCCTCTCTGTGTAAGTGCAGCCGTAGCGGCAGGGCCGGGTTGTGGCCTCGGAGGCAGCTGAGGGAGCTCGGCTGGAGCCCGGAGAGCAGCAGCAGATGCTCTGGGCCCRGACTAATTTCTGGGCCTGGACTAAGGAATTTCTGGGAGGGCGAGCGGCAGCACCGCCCCGCTCGCTTGGAGCAGTTTCCAGCATTGCAGGAAGCACCGTCAAAGTGGAAAGGTAACCTGAGGAGCACTTGGAGATAGGGAATTCCTCCTGCTCAAACACACGTCCTGCGGAGCCGCTGCTGGGAAGAGATGTGATGAGTAAGACGGGGTTTCTCAGGCTGAGAGAGACGGAATGGGGGAGAAAAACACTTCTAAACACTCAGAAAGTGCCGGAGTCTAAAACTCTCCTCCCAACTGGAAAATTTGTGGTTAATAAAATGCAACAGACTTTTAACAAGCTTTATTTAATCTGAGCATTTGGCTAATTCTCCTGCTTTGAGGTCAAAGTTTGATTTTCTGATGTGTGTGGCTTGGGAACTGGAATGTCARGAATTAGGGGAGGAAGTAGAGGTTAGGAGTTTATGACTTCTTGTAAACGAGCCCATTTTTTCATACCCATCAGAGGCGTACTTCAGCAGCTATGTTTCTGAAGTTAGTGACACACAGACGGGCTGATGTCTGCCTGTGCTTTTTCTTATTTTATTATTTATTTTCCCCTGTCTGACGTGATCGCATCTGTCATGGGTGGGTTTAATTTTGCCCTTTCACACATGGAACCTCGTTGCTCCTTATTTGGAGAACAGCTCTGGACGTTGTTGTACAGATGCTGTGAAGTTATATACTTACTCCGTTAGGTTAGAGAATGGAAAAATGGGTGGTTTATTATCCCTATTACTCATTAAAAATAGTTTTTAAAATAGCTCTCTGTTCACAACGAGCCGCTCCACAGTGACACGGGCGGCTGGGAAGCTGCAGCCAACGTCTTCCCTTTGTTGCTAGCTGTATGTGTTATAAACCCACGTGTTTGCGGGTTTCCCTCGGGATTCCTGCAGGSACGGCTTTCGGGATCCGTGTGCTTTTCCCATGGCCACAGGGCTCTTCCTGCTTTCCCCGTTGGTTTTGGGATGCCCGACACCTGGCAGCTCCTGCCGTCTCCGTGGCTTCCCCCTTCCCCTGGTCAGTACTGCTGGTTCATAGACATGTGACGGTTCTAATCCGAATTTAACTCRGAATATCCCACAATATCTCCAGCGATAGTCCTGAGGACTTTTCCAAGCTCTCTGCATACAGGAGCTGCAGAAAGAGGCCGTGTTGCAGGAGACGGGTCCGCATCCCGCCCTGGCTCTGCTGCCCGCAGCGCGAGCCTGCGAGTGATTCGCTTTGTTCCTAAGTGCAGCACAGGGCATTGCCAAACCYGGGGATTTATCGGAGCCCACCCGTGTGCTCTGCAAAAAATAGCTCATCTTTGGACAAAAGGAGAAGGGATTTTTTGAGCCTGCGGTAATTACTCCGGGAATAATGATGATGCTCAAAAGACAAAAAGCTGCTTCCTAAGGTTTGTGAAAGTTGGAGATAAGGACAATGGGAAGTTAAGGGCTGCAAGTGTTGGGGCTGGCGCGCAAGGCGAGCGGAGGCCGGGGCGGCTCCCGCGGGATGGAGCYCTCGATCCGGGGGGTTCGGGGAGGTCGACGGCTCCCGGGACACCACGGGCCGGGTGAAAGCCGTTTTCCACTGGGAGGACGGTGGGCCTGACTGTGTGGAGAACCTCATGATTTGTCTCCTGGTTTTTACCATGTAAGTCATGCTTTGCTCTGTACAGCATTGTGATATAGTTTGTATACATTATGTAAAATAAGTTGTATTCTATTATATTGAAGAAGAACGGATATAAAATAAAGTCAAAGGATGGAGTAAAGCAGCTGTGTGGTGAGTGGCCCTTCGCTCCGCGGCTCGCGCTGCCGCCCAGGCGCGGCGGGCTTGGAGACCTGCGTGCCGCTGCGGCGGGGATGGGGCGCTCTCCGCGTGGCGATGCCCGGGGCAGGGCAGCCTGCTGTAAATCCTCCTTGCACGTGCCCTGACGTGGTGCCCRTCTCGCCAGGAGCCGCTCCTGGAGGCCGCTCGATCCCGCGCAGCCCTGCGCCGCGGAGCCCCCGGTCGCTGCCGGCGCAGCAGGGAACGCTGCTTGTGGACCGGCACGGAGCACTCCCGATCCAGGGAAACCAGGAACCTCTGGGATTTTGGTGGAGGGGGAGGARGGGAAAGGAGGGCTAGGAGCCCTTCCCACAGCTGCTTGGCTGTCCCAGGAGGTGAATGTGCTCGTGCCGGKACTAACATCTTTGTCCATGAAAGGAGGTGAGGAGAGACCCCGCTTCAGCGTGTCGCTGAGGGGACGAGGCCGGGGGTCCCGCTGGGTGGGAATCGCCCCCGAGCGCGGCTGCGGCCASACCACGGATTAACGGAGGGGCCGTGGACAGGGCCGCGCTGGGTCCGAGCTCGTGGGTCCCGGAGCGCAGCGAGTGACGCAGKGGGGCCGCGTCCTGCCCTGCCTGCGAGGTGCTGCTGGCGGCCGCCCAGGCCGGAGCGCGGCCCAGCTGCGGCGCTGGGATCACACTGGGCCCTGCGGTGCTGGGAACACACCAGGCCCCGCGCTGCCGGGGAGAACCCCGCGGGAACCGCGTGCCGGRGGCCGCGCTGCCCGTCCTGCGCCTGCCCTCCCTGCGGCTCCCCTCCGTTCCTGCAGYGCCGCCCCCATCCCCTCAACCCCCCCGGGTCTCCCCTGCCCCTGCGGAGGCTCCTGCACCGTTGGCTGTGCCCAAGGCCCGGCCACCAGCGCCACGCGGCAGCGAGACGCAGGCGGCAGCGGGAGCCGCGTCTGCCTCGCGGTGCCGGGAAGGCTGCGGGAGCCCCGGCCTCCCTCGCCAGCCCCAGGGCACCCTTTGGCCGCAGCTCTATGCCCGCCTTTCCCAAAACCTGCTCCACTATCTTCTCCCACTGTTGATTCCAGCAGGTGCTTTTAAACACAGTGACCGCCTCTCGCTTCTCCAGCCCTTGTTTTTGTCTCTCCTCCTCACCTGTTTGCAGGTTGCTTTGGTGCGGAGAGATGAGCTAGTGGCCCTGCTCTCCTGGACACGACTGATTTTCTTTCCGCTTTTTCAAACCAGAGAGTTTTTAAGTGGCATGTTTATATGCACAGGCCTCCTTCTCTAAACAGAGGATGTCACTGACTTTGTGAGCAGATATTACAAAAGAATTGGAGAAATTGGAGGAATTGTGTGTTAAGAGCTTTGAGCATCTCCCGTTGCAGGACGGCCAAAGCAGCGGCCAAAGCAGYGGTCATCGTGAGGACCTTGTCCCCGGGCTGCTGGAGCATCGTGCTCCGAGCAGCACTCCGGGCTCGTGACCACCAGCAACTGTGCTGGAAACCAGGGGTCTGGGGCTCGGGGGAGAGTCTTTCCCGCAGCCTGCTCCAGCTGCGCAGCCTCCCGGCTCTCCTGGCACCGCGGGTCAGTGCTTTACATCTGCTTTAAATCTGCTTTAAATCTGCCTAAAGGGCAGCAAGGCGTTGGTTAYGTTTCGGTGGAATTGGAGGTGAGGGCGAATAAAGGATACCTAAAATCCAAAGTGGCTCCGTCACAGACTCACTCGTCAGCGCGGAGCTGCCAGCCCCRTTCCCAGGAGAGGAGCTTTAAAAGCGCCTTTCTTGGGTAGCTTAAACGAGACGCACGTGGGAGGAAGGAAAGCGGGGCTTAGCCGGGGCTCGGCGCATGCGCCTCTGTTTCTAGGATAAACACAACACACTGGGCAAACATTTATTTCTGCCCCTACTGTTGCAGAGCAAATTTTCCCACAGCTTTTGACAGAGATAATCTGTTTTTTAGCCGYGGTGGTGAATTTGCAATGACAAGTTTTCATCCTGAATGCTTCAGAACTTGCTGATTGGTTCTCACGCAATTATTGTGATTAACAACGAGGTTTTCAGACTGGGATGAAAGGGTCTTGGAGGCTTTGGGAAGGATGTGGCTCTGGGTTCCTCCTCTTTCCCTGGATTTGTTTTCCTCCACATTTTTTGYACTTGAATCAAGTTCTTTGAAAATCAAAGAAAATTGCATCTTAGGAATATTTCATATCTCCACCCCTTCTGAGAAGAGCTTCTCAGGGGTGCGGATGAACACAAGGTTCGAAAAAGGCTTTTTTTTTCCCAAACAGAAAAAAAATCAGCTCTGTRGTAGGAAAAAAATAAATAAAAGGTAGAACCTCAGCGAGCAGATGAGAGCTTTAGCTGGTGCCTTGTGTGAGAACGGAGGCTGAGGAGCACTCGGGATAACTGCTGGCTACCGGGGAGCTGGGATCTCCCGCTGGGAACTGCCGGATATGTTTACGTTTCCTGTTCCATGTAGGATGTGGTGTGAGAAACCTGCCAGGAACATCGTTTGGGGACGCTCACTGCGGCCTCGCGGCGCTGCCGCTCGCGCTCCCGCCTTGCGGCCCGTTCCCAGGCTCGGGGCTCTCCCGGCACCGCTGGCGCTGGCCGAGGGCAACGGAGTGAGACGGGGGCAGCCGGTGCCTGGGACGAGCTGCAGCGCCGGCCGCTCCGGCGCCGGATCCCGGCCCGTGTGGGTCTCTGCGGCTCCCGACACGCGGGCTGCTCGGCTACGTTAGCAAAGTGCCCGCGGGGCTTCGCGCACGCTGCGCGAAATGGAAGTACGAGCTGCACCGCTGATGCGATCTCCACACGGCTGGGCTTGGAAAGCTGGCTCCGTTTGTAGACATCATTACTTTTACAGTGACTTTTCAAAGTGCATTATTGCTGCTAATATTGTGTGTCTGTATTTTAAACGTAATTTCCCTGGACTCCAATAATGTGTTCAAACAGGGTTTTGTTCTCTAAACAATTTTAACCCCAGATTTGCCATTCGGGGAGACTTCGGGCCCGAGGCAAGGCAGCAGAAAGGAGATTGCTGGCTAAGTAACACCAGATGCAGGGGAGGCTGCGGCCACTAGAGAGCTCCCAGACGAGGCGGCCTTCCAGGGCCAAATACAAATGTTCTGTAATGAAAGCAGAAATTCTCTTTTATTTTAGGGCACGGCTGTGAAACACAGCGAGGTTCTGAGGAGGGGAAGTTGAGGAATTGTCACATTGCTGCCCTGGCGAGAAGCACAGTTATCCAATTTGCATGTTCCGTGTTGCAAAGAAAGCCGCCCACGGGCTCCCGAGCACCCTCGCGAACAAAGTCCGGACAATTCTTTGGAACGGGGGCCGTGCAGTGAAGCCGGCGAGGGGGGATGTGGGCCGCGGCCGAGGCGCCGCTGTGCCTGCGGCCCCGCTCCGCGCTCACAGCCGGGCACAGCCAGCGCGCGGGGAGAGGGGCAGCACGAGGGCCTCCTCCCGGGCTCCCTCTGTCACCTCTTTCATCAAGGCCCCCGGGAGCAGGGACAAAATCCCCTTTCTCTGCCGTGCGGGACGGTCTGTAGCGCGCGGGGCTGCTCTCTGGGAATAACCTGGGTCCAGAGGCACTTGGGCTTTGCGGGAGCTCTGGTCTGGGCTGCCCCGCTCCTGTGTGGCCGGGTGCCGTGGCCGGGGGCTCTGCGGGACCCTCCTGCCCGCAGCCGGAGGGCAATGCCATGGCCGGAGCCCTCGCTCTGCTCCTCGCGGCAGCCGCCTCCGGTCCCGGCGCTTCTGCATCGCTGGGGAAAGGAGGGGGCGCAAAAAGCCCTGCCAAAGGCTCCCCCTTCCCTCCGTCCGCGTCGTGGCCCTGTCCCGGGGGGCTTGGTGGCGGCAGGAATGCGTGGGAATAGCGGCAGGGCTCGAGGGCGGCTGGTGGCAGGGCCGGGCAGTGGGAAAGGCTCCCCGAGGGCTCCGGCCCCGGCAGCGGGACACGGGCCCGGCCGCGGAGCCGCCTCCTGCCGGGACGTCAGCGCGGGGCGGCGGCGCCCGCCGGCTCCCGCCTCCCGGGCCGGGAAGAGTTAAAGTGCGCGGCTGCGAGATGGAGTGAAGGCCGAGCCCGCAGCCGGGACTGCAGCTGCTGCGAGCGAGCGCACCGGCACCGGCACCGACACCGACACCGGCACAGGCACCGACACCGGCACAGGCACAGGCACCGGCACCGGCACAGGCACCGACACCGGCACCGGCACCGGCACCGGCACCGGCACCGACACCGGACCGGGCGGGGCAGCAGCGGCCGCGTCTGCGGTAGGTGCCGGCCCCGCGCGCGGGACTCGCCTGCAAACGGCAGCGGGAGGCGCGGGACTCGCCTGCAAACGGGAGCGGGGGGCGCGGGACTCGGCTGCCAACGGGAGCGCGGGGCGCGCGGGAGCCGCCGCGGGCGCGGGGCAGCGGCTCGTGCTGGTCCGCGATCCGCGCCCACGGAAGCGCTCCCGGCGCCGCGCGTGTCCGCGCCGGCTGCTCAGACCCGCCCCGCTGCTCCCCGCAACCCGGGACATTGGGACTTGTTGCTCTGGGGCTGCTTGTGTCTTAGCGCGGGGCTGGGGAAGAAAGTGCTCTGGTTAGAGAACGGCTTGCAGGCAGCGGGGAAGATGCTGGGGTTTTGTCTCCTCCTTGTGCAGAGGAGTGATGGACAAATCCTGAACTCTTCCTCGTGTGATGGGCAGCTCTTTAAACAATAAGTGCAAAAAGCAGAGGATGTTTGTTTACAGTTCCTAAACAATGGAAGAGATCGGGATAAACAGAAATAATCTTTGTTTTGAAGTGAAAACATCAGACTCCGCTTGTAAGCGGTGTCACCCATGATCTCATGCGCTGCGGCTGTGCTGTCTCCCAGCTATTTGGTCTGTCGAGTGAAAGCGAATGCCCTCTCGTTTAAAGGGTCTGGACTTAGCTTATCTGCAGTATAAACAGGAACAGTCTTCACTAAGTTTTTTGTATAAATCATTTATCATTTAACTAAACAATAGTAAAATGTCTCCTTGTCCAGAATTTGAGGCTTTCCTTAGAAAGAAGCCAGAAGAAAATATTTCCCTAAAATCTGAGACTTAAACATTTACTTTTTCATTAAAATAATCTCACGTTGGCTCTTAGGTGGATCTCTGTCTAGTGGCAGTTTCTGATTAGTGTGAATGGAATTGCAATCACCATGTTTTGGAGTCAGAAAGCTCAAATTGCTCTTTATTGGCCTCCGAGTTGCTAGAACCAAATTCTCATGAGGTGCTTTCTGGCCAGCGATGAGGCTCTTGATTAGAGAAATGCAGATCTCCTCCTAGCTGCGTTTGATTTATTCCTCTGCGTCTTCGAAAGCAAGTCCATGTCATCCTTTGGAAGCCTGCACGCCTCCACATGCTAACGTGCTGGGAGAAAGAAAACAGATTTTCATTTATTACCGCCCTCCTCACAACGGCACCCAAGGCGGGTTTTGTGGCACAAGAGGCCTGGGGGTCCCCTCGGGAGCTGCAGCAAGGACCTTGGAAGCTGGTGGGACGAGACGTGTCCCTGCCCCGGGCAGCCCTTTGGGTGGGAAAGGGGCCCTTTCCTCCCCAGCGCTGCAGCGGGCTCCCCTTGGTAAAGCAGAGGCGCTGCGAGGAAGAGGAGAGCAGGGAAAGCCCAGGATTGCTCTGCAGCTGAGGTCACGGCGAAAGATTTCCGTAGGCAGCCGGCAACGCGCCCGAGCGGAGCAGAACCTGCCCGGGCTGGTGGAGCTGCTCGCCAGGGCCGTGGCGCTGCTCCCAAGGCAAGGACGACGCTCCCCTCGCTGCTTTGCAAGGACAACGCTCCCCTTGCTGGTTCCGAGGACGACGCTCCCCTCGCTGCCTTGCAAGGATGATGCTCCCCTTGCTTTTTGCTGCTAGGGATGGTTTTCCGTGGGCTTCTCGTGCTGCCGCCCTGTGTGTGCAGTGCGCGCGGTGCCACGGGCAGAGGATTCTGCTGCATCCTGTTTTTGTGGAGGGCCTTTCCTCTTAGTAGTGGTAGTGAAAACAAACATGTGGGAGAACAATGGGATTTTTTTTTTCTGCTTTCCTCTGTATTTCAAAAGGCAGCAGAGAAGCGTTTAACAATTAAATGAAGCACATTACCAAAAAAGGAATAGCTATAGGTTAATTGGGAAAATAAATGTAACTGTGCGAACATGCAATCACAAGCCCAAAGGTCATTCCTCGTTTCAATCCACCTTTTTACAGTTGAAAGCTTATTCACTAAATACACTGTGGAAACAGGGCACGGTGACAGAACAATGCGGGGCCATAAAGCTGTTATCTGCAAGAAAAGGAGGGTCAGCTTCACACCCAGCGCAACACCCTCGCGGGCGGCTCGGGGATTTCGCAGCCTTCTGAGTCATCGGCTCAGCATGGAGCAAATTCGATAGCATGGAAAATATTTCCTTCCTTCAGATAACCCTGTAGGTATTTTATTTGTTAAAGTATTTTGAATCAAGTGAGCAAGAATGATCCTTATTCTTGTAAAAAGAAAAAAGAAAGCGGGTTGATAGTGAGATTGGTTCTTTCTAGGAATAAAAGCCGCTCACCTTCCAGAGGGCAAATGATCCCTTTGGAAGCAGGGACTGTAAAACCAGTGACAAGGTGCAATGTGACGGGTGGGACCAGGGAGGCAGTCATTCCTGTTGGAATTTGTGGTGTCATTAGCGAAGCAGCCGGTGCCGGGCGCGCGGGCGCTGCCCTGGGGACGGGCTGGCTGTGCCCCACGTCCCCGTCCTTGGCCGCGCGCCTCAGCCCGTCCCCTGCCCCGGCACGTCTTGCAGCATCCGCCCCTGCGGCAGAGGGGCCCTTGTGCCGCCGGCAAAGCCCGCGTGCTGCCGGACACACTTGCAGGAAAACTTGCACGCAAAGGAAAACCACTCTTTTCCTTTGCAAAGGGCCCCRTGGCCGGGCTGTGCCGGCCCCGCGCACTCGGCTCTGCCCCGTGCTTGGGCATGGGCAGTTTAATAAATAACGTCGCGTTGTTGCGACGGGCGCTCCTGCAGGAGCGACATGAGCTGGTGCCCGGCCCTGGCCCCCGAGGCCAAGTGGAAAGGCTGAAGGTATTTTGGTGGAGCCGCATTCACCRCAGCTTCCTGGTGACATCCAAGTGCCCCGAGGCATGGAGACGAGGCTGGAGGACTTTCTTTTTAAGCGGAGGAAAAGAAAAAACCTGCAATAGCATCAAAATATTATGTTCAGCATGATTCTAAACAAAACGTTCAGACTTTGCAATGAAACTTCTCCTTTCAAGTACTGATTTGTTTTTAGTATTGTCCAATATGTAATGCAAACAGCTGAAAAGGAAAAAGAGAASAGAGGTTTTGTACTGTCTGAAACTCAGGGTAGGTATTTTTTATGATGCTCCTCCAGAGAATTTAATGCTTTTGTATTTTAGATCCAATACATGACGCTAGATTTTAAAATCCTTTGAAAACAGGACATGGCCTTTCTCACACTTCTTGTAATAAAAAGCTGAATGTGAAAGTGACAGTGCTCAGAAAAAAGAACATTTTGTATAAACTCGTAGTTTGTACCAAATAAATTACCCTTGCAATCACGTTGCTGGTGACAGCTTATGCAGAGTGCACCCTTGCCCCGCAATGCATCCGAACAAATCAAATATACATTGTTGGGGAAAAAATCCTTGTCTTTTGTCAAAGGGCCCAAGTGCTGTCAGCAACCATATTGTGGGAACTGCAAGCTGGAAACAAACAGATCATTAGAGGGTGACTTAAGGTTTTGTGATTTAATTCTAACCATGTTGAGCGAGGGAAGTGGAGATGTGTAATTCCAGGAAACCTGCGCTCCAGAAGGCTTTTCTTCTCTAATGAAAAGCTGGTATTTTTATTGAATGCAAAGTGCTTTGGGTGACAAAGATGGTTGCACATAGAAAATGTGAAAYTCCATTTGGTCTGCAGAAAATATGCAGAATATTTGAGGAGAAGTAATATTGCAGTTGGTAAAGCTGGGAATTCTTTAATTTTGTGGAAAYGCTTAAGTGCTTTCCAGGAGTTTATTAGTGAGATAAAATAATTTTGCACCGAGGCTGCCCGGAGCCCTGAGCCGAGCGGCTCCGGCCGAGGAACCCGGGAGCCAGGGCTGCTCTGGGCTCTCCCGGGAGCTCTCCATGGAGCCCTGCAGCTCCCAGCGTCTCAAGAAAACAGCGTTGGAGGCTGGGGGTGATGGGACCCCGCAGGGAGGGCGGCAAAGCTGCAGCCCGGGCCCTCGGCGCGGGATGGAGCGGCTCCTGCCGCGGGACAAGGCTCCGTGCCAGCGGCCTTGGGCCTCGGTGCTCTTCCTCTCCCTCTTTTGTCCTTYGCTGGGTGCTTCCCTGCTGTGTGGCCGGGAGCCCCCGTCCTGCTCCGCTCCGGCAGCTGCTGGAGTTCTGCTCCCTCGGGGGAAGCTCTTTCGGTCTCTCCCCCCTTCCCGTGGACAGGCGACTCCTGTCTTGGCCTTCCCGCTGGTATAGGGGCATCCTGAGCTGCTSGGGGCTGCAGGAAGAGCAGCGGGGCAGGGCTGGGAGCAGGGGCATCTCCATGGGCCCCTCTGGGTCTCTGGGGAATGGGTCCGTCCCGCTGCCCGCAGCAGCAGCAGCAGCAGCAGGAGGGTTTTGGGGGCTCTCCCGCGGGCACCTCCGGGCACAGCCATGGGCTGCCCTGGGGCAGCAGGCGGGTAAAGGAGCAGCCTGATCCAGACCACATCCCGGGAGCTTCCCGGGCGGCCGCGGGAGCCTCGGCCTTCCCACGGAGCGCGTCCAGCTCCCCGCCGGGCTCCAGCCCCCGGCCAAGCGGCGCTGGTATCGCRTTCGCTACTCATTTCTGCGTGGGCGCTGTGCCCATGCAGTTATAGCACAGCTGATTCTCATTTTCATATAGTTCATTGTTTACTTATGACTTACTATAAAGTTTAGCCTGTCTTATTTACGAGCAGCCACGGGGAGATGGGGTTTCATCCGCTGGGCGATGACTCATTGGCGGCGCTGGCTCCTCGGCTCCGCATACGTGACGGAGCTGGGGCTGTTGGGCGGGCGGCGCTGCTGCTGGAGCCCCCGCTGAGGAAAGTGCAGGGAAGCAAGGAGCCCCGCGGGTGTGCGGCCCTGCGGGTGTGCGGCCCTGTGGGTGTGCGGCCCTGTGGGTGTGCGGCCCTGTGGGTGTGCGGCCCCACGGATGTGCAGCCCCACGGGTGTGCGGCCCCGCGGGTGTGCAGCCCCACGGGTGTGCGGCCCCGCGGGTGTGCGGCCCCGCGGGTGTGCGGCCCTGCGAGTGTGCGGCCCCGCGGGTGTGCGGCCCCACGGGTGTGCAGCCCTGCGGGTGTGCGGCCCTGCGGGTGTGCGGCCCTGTGAGTGTGCGGCCCCGCGGGTGTGCAGCCCCACGGGTGTGCAGCCCCACGGGTGTGCAGCCCTGCGGGTGTGCGGCCCCACGGGTGTGCAGCCCCACGGGTGTGCAGCCCCACGGGTGTGCAGCCAGGCCGGCGCGGGCCCTGCGCGCTGCGGGGTCTCTGCGCACGTGGTTGCGCTGCAGGAGCTGCCCAAGCCGGCGTCTTGCTGCCCTTCGGCTGCACGAGGAACCTTTGCAGCCCAGGAGCGGCTGCCGCTTTGCGTGGACTCTAACAGCTGCAGCGTTTCTTGTGGCAGCAGGCAGGAAAACCACCCCAGAAACTTAATTTGTAAAAACCCTCGTGCTCTTGCTGCAATAACAGCGCGGCTCTGCTGGAGCACAAAGTGCAATCTCCACGGCACAGCTCTGCTCCTGCTTCCCCTCGAGCTGCTGCCCTCGTGCAGGGCCAGAGGGAAGAGCTTGAAGGGGCGTCCGTGGGGACGGCTGTGGGCGCGGGGCGGGCGTGGGGCACCACAGGGCTCCGGGAGCCGCGGGGCTCTGTCCGGACGGCACCTCCACGGGCCGGTTCCCACGGCGGGGCGGGCGCCGCGCGGGGCTGCGGGCCGGTTCGTGACCTCAGCGCATTCCAGCGGCATGAGCGGATCTCCCCAGGCTGCCGCCGCACGGCCCCTCTCCCGCCGTGGCCGACCCCGCCGGCACGGCGAGCCCTCCCCCTCTCCCGTGCTCCGGAGGTTTCCGGTGCTCCCGAAGCTGCTGCCGGCCCGTGGGGATCCATCCAGCTGGGCCCCAGGGGGCTTTGGCAGGGCCGGGTCACCGGTCCCTCAAGCCRAGGGCAGTGCGTGGAAACGGGCGCTCGCTGCTCTGCAAACCCGCCTGCAGGGAAGGTGCGGGCGCTGGGCGGTGCAGGCTGTCCCGCCGTGGTCCCACCTCGCTGGTCGTGCTGTCCATGCGTAGCRTGGAGTCCTGGGTCCTGCCGGGCCCCTGCCGTGGTGGGTGACGAGCTTGGTGCAACCTGCTGCTTTGGTGCAACCTGCGCAGGAGCAGCGASACCAGGCCGGGCCAGCAGCGCCGCCGAGCCTGCCGGGGCGGCAGCATTGCCGGGCTGGCGACATTGCCGGGGCGGCAGCATTGCCGGGGCGGCAGCATTGCTGGACGGCAGCATTGCTGGATGGCAGCATTGCTGGATGGCAGCATTGCCGGGATGGCAGCATTGCTGGATGGCAGCATTGCTGGACGGCAGCATTGCTGGATGGCAGCATTGCCGGGATGGCAGCATTGCCGGGGCGGCAGCATTGCTGGACGGCAGCATTGCTGGACGGCAGCATTGCTGGACGGCAGCATTGCCAGGACGGCAGCATTGCCAGGACGGCAGCATTGCTGGACGGCAGCATTGCTGGACGGCAGCACTGCTGGACGGCAGCACTGCTGGACGGCAGCATTGCCAGGGCGGCAGCATTGCTGGACGGCAGCACTGCTGGACGGCAGCACTGCTGGACGGCAGCACTGCTGGATGGCAGCACTGCTGGATGGCAGCATTGCTGGACGGCAGCATTGCTGGATGGCAGCATTGCTGGATGGCAGCATTGCCGGGGCGGCAGCATTGCTGGACGGCAGCATTGCCGGATGGCAGCACTGCTGGACGGCAGCACTGCTGGATGGCAGCACTGCTGGATGGCAGCACTGCTGGATGGCAGCACTGCTGGATGGCAGCATTGCTGGACGGCAGCATTGCTGGACGGCAGCATTGCTGGATGGCAGCACTGCTGGACGGCAGCATTGCTGGATGGCAGCACTGCTGGACGGCAGCATTGCCAGGACGGCAGCACTGCTGGACGGCAGCATTGCTGGACGGCAGCACTGCTGGACGGCAGCACTGCTGGACGGCAGCACTGCTGGATGGCAGCATTGCTGGACGGCAGCACTGCTGGACAGCAGCATTGCTGGATGGCAGCACTGCTGGACGGCAGCACTGCTGGATGGCAGCACTGCTGGA
>NW_020456198.1:8784581-8790353 GCF_003342845.1 Nothoprocta perdicaria | reverse complement strand
TGCTGGACGGCAGCACTGCTGGATGGCAGCACTGCTGGGTGGCAGCATTGCCAGGGCGGCAGCATTGCTGGATGGCAGCACTGCTGGATGGCAGCACTGGTGGATGGCAGCATTGCTGGATGGCAGCATTGCTGGACGGCAGCATTGCTGGACGGCAGCACTGCTGGACGGCAGCATTGCCAGGGCGGCAGCATTGCCAGGGCGGCAGCACTGCTGGACGGCAGCATTGCTGGACGGCAGCATTGCTGGACGGCAGCATTGCCAGGGCAACAGCATTGCTGGATGGCAGCACTGCTGGACGGCAGCATTGCTGGATGGCAGCATCGCCGGGCGGCAGCATTGCTGGACGGCAGCATTGCTGGATGGCAGCATTGCTGGACAGCAGCATTGCCGGACGGCAGCACTGCTGGACGGCAGCATTGCTGGACGGCAGCATTGCTGGACGGCAGCATTGCTGGATGGCAGCATTGCTGGACGGCAGCATTGCCAGGGCGGCAGCATTGCTGGATGGCAGCATTGCTGGATGGCAGCACTGCTGGACGGCAGCATTGCCGGACGGCAGCATTGCTGGACGGCAGCATTGCCGGACGGCAGCATTGCTGGACGGCAGCATTGCTGGACGGCAGCACTGCTGGATGGCAGCACTGCTGGACGGCAGCACTGCTGGACGGCAGCACTGCTGGACGGCAGCATTGCCAGGGCAGCAGCACTGCTGGACGGCAGCATTGCTGGACGGCAGCATTGCCGGACGGCAGCACTGCTGGACGGCAGCATCGCCGGACGGCAGCATTGCCAGGCAGCAGCATTGCCGGGCGGCAGCAGGTGGCAGCATCGCAAAGCCCGTGCAGTTTTGGGCTCCCGCTGCCGGGTGCGTGGGGCTGTTGTCCCGCGGGGCCTGCGGCCGGGCCGCCASGGCCGAGGCAGCCCCAAGCAGCGGGAGCTGCAGCCAGCGCTGCCCACGCTGCAGCCACGCGCGACCCCTCCAGCCCTGCACCCCTTTGCCCCCGTTCCGTGTCGCCTGGAGCTTGCCGTGCCGGGAGGGCGCACAGGGTCCTGCCCAACGCCCCGGCCTTGGGGCTCTCCGGCCTGGGCACCCGGCACGCTCTGGCTCGGGCCAATGGTCCAYGAGAAAACTTTTTGTGAGAAAGGTGAAATAAAGAAGATTTTGATTTGCTTAAAGCCACAGGCTGTTCCCCTGGGAAGCACTGCTGCCCGCAGCTCCAGATTCCAACCCCACCATTCATCAGTGCACCAGGTTAAAGCAGTTCCCCAACAACAAGCGAGGAATACCTGGAATTGCATGCAAGCTGTGCAGGTTGGGTAAAAACGTGGGATAAAAACACAGAAAAGGAGTGCGGGCTGGGAGTAAAACGGGCGCCCCATCATTCCTAAGCTCCGGGCGCAAACACGGGCAGGAGGTAGAGCTGGAAGCAAGCGCAGAGCGGGAGCAGCGAGCGCAGCGCCCGCGGCTATCAGATAGGGGCAGGAAGCCCTGATTAGATGCACACTGGAGCATTGTTTTGCTTGTACAGATCTGACTTCTTGGGTCATGAAATCAGATCCTGAGTTATTTTAAAAGCGAGCTGTTATTTCAAATTATTTTTCAACTTGGCATCTGATACGTGGAGCGGCGCTTGCCTGGGTTCCCTCGCGGAGGCCGCGGGGCCCCCGGCCGGGGCCGCCCGCGCCCGCAGGCCCCCGCGGAGCCGCTCCTGGGATGTGGCACCTACGGAGATGCCCGGGCAGGCGCTGGGCACACGCGCGGCGCTTAAAACCACATGCAGAATGATGGAGGAGAGAAAGCCCTTTCTCCAGGTGCCACTTCCCTCTGAATTCCTTTCTCTGCTCCTTACAAACCTAGCAAAATAGAGAAACTTTTATTCTGGGCGACCAATGAGACTTTTTTAATACCACGAACCAAGGTGAGTTCTGGACGGAGACGCACGCGCTGAGCTTGCCCTGTCGTCGCTCCCCGGCAGGGCTGTGGGCTCCCGCTCCGGCTGCCTCCGCTGCTCCGGGCTGCTGCGAGACAGCAAAAGGCACAAGCAGCCTGGTRGCCGAGGCTGTGCCAGAGCCAGAAGGTTAAATTCTAGCCGAGAGGCTCTCTGGGGTCCAGAGCAACAGCACGATTGTGTGTCCTGGCAAAACACGGGCRCTGCCAGCTGGATGGCTGCTTCTGGCACCATCTGCAGCTCCTGGATACATCTACAACGCATTGAGAGCTCCATGTTCGAAAGAAAAAGAGTATTCTTCCAGACACAGAGAGATGAAAGAAATGTCCCAGGCAAGTCAAAATTGCTACTAGAAGCAACTGCTGCCTAAATAGACTTTCAAATGAGGAATTTGAGTACAAGTTCCAGGCAGAGTCTTACAATATCCAGGGTATTTCTGGGCATTTCTCTGTCTAAAGACACCCCTCTGTCTGAGTTGGATCCAGCTTCTCCTGTATGCGCGCCTGTTGCCRGAGGAAAAAGAAGCTGCTAAATCTTGGAACAAGCTCCATCGAACATCCTTGATGGTGTTTCTATAACGCAGCACTTCTCTGCCTTGCATATAGCTGCTGGGTAGGGAAAAAGAAAGAAAAATAAGAGCCCTGCTGATGCAATCTGTTGAATTCCTGCTTTGACTTGAGCAATTGTCTGGGTTCTGCTCGCTCGGCGGGGACGGCGGCAGGGGACAGGCCCGGCGCCCGCTGCACCCCGGCAGCGGGASGGCTCCGTGGCGCGCCGGAGCCGCGCCGAGCGCTGGTGCCGCGGAAGCGCCCGTGCAGCCCGTTGGGGTCACTCCTCGCGTTGTGGGCAAAACCAGCACTGTTTGTGTATCCCTGCCACGGAGGCCTTGGGAGCAAGCCGCCTCAGCACTTATGGAAAACAAGGCAAAGGCCATTGCAATTCTTTCCATGTGCTAATATAGCACTTTTTAATCCAAAATATCCTGAGCAGTCCTAAGATAACACAGTAAGCTAAATTAACAGGGACGTTTTCAGTCCAGCCTTGCACCGAATTATCACAAAGAGTGAGGAAGCAGCATATTTCTAAAGCGGTGGAAAGAATTCAATGCTTTTCTTTTTTGCAACTGCTTAAAGGGACCCCAAAAAGCAGTGATTGCTCTTTCCTTATGTCTGTGTCTAGCTCGACTAGGGAAGAGCTGGGAGAGGAAGATTTTTGTCGTATAGGGCAAGTTAAAGGAAGGATCTGCCCCAGAGCATAGCTCTGAAATCTCTGCTTTTCCCTCCGCTGACGTATGTATGCATGATCATAAATATCTACCAGTATAAATACACAGAGAAGGCATTTCTGCCAGGCATCCCTTGCAATAATATACAGGATGGAGAGGGGATTCCAGCGAGCCAGGTCCACAGTGCTGCTTGTTTTGACTTCTCCGTCTCCTGGTGACACTCGGAACGTGCTCATTTGCTCCCAACCATCTCCCAGCTTTGTTTCAAAGCATTTCAGGCCCGGGAACCACCCGCTCCCCGTGGCAATGGTGCTTGGGGACCCCGCACCGCCGTGGGGACGGGGCGCTGGTGCCAGGGTCCTGGGGCAGGGAGGACAGCGGAGACCGGGCAGGGAGGCAGGAAGAAAGGAAGGAAACGGGAGCTGCTCCTTGGAGCAGAAGCCCTGTTGCCTTGCTTCATCCCGCTCCTATAAAGCGCTCTTTGTTTCCCCTCTAACCTTGGAGGCAGCCGCACACAAAAGGCCAAATTCTGCTCACAAGCGCCTTGTGCGCAGCCCCAGGCTGCAGGACCGGCCAGCTCGACGTCCCCGCCGCGCCGTGTCCTTCTCACGGGGTCCTGCGAGCGAAGGGTGCCACACAGCGTCCGTCCCRCAGGCTGTTGGGGCTCCCATCCGCGTGCCTGCCCGCCCCAGCCAGGTGTGGGGATGGCACGGCCAGGGCGCGCGGTGCCGCTCGCCTGGGCGCCCAYGGGGTGCTGCTTGGAGCGGGGCACAAAGAGGGGCGAAATACTGCGGAATGGGGGCTCTCTGACACCTGGCCCGCCCGGCTCCGTGTCCACAGCGCGGCTGAAATGGAATTACAGCCAGTTCAATGAAACTGAACTCAATGAAAGGCAATGGCTGAAACGCGCTGCAAGGAACCGGCCAGCGCGGATGTGCCGCGCTCGCTACGTAGCTGCGGCCGGCGCCAAAGTCAATAAGCAATTAGCACTATTGAAACACGATGGGAGAGGAGCCCTTGCAGGAAAGCCCTGCCCCGCGTTTCGGCGCTGCGCCCTGCGCCGGGGCCGCCGCGATGCAGCCTCTCGCGGGCAGCGACCCAGCCCAGCGGTGCCGCGCAGAGGCCCGAGGGCCAGGGCTGCAGCGGGAGCAGGGAAAGGGCGGGGGCTGCCGGGCCCAAAGACGGAGTTTAGAAAATCTGCAGTGTAGAAAACCTGGTTTCTCATTTCGGAGATATTTTTAAAGGAGGAAGCGCTGTTGCCTCACAGTTGAGCGCAGTGAAAGCTTCAGCCCAGGCTTGGGCTTTGCCTTTTTCCTATTCTGCAGTCACCAAGTTTCCCAATCAGCCTAGTGGAGCGGCAGAGAGAGCTGGTGGGGCTGGTGGTGCGGTGAGGAGCAGAGGGCCACGGGGGGCTAAAACCCTTGGGAGAAAGTCATTGGGAATCAGCGCTCTGACTTAGTGGCGAGGGGGTAGGCTCACATAAATAAACTTTATTGATTGTGTTTTTATGGATTTGTTTCCTCTGACAGATTCTGACGGTTTCCACATATATATATATATAAAGTATATATATACATCCCTTGACTTGGACTAGATCCCGTGGGAGCAGCCCGGGCAGGCGAGCGGAGCCGCTGCACTGTGAGTACCTTGGTGGGCACGCGGGGCTGCACTCGCCGCCCCGGGGCTGGCGCTGCCCCTCGTGCTGACCCAGGGCTGGCGCTGCCCCTCGTGCTGCCCCATTGTGCCCTTGCTGGCACGCACCGACGGGCAGGGCGGCACGCAGGCGGTGAGAGGCGGCCTGGAAGCCGGCCGGGAAAYAGCGGCTAAGAAAGAAAATGCGGARGAAGCCCAAGTGCTGGGGCCTTGCGCGGTTGYTCGTGAAGCTCCTGCCCAGACAGCCTCGGGCAGGGGCAGTGCTTTGCTGGGGAGCCCTCACTTGCGTTTYGCACTGTCGCATGAGCTGCACGTCTGCTCAGGCACTTTTCCTGAGGGGCTGCCTATATGTTTGCATGCTAGTCGTGGGGGGTTGCACCYCTGCTTGTGCATCAGTGCATGGGAGCTCCCTCTTGTTTGCATGCTGCTGCACACGGGCTGCAGTCCTGCTCCTGCACTGAAGCACTGGGGCTGCGCACATTGTTGCATGGGGGGCTGCAGCCCTGCTCCTGCCCTGTGCACATCATTGCATGGGGGCTGCAGCCCTGCTCCTGCACAGATGCACTGGGGGCTGTGCACATAATTGCATGGGGGGCTGCAAATCTGCTCCTGTGCCGATGCACTGGGGGCTGCGCACATTGCTGCATGAGGGGCTGCAAATCTGCTCCTGCGCCGATGCACTGGGGGCTGCACACATTGCTGCATGAGGGGCTGCAAATCTGCTCCTGCACAGATGCACTGGGGGCTGTGCACATAATTGCATGGGGGGCTGCAGCCCTGCTCCTGCGCCGATGCACTGGGGGCTGCAGCCCTGCTCCTGCACCAATGCCCTGCGGGGGCTGCAGCCCTGCTCCGCGCTGCTCCATGAGCGCTGCTACCCGGGTCGCGGTACGCGCCGCGGTGCGGGCGGGGGTCCCGGTGAGGTGCGGGCGGTGGCCCCGG
>NW_020456198.1:8772225-8784089 GCF_003342845.1 Nothoprocta perdicaria | reverse complement strand
GCCACCGAGAAGGACCTGGCGGAGGACGCGCCCTGGAAGCGCATCCAGCAGAACACCTTCACGCGCTGGTGCAACGAGCACCTCAAGTGCGTGCACAAGCGCATCGGGGACCTGCAGCGCGACCTGAGCGACGGGCTGCGCCTCATCGCGCTGCTCGAGGTGCTCAGCCAGAAGCACATGTACCGCAAGTACCACCAGCGGCCCACCTTCCGCCAGATGCAGCTCGAGAACGTC
Organism: Nothoprocta perdicaria; assembly: GCF_003342845.1. Classification (NCBI taxonomy): domain Eukaryota; kingdom Metazoa; phylum Chordata; class Aves; order Tinamiformes; family Tinamidae; genus Nothoprocta; species Nothoprocta perdicaria. The sequence continues at coordinate 8,783,855 of NW_020456198.1, read as the reverse complement.
TCGGTGGCCCTCGAGTTCCTCGAGCGCGAGAGCATCAAGCTGGTCTCCATCGGTGAGTGGCGCCGGGGCTCTCCCTTGCGCGGACCTTTGTCCCCTCCCTGCGCCGTGGAAGCGGGTATGGGAAGTGGAGGGATTGCTGCTGCGCTATTCCCTTTCCTCGTKTCCCCCCGCTGCTCTCTAGAAGAACAGCTCTCTGAGGCTCAACAAAGTGTTGCTTAAGAGCTGTGTGCTCGGCGTGCGCAGCGGGGCTGTGGCTGCAAAGCCAGCAGGGAGCACCAGCCCCCTTGTTCTCGCTGCCTCCACATACGTGTGCTTATTACAGTATTTTAGGTGAGGTTTTGCTTGCAGGTAATACCAAACTGTGTTTTCTGTCCTGTGTGGATGTGGTTTCCCAAAATGCGCCCCCCAAGAGCTGCAGAGCTGCCTATGGGCGCTCCGGCACCGTTGGTGCCTGTCCGCGYGCGCCAGGGCTGCTCCCGGGCTGGCTCCGGGGCCGCCGGCACCCCGCGGGTCACAGCTCCGCGGCCGCCCTTGCTCCGTAGAGGCCGGCAGGCAACGGCAGCATCCGGGCGGCACGTGTTTGATTGCGGTGGCAGCCTAACGTGCTGCGTGGGACCCGCGCAGCGCCCGCTCCTCTGCCTCCGCCGTGCGCAGCGCCCGGGTAGGGGAGGTGCAGGGGCTGCCCTGACCCYGCGCAAGGGACCCCCACGGAAGGGYAGCTCGAGCGTGTAYGGGGACCCTCTTGGTGCCGTGCGCCAGCCCCCGGGGCAGCTGCGAGGTGCCYGCTGGCYRGCTCGGGGAAGCAGCGTTGGCCCCGAAACGCGTGCGCAGGCTCAGGTGTGGCTGGTGTGCGGAGCAGGGGTTTGGTGCCTGGGATGGGGTTGGATCCCTCCACAGGATCTGGGGTCTCTGCCAGGTGGTTGGGATTGGTGCAGTGCAATGCACTGGCCTCGGTGCATTGCTCAGCTGACTTTGGGAGGCCGTTAGCAGCTCTGCTCTGTGCCAAGGTGAAGGCAGTTTCCCCTCAGAGGTGTTGGCCGCGGTAGTGAGGAAATAGAAACTGTGCAGGGTGGGTGAGGCTCCTGGGGACACTGTGCACCCCAGAGACCCACGGATCAGGGCGGGTGCCCCAAGTCCTCCCCAGAGACCCGTGGCTCGGGGTGGCACCCAGAGCTTCAGCCCTGCCGTGGCCTGAAAGGTGCCGTAGGACTGAGGACCCCGGGACCCGGCTGTGCCCATAGGAGGAAACGGCTCTCGTGCTTCCCTCTAGGAACAAAGCTGGTGCTGGCCCTTTCCCCAGAGGTGCATTTTCTTTACACAATGGGTTTTTAGAACTGCAGCTGCCTACCTCTTCAGCTGCTGGGGCTGCTAATGTTTGCATTTACCTTTACGCCACAGCTGTTGGAAAAACTCGTTACCGCTTGCAACACTGAAAGGGGGATGGTGTTTCCCTCCTATTGTATGGTTCTTGCCTTAGGAAAACCTTGCTGCTCCAGCTGCCTTCCTGCTTCTCTTTGAGGCTTCCCGAGGGATACTGGCTTGGGAGATCAACATTAGCCTGGTCAGCTCTGGTTTCCTGCGACTTCCTTTCTAGAAAGGCCGTTGCAGCAGCACAAGTGTATTAAGAGGTTGGGTTTAGCCGCAGAGTAGGTGAAGACTTGCCTGGTTTGCAGATTGTTATTGCATTGAACTGGCTGTTATAAGCACAGCTTAAAGAAATGGAGCTTGCAGTGGCTGCTGGTKCCTGTGCCGTAGCGCAGCCTCTGCATCAAGGGGCGTTTGTGGCTCCGTCCGTGCGGTGCCAGAACCGGAGCCAGGCGGTAGCATCGGGTACCATTCGGGTACCACTCCCCAAAGACACCCTGAGCCCGCGGCCAGGGAGGGACATTCGCAGCAGAGCTTGTGGGGAAGGTCAGTCAGCAAGGAGCTACCTCCCTCCCTATAGGAACACACATACGTATGTATTTTTCCTGCACTTGTATGTTCTGAAGAACTTTCTACTTTTTTCCTTCTCTTCCTTCATGTTGCTGTACAAAAGCTTGGCTGTTACGTGGTCTAGGACTATGTTTAAGTTAAGGCTTGTAGATGGAAAGCTTTCAGGGTAATGTTGTTCTTTGGGGCCTGGGGATTTAGGGCCAGCTTGCATGCTTCTGAGTTGAATTAGTGAGGAAAACCTGACAGCTGTGACTGCTTAATTTCTAGCATTAATAACACTATCAAATCTCTGTTAAACAGATACAGTACATGTTCCAGTCACTATTTAATTTCCAGGATTTTTATAGAATACATTCACTCTGGCTTAGTTACTGCTGCTGTACTGCAAYCCATACTCTTTAGCATTTTCAGTAGCAAGCCTTCTGGCATTCAATTTTTGGCCCATTTAAAATAAAGCTGCCTTTACAGAGACACCAATTAAATTTTATGTTCAACGATGTTTTTTTTATACACATTTAATAGTTGCTTTACCCCTTATGAAATAACTGCTGAGATAGTCTATTAGTAGCTGTAAGATGCTTTTCTTGCAGGCATGCAGTGTGTTCCCTTCTGTGCGCTTCGCTGCGTGCCTGGAGCGATCTGTGGTAGAGCAGGGCGAAGCTGGAGCCGGGCAGCTCGCTAGAGACGGTGCTGGAAGCGTCGGGGGCGGCTTCTCCACCCCGGGGTAGTGCAGTGCTCACAACTGCTGCGTGCAGCGTCCCCGTCGCCCACCCCTGCCTGCTGCACTGAACGGGGCTGCWGGTTCCCGGGTGCCGAGCGTGGCGTGCAGCGTGACAGGCGCTGAGAGCAGGGTGCTGGGAATGTGGAGGACAGGCGGTTTGCTCTCGGCCTCCGGATCAGACTGGCTCTGGAGGTTACGTGGTATGGGAGCTGCATCACACCTTAGGAAGAGCTGCAGCAAATTGCTGAGAGATGACTGAGACRCGGTGCTCGTCTGGTCCTCAGGAACCCTGTTATCAAGCAGTAGAAATGAACTGATTGGGCTTAGGAACAAGGCTGTATGTCTGAAACACACAGTTGCAGACCAGCGTAGWCTGGCCTGATAATCTTCTCTGGCCCTTGTTAAAAACAGGTCTTCTGCACACGCCCTGAGCACMTGGGTGCCCCTCTGCGCTGTTCTCACGGCTCTGAGCCCTGTGTTGCTACCAGGCTGAGCACAGAGCGGYTGGCTTCTTGGTTTGGTGGAGCTGCGAGGCCGGACTGCAGCGGGCAGATGGATGAAAGTGAGAACCGTGTGGTTGCTCTTTGCTGGGCCGCCCTTCGCCAGATGAGCGAGCCCGTTGACTTGCGGTGCGGCTGTGGGATGCTGAGCGCTGGTGCACGTGAGTGCAGGGGAGGAAGCAGCCAAGGGCTGTGTGCTGCTGCTCCTGTGGCACTCGATCCCGTGCCAGCCTGGGGTGTAGTTTTGCATTAGGTTTTGTCTCTGCTGGTCACGAGCCCCACTGCAGTGCTTGAAGGGAGCAGAGCCATGCCAGCAGCAAATGGGTGAGCAGTGTATGCGCTRAGAATAAAGACCTGCTGGTGCAGAGAGCTGGCCTTGTGGGGATCGGGATGGGCTCAGTGCTTCCAGGCGGAGCAGTGAGCCCTTCTGCAAGGGAGGTCTCCTGGCCTAGCCTGCCCCCCTCGCCCTGCGCAGCAGAGAGCGTTTGGGCTAGTGCCCGAGTCACGGGGCATGCGCGGCACGCGCTCCCGCGGCAGCAGCCTGCCCCTGCAGCAGCCTGCCCGCCTCGGCGTGTGCACAGCTGGAAGCAGCTTCACCTGGGCTTGCRCCTTTGTGCTAGCGCTGCTCCAAAGTCTCCCGGCAGGAAAATGGCTGGGAAACAGCTCTGGTCCCTGGCTTGATGGAAACTGCAGGGTGGCAAAGCCGACCTGGAATCTCCAGAGGAAGCTCAGCCCCTCTAAAACTTCATAAATGTATTATCCTGTAATACCTAGAGTTAATAGCTTGAGAAAAGAGAAAATGGGATTTCAGCCTGTACACACCTAGGGTCTCCCAGCCCCGCTCCAGGTGCTATTAACACATTCCGAGGAGGAAGCTGAAATACACTTGTGTTCTGTCTAGTACTTACCTGTGACTTCCCTGGAGGCTGTTTTCTTGGAAAATATCCAGTGCATCTTGGAAACAGGCTTCTGGTTCTTGGAAACATGACACTTAATACTTCCCCTCTCAAATGATTTTTGATCGACTGACAGTGGGCCTCCCTCCTGGAGCCTGGATGCGGCTGCAGTTGCKCAAAGCAGCTGCTCTGCCCCGGACCTGCAGCTTCAGTGGCCGGGCTCCGCTCCCCARGGGAAACGGCTTTGCACCGAGCGTCTGCCCCCAGCTAAAGGAAACCTTACAGTAGCTTAGGTGGACTCTTCTGCATTCCTTTACATCTCAGTGGAAACTTGTAAACTGATCAAACCCTCACTAAAATTACTTGGGGCGAGTTAGACTAATGTGCTAAACAGCCTTTTTATTTAAGGCACTGAAAGCAATACCAGCTATTCAAGAAGGACTAAAGTCTTAACTGCTCCATATTCTAATGCTGTGTTGTGTATTGACTTACATGGGATCTTTAAATGGGTCAGGATAACTATTTTCCTAGCCTACAATTGTAATCTAAGAATGTGGTTAGCCTTGTGTGTGGCCATGCTTATGCATTCTCAGTATTGTTTGGTGCCTGCTGCAAGCGATGGAAAGTAAAACAATGCTCTCCGAATCCCTTAAGCTTTAGAGGAATTCTGTGTTCTCTCTGCTATTCAGAAGCAGATTTAGTGCTGCTAGCTTGGGGTCTGAACAAGGGCTTGCTAAGTTCTGGCTGCTCATACGCACCACGCAAACACGTCAAAGAAATGCAGTGTTGCAGGTGATGCTTATGTGCGCAGTGCTCAGCCTCAAGTGCCTGTGCATGTACCCCTCTTCCTTTCCTACCCGCTGTGTGTTGAGGGTCTGGAGCTGTTTACTGGAATGAAATTAAGCTGCAATGAAATTAAGCTGCAATCCTTAATGACCTGGGTTTGGCTGTTAGAGCTTGGTATGGGTGTGTTTGAAGAGCCTCTTTCGGTGGTTTTCTCAGAATGTCAAGTCTTCCGTTCTTGGTTCTGTGCACAGAATACTGTGCGTGTGAAAGCTGTGCTCTCTGCTTCTGCATTATGGATAGCGGCCGTTAGCGCTCGTCCTTCCCCACCCTTCCCCTCATCCGCCTGGGTGAGGTGCCCTGGGCTCAACACCCCACCTCCTTCCGAGGAACCGGGGCTCGGGGCGGTTGTTTCGGGACAAACTGAGCTTGTCTGCAAGGGGCTGAGCTGTTGTGAAGGGGCTGATGAGGCAAGTCCAAGATCCTGTGCTTGAAGGCCTTGCGGCGCCTGTACGCTGGGTTATGACCAGCTGGTCCTCTGGCCTCCAGCACTGCTGTGCCTGGCTGCGCTGGGGACAAGGCTGGAGCTTTCCGTCCCTTCCTGCCGCTAGCCTTGAGCTCTGCATCGCATCTGGTACCTCAGAGCCAAGTGTGGCTCTGCTGTGGGCTCTGCGGTTKATAGACTGATTTCTGGTGGGAAAGCTCCTCTGCTCTCAGCACCTGGGAGGCTAACGTAGCAGTTAAAGGTGTGGGATGTGCTGTTCTACCCAGCTAGTGCGCTCCAGCTCCAATACAGCCCTGCAGGAAGAGCAGGAGCGTTTGTTGTGCAGCACAAAGCCGAGCTCCCGAGGAAGCTGCCTGGCCTTGCACGACATCCCCTCGTATGAGCAATGCACCCAGTGCTCCCCTGTCTTAAAACCGCCCCGGAGGGAGCAGCAGAGTCCCCTCTGCGCTCGCGGGATGGACGGGGGCATCTGGATGTCCTGCTGATGCTGCCCTTGCAACAAAGGGGGCTCGGGTTTTAATAAACCGCCCGAGAGAAATGGTGACACTCGTATGGCTGCGTGCTCTGGCTCTTAATGAGGCTTCCTCCGAGTTTGTTAGGTAATGGTCCTCTACAGCTCCTAACAACTGACACGAGCGGCAGCTAATCTGATTAGGAGGAATTAATAAACAGGGGGCATAAATCTCTAATCATTCTAAGGCATAACCTCGGCTGATACTGGAGCAACTTTCTCTGGGTCAGTGAAATGTAGCGGCTGTTTTGTGATCAACCTGGTAAAGTGGTGCTGGTGGTGGAGACATTGCATTGAGCATCTGGGCAGGGGTCTTCCTTATGAAAGGACAGATGAGCTCGTCTAATAGCAGTGGCTGGTGGCATGAAGGACCCTGCTGGTGGCACTTGGTCTCAGTCGCTCAAGGCTCTGGGCTCAGGTGGCCTGGCACCATGGGCTGCAGCTTCAGGGTGCTCCTAAGCCATAATTCTGTATTTCGGAGCATCGAGTTACTCCAGTGTGAGTCAAAGCTCTCCTGAAAGCTGGATGCTCTCGGAGGGAAGGTGGATGCAGATTGATTCCCACCCCAAAACCTGCAGGAAAAGGAACACGCCGCAGAGAGGAGGAGGGCAAGGTGCAACAGCTGTGCCAGCTAGCGCAGGTCCTGGTAATGGACCCGTGGAGGCAGCAAGCGAGCAGTGTGGGTGTGCTGGAGTCGGCTGTAGCCATCCCAGAGCTTGGGAGCGCCGCTGAGCAGTCGGTGCTGCGGCTCCGTTCCTGCTGTGCCCTRCGTGGCTGCTGCGAACGAGCCTGAGCCTTCACACATGCGATCCTGGCAGTGTTGGCATTGCACTTTCTTGCACGGGACAGTGTTGCTCGGCCCTGCAGCTTGCAGTGCTGTCCTGGGACCCCGCGTCAGACCAGCCGGAGCTCCTCTGTGGCTGCCTGCTGGTTTTGATTAGTCTATGGCTACCCTTGTAAGGAGGCAGAGCGTGTTTGTGTGTGTTCCTAAGCCTGGGCTAAAGGCGCCGTCATGGTTGGTGGGCCTAAAACGAGCCGTAGGTGGCAACTCGTGAACTGTGTCATGTAAACAGGCTTTTGAACGGCGGCTTTTGGGCCGTGCAGCAGAACGCACAACGCGTGGGGCTGGGATAGCAGAGTTGTGTGCTCCGAGCAGATGGCCGCGATATGTGAACCTGGGGGTTATTCAAACAGGAGAAATGTGCCCTTCCCCTTGACCAGATACCAACCCCCGGTAACTCGTCCTCCTTGTAATTAGTATGTCCACGTGTTTTGTACCCCATTTTTCTTGTATCACGCTTGCAGCATAGATGCCATACAGTTTTATTGGACTTCCAAAAGGGACGTGCCAGTAAGTTAGTTCTGGGAGATAATCTAAGACTAAAACAGGCAGAAGCACAGCTTGGGCTTGGCCTTCAGCTTTGGGCATGTTCTGCACYGAAGGGTTACTTCCATTCCCTCTCCGCTGATAGTGGCTCCCTCTCCATGCTTGGACCGCCCTGTTGGAAAGCCCAAAACAACGGGAATGGGAATAATAGGGCCCTATGGTTTCACTTTGTCTTGCTGTTTGGGAACTGTCAGTGTGACAAATAACACTTGTATTTCTCATGATATGAGGCACATCTTGGATTTATCTGWTTTCTTTTAGTTCCTATGACAGAATGGAGAATACTGGCTTGCTAAACAAGCTGGTGTCAAACTGTTGTCTTGACAGCACAAGTGTTACTTCATATTTCTAGTTAGTGAATTTCATCAAGGTTTTGTTCTCCTTGCAAGGCCCTGAATAATTCTGTTTACTGCTCCCTAGGTACTCTAAAGCACGAGTGTTTTTGATCCAGCTTTAAATTGACTAATCTAGTCTGCATTTGTCTGAGTTATTTCACAAATATGGGAAAGATGCTTTAGTGCAAGGAAGAAAAACAAATCCCCCGATGGATTTTAAGAAGAGGAGCTTTTGTGGATTGTGACTCCCGAGCTCATTGGCACCGGCCTGCCCAAACACCTGGYTGCTCCTGCAGGGCTGCCGGGTTGTTAGGAGCAGTGGTTCTGCTCCCTTGTCGCTCGCTCGTCACGCGGCTCGTAATCAAATTCCACCGTGGGGGCAGAGCCGGTCTCCGCACGGGTTTAACATACCAACTGTGGGAAGACTTGGGATGCCGATCGCATTGTTTCAGCTTTGTTCTGGCTGTTGATTAACACTGTAGCTGCGTGAAAATAGCTGATAGCTTATGTAACTGCTAGAACAAAATCAATGCTCTAATTAGAAGTCAAATAGAAACAGCTTTAGCCGTCTCTGGAGGACTAATCCTTCCTGGTAACTTAAATTTTTGGTAAAAATATAACTATACAGAAAAAACTGGTGACTGTTCAGAGAAGAATGTGGTGTCACTTGTAAAAGTGGTGACTTTCGGTACTGCAGCTCAAGCCTGTCACTGTTGGACACTGATCTGAGGACAAATGAGGCTCTTGGACCGACCTGTAGATGCCTTTGGTAGCAGTTCAGACTTAATGCTCTTGACTTGGGACTGGTCCCCCTTTGCAGTGCGTGTGTTCGCACTTCCACCCTAACGCTGCTAAGTTTACAGTAGATTTGTTGCCTTTAATCAGTCAAGGACCTCTCAAACTGCTCCGTGGGAGCATGTGGCCCCGCATACTCATACAAGTGCCCAGTGTCTAGCGTTTGAAGTGTCTTTGAGTCTTCGGTCTTAGCGGTAGAGGATATAGGTACGTGCTGGAGAGCTGAGGAGTTGCATCAAATATAAGTGATGAGAGAGAGGAGAACTTTTACCACAGATCCAGTACAACTAATATTAGCAAAAGACTCCTGTTGATATAGGGTAGCTCTATGTTGATAAAGCAGATTTTCTACTGATAGTACTGTCCTGACCTAGCCTGAATAGTAAGCAAGGGTTGTCAGTTCAGTTGTTTGCTAAGAGCCAAGTAAGACTGTACAGGCTACTCAAACTAGGCAGAAGTGCCTGCAGATACGAGGCCAGGACACATGAAGTACTCTGCAGAGCTGTACAGAAGCAGGCATGGCTTACAGGTAGCCAATTAGAGTTTTTGCACCCAAAAAAAGAAGTTGGGTAACTCTGGACTTGTCTTCCCTGTGGTCCAGATTCTCCCCCAATGGATGGGGGAAGAAGGCCAGTTTTTCATTCAACTCATACCACTTTAAAGCGTGGAAGGCAAAGCCCTGACCTTGGTGCTGTCATAGCTAGATGATTAGTGGCTGCTAAGTGAGCATTACTGAACAAGCTAATGACTTGCAGACATCTGCAGCTATAAAGACAGGAACATATGGGACTCCTGAACAAGGCTAATGTAGAGTCCTTGTCCCAGAGAGAATTAACCCTCTCGCCACTAGCAGCTTTACTACTGTGAGCCTTGGCTCGTGAAACATAGGTCCCAAAGATTATTGAATATGTTAGGCTTTTCTCAATATGAATGAGATGCAGCCTGGGAAGTCAAGTGTACAGGACCCTGATCTGAGACRCTTTCATGTCTCCTAACGGAGTGAAATTTGAAAGTTGAAATGCTGTTATGCCATCACTGGAATAAACTTGGCCCCGTTGCCTACAGTGTCATGAAGAGCTCCCCTCTGATGTCTGCTGGGAACTTAGGGGCTTCCCAAGCTGGTTCTCTTTCCAATGAATCAAGCTCTAGTATGAGCTCTGACTCACTGGCCAAAGCTCCGGACTTGCACCCAGGGGTGACCTTGAGACTATTACGTTGTGTTTTTTGGGTTTTTTTTTTTTTTTTTCTTTCAGAGATAGGGCTGAGTTTGGCCTGTGTCTCTGCATGCCTTCTGGGAGCTCCTCATCTCACCATGGGCTTCCGTTAGAAGCATCTGACCTGCAAGTTCTCAGCTTCCACAGGTTTTAAATTCTTGCAGAATGGGCTAATGGCCTCTTTCTGTGCAAGACATACATGCAAAATGGTGCTGGGCTGTGGGTTTGGGGCTTGCCACATGCCTCAGCACTGCAGGACAGCTGGGAGGATGGACTGACAGGCAAGGCTGCCATGCCAGCAGAGATGGACTGGAGTGAGGAGTTGCTCGTTCGGGCCCTGGGGACAACCAGGATGTCTGGAGCTGCACGAACTTAAAGCTCTTCCAAACGGCCACAATCCAAGCGGGGATGCATCCCTGGCATCAGGAGCCAAAATTCTGCCTCACATCTCCCACAGGCTTTGCTGTGGTAGTAGAGCATAGCTCTGAGCTCAGTGCTTAAAAATAAGGAAGTATCTTCTCTATTATGGATAGTTTAGCTTCAGATTTTTATGTGCATCTAATGGGTTTTAATTGCAAGGAGTGAAAGTAAGAAGTTTAATATGAACTGCTGCAGCTATTGGTTGTATATGCTGCCCAAGGCAGAGGAAGCTTTAATATTTTAATTAACCAACTTTAATACAAGCTGCAGAATAGTTTATATATATATATATATATATATGTTTCCTGCTGTGCCTGTAAGAAATAATGTTTCTGAAACGGTATGTGTACAGCAGAAGTGTTGAAGCTGGAGCATTGAAGCTGAAATGAGCAGGCCTGGCCCCAAGCAGGATCAGGACAAGTCTCTGTCATTCTGGTTCTGTCTGTCTGGAGGCAACAGCCAGGCATGTTACTAAGCTCTTTGTCATAGTAAAATTAAGGAAATGATGCTAAACAAATCAGCTTAACTTTATACCTAACCTAGCAGCCTCGAAAGTTCTCTTAAGGAACGTATGGGTGTGGGCACAGGAGCCAAGTTCTGAATCGTAGGAGGGCAGACTGGTCTTGCTCCGGCTCAATGAGACTCACCTCTCTCTGGATGTGTGTGCAGTATATTCTGGGATAACATGGATTTAGTCTCTGGGAACTGACTAGCAGGCCCATGGGGTGCCTGTGCATATGTGTAGAAATGTTAATGATAGCTAAGCTAACGAGGGCAGAGATGTATTGCTGCTTGTTGTGGGACACGTGGGAGTGTTGACTGATCTGTCCCATTCCTAATGGAGCTTTTCCCTGACATCCTAAGAGATGAGCTTGTCTTCAGGGCATTCGAGGGTGGCCAGGCTGGTGCTCTGACTCGCGCCCTGCTGGTTGGCGTGGGATGGGGTGGCGTTGCGGAGGGGATCCTGGAGCCGTGTGTCGTGCAGCACRGCTGCAATCCTTCCCCTGGAGCCACCCCTGGAGACACTGCTGTATTTCTTACGTGGTTTTAAATATGCAGAGAACAACAGGCTCACAAACGTGAGCAGAGCAAGGCTGCAGAGTGAGCACGGGGGCTCTGTGGTGGGACGTAGCGCTGCTGTCCCTGGAGACCTGCGAGAAAGCTGGGAGCTCGTGGGTGCCGGAGCCTCGAAGGCGCGTGGAGCCGCGGTCCTGGAGATGAGCGGCCCCCTTGATGGTGGAGCCTCGCGGGCCCCTCGGCTCGGGCCTGGAGCCCGTCACGTGTGAGCGGCTCCCGACAGAGCTCCGTGTGGCCTTGCTGAGCACGCGGGGCTGCTGCTGCTGCAGACGAGTGCCCTGGCTGGGGCGCCCGGGAGCAGGCCTGGCCGCCAYGGGAAGCGGAGCGCGGCCGCTGGGCCGGGATGCCGGGCCGTGCGGGGCTCGTGGCCGCTGCAGTGGGCACCGTGCAGACCTGGCGGTCGCCGCGGCACAGCGTGAGGCTGGTGGCTGCCACAGCACCGTGCGGGGCTCGTGGCCGCCGCGGTGGGCACCGTGAAGACCTGGCGGTCGCCGCGGCGCAACGTGAGGCTGGTGGCTGCCACGGCACCGTGCGGGGCTGGCGGCCGCCGC
>NW_020456198.1:8707056-8771845 GCF_003342845.1 Nothoprocta perdicaria | reverse complement strand
GCACCGTGCGGGGCTGGCGGCCGCCGCGGCACAGCGTGAGGCCGTGGTGCTGGCGCGGGAAGGGGCGGCTGGGTGTGCGGATCCGCCCCGAGCAGCTGTGGCTAATATGCGCTAAAGCCGGCCCGTTAATCCCATATGGTCCTTCTTAAGGTGCTGGGGACCACCCATGCAGCGGGCTGCTCTGCAGATTCACCGCTGCTCTCCTGCCTTTTGCACGGCTCCTCTCCAAAGAGGCCTGTCCGATAGAGGCTGCCGTGATCCCGTGAATTATCCGGGCCTCCAGCCAAACGCCTATTCCTTATGCTAGCAGCTTTTAGCTGAAACYGTATAAACACAATGCTGTCCTATGTGGAATATTAAACATACAGGTCTTAAATCTCTGCTGTGCAGGGGAGAGTCTTGTGCTCAGCATTGTGAGCAGATGGAAATGTGTTTACTTCTGGGCTGTACAAGTATACAAAATTATGTTTAAACGACTTCACTGGGTTTTCCAGAGAGAATGGAAAGCCTGTCCCTTCAAGAGGCAGCTGTACAAGTCTGACTTTTCCTGGTTTGCTTTTGTTTTAAGGCTTGGCCTTCTAGGAAGTAAGTGGCCTCCTYTATTTTCAGAAAAGGGATGATCGTGGCTTGCTGTGGAGCAAAGGATAGGTGTTGGTATATGAAAGCTAATGAAGAAGGACCATCTGGCTGGCTTGGATGCAAAAGCATGAAGGTGTCTTTGTAGCACTTGTGGAGAAGTGAAAAGTGCTGGGCAGAATAATAAATAAGGAGAAAACCACCCAGAAGACTTATCCTAAATGGACCTAGTAAGGGTTATTAGTTAATGAGGGTGAAAGGGGTGAGATGCTGGGGATGCTCGCTGGCCTTGCAGCAGAGAAGCCATGGGATCGTGCGCAGGGACCATGGAGCTGCTGGCTGTGGCTGCTGCGAGGGCCGCTGTGACTGCRGCAGCAGTGGCTGCTCGGGGCAGCTCCTCACCGTGCCGTGGTAGCGGCGGCCGAGSGCACAGCGGCGTCGGGCACCGGCACTGCCTTGGCAGTGCTGCGTTGCAGCGTCCTGCAAGGACACGGGGTGGTCCTGAGGCAGYGCAGGTGTAAGGCTGAGCTCGGCACCGGGTTTTACACTAAGCGTACTCTGCCATCCGAACATGTAAGTTAGTGGTCAAAGTGATAAAGAGGCTGGGGAGAGGTTTGTAAAACAAGGGGTCCTCTCTGGGGTACATTTGTGGGATATGATTGCTTGCTATGGAGAGCTGCTTTTACTATCGCTTCTCTTAAGAATATCTTAAGAATAATCTTAAGAATAATCTTATCGCTGAACTGCAGACAACTGCAGAGTATCTGAGCAGGGTATCTGTGCTTGAGTGCCTCGGGAACACTCTGTGGAAGTGTGCTGTGGGGTTGGGTGTTCAGAAACTGTGCACGTAGGGACTGGAGAGCATCGCGGCTACCAAACAAACCACAAAGCTTTAGAGACACTAAAATAACCAGCAAGGTATTTTCTGCTCTGTTACCAACCAGGACCACAAAGCACACACCAATCTCGAGCTCTTCAGTCTCGCTGCATGAAGTGGAGCCTGGTTGAGCTGTTCAGGGCTGCATGAATGGGGATTTCCTTCTAACAGGCCTCTGTCAGGGCAGTGATTCTGCTTTCAGATGGAAAAACTGAGTCTCAACGTATGTTGTGGCCAAGGATTTCCCCAAACAGTAATCACTTCTGATAATTTCCAATGTGTTGGTTTTGGCTTCAGAAGTTCCACGCACTGCAGCCGTAGCGCTTGGCGTCTGCTGCATGGAAGACATCAGACACCCYATCTGAATGGGCTCATTTATCTCGGCAGAATTTTACATGCTGTTTCTTATAGCTATCTTGACCTACCCGCAGCGTGAGCAAACATGCTCTTCAGCAACGCGGAGGTCACCCTGGTGTCTGGAAACCTTGGGGTTGCTTGTTGTTGTTCGGCCTTGATCTTTTCTGCCATGGACATGATGCAGCATAGAAGGTCCAAGGAAGTAGCCCTTTTTTATGCAATTGGGCTATTTCCAGGCTATGTGCTCTGCTGGGCCTTCCTAGCCCTTTCCCCCTCACCTTGCCCATGCAGTGGCCCAGGACTGGGGTAAACAGCGTGAAGGAGCTGCTGCCTGCAGCTGGAGACAAGGTGCCAGGGTCTCGCCTCTCTGCTTGGGAGAAACCTACTCGGTAGAGGGGCCTAAATGAGAGCCCTCTTTCAAGTCATGCCATTTTAGCCCTTTTGGGTACAGGACTACATGCTTGGGTGGGAAGAAAAGATTTTATTTTATTTTTCAGCATCCCAGCTGCTTCCCTTGCATCTCCCATCTGCAGCATGTGCTGATGTCCGAGGCTGGAGTTTCCCGCTGCTCTTGGCTGTGGGCAGCGACCTCCCTGCAGCAGCCCAGGTCTGTGCGAGGCTCACGGCCGCTCCCCAGCGCTCCTGCAGCCCTGCAAGGTTTTATTTATACACTTTTCTAACCTTGATGAAATCCGAAATAAAGCAGCAAGTCCTCAAATAATCGCTGCGGAGATCGCTACAGTGTTGCCATGCTTCACGGAACATACTAGTTTTGTTGTGTTAAACTGGTGGAAATCTGCCTCTTCGGGCTGGTTTTATCAGCTCAGCCTTGCTGATCAAGGCTCGCTTGTGCAGTTGTGCAAGCGCGGGCTGAGTTCTTAGGAGGTGCTTGTTCCCCCGCTTGCGTGCGTGCACTAACCAGCTCCAGTTTATCAGACTCCTAGACAAGTATTTCTTGCTAAGCTCAAACAACTTCATATTCAGCTAAAATTTTAATGCCGCTCTTAAAATAGCCCTGTGTGCCTTTGCGTTGGGGAGCAGCGGTGCTGCCGGCTGCAGCACACGAAGCCCAGCTGCAGCACAGCAAAGGTGCCCGTATGCAGCGAGCAGAGGCCGGGCGAGYGGTCACCCCCGTCCTGCCCCCGGGAAGGTGCTGCAGGCGGCTCCGGCGGAGGGATGAGCTCGGCAGCGGGATGCGCGGGGCTCCGGCACCGTCCTGCGGGATGTCGGGGACGGGAGAGCTCCCGCAGCCCCGTCCCCAGCGGGATGCGGCCCCAGGGTGCGGGGGCTCTCGCGGCCCCGCGGTGGCCAGCGGGCCGGCTGGCAGGCTGCCGCGGCGCCGGCCGCGCGCTGCCAACAAAGCCCCGCTTATGCAAACTGGCCGGCGCACAAAGGGGGAGCATTCAGGCGGCCTTCCTTTCTCTCGAGGATGGCAAATAACGTGCGGTGCAGTTCCTGTGTGCGGCCCGGCTCGGGGTGCTTATCGGCATTGGCCGCAGCGGTGCGAGCCGCTCGGCAGCGAGCGCGCGGCTCCTCCACGGCTGCTGCGAGCGGGAGCCCTTCTCGCTTTGGAATCGCCTCCTCGCTTCCCGTTAGGCGTCTTGGCAACGTGCAGGCAGCGCYGAGAGAGATTCAGCATGCACCAATAAAAAGTACAGGGCTGTGGATGTCATTGAAGCTTGAAGATCTCTGACAAGCCTCTTGACAACGGGAAAAAYGCCCCCCCATCCCCTCCACCTTATTTCCCTTTATAAAGTCTGCCTTTGCATCTTCTCTCTGTGTCCAGGCCAGTGCTCCAAGTTAGTGTTATTGCAAACTTCCACTTAGCGTCATACTCCCYGAACATTCGCATTGTAAAAGGCTTAGTGGATGTGATGCACAAGGCRTATCGCTTACACTTCCTTAAGATCCAGGTAATGCCTCCTCACTCGCTAGTAAAGCTGTGCACMGGCAGTGCCTGGCGTCTGTCTTGGCATTGTGCAAATCTGAGCCGGGGAGGCACGAGGAGCGGTGCTCGGATGAGCTGGGTGTGGAGGAACGGTTGCTTTATCGGTCATAGAGCAAGCAGAGAGCATCGCCGAAGGCCAGATGCAGCCAGGCTGGAGTTTGTTGCCATTAGAGGCTAGCAGATCATGGCTAGGAATCTAAGAAACTGGCCAAGATTCAACTCATGTGATGCCAAGTGTGTGAAACAAGCACTGCTTGTGCTTTGGCTAGGTGAGCTGGGCTCGCGGCTCCRGGGTGGACCTGGCCGGGAGGGCTCGCTGGAGGGGATGCTGAAGCCTGACTTGGAGCCTGAGCCATTGACTTACGGACACGTTGTCCCACAGAGGATGGCACTAATGTCCTTAGCAGGCACGCTGYGGCGAGCACGTGCTGTGCGCTGCAGCGAGGAGCTGCCTTAGGGCTTGCCRCCTTGCAGCCTCGCCTGCAGGCGCTGCAGGAATGCAAGCGGGCCAGGGGAGACCTCCAAGGAGCTCCGCTCCGCTGCTTTAGCTCTTGCAGAATATTGACTCCTAATGAATGCTTGATTTTTGCCCCCTCTCCAATTGCTAGTTATTTGACAAGTGGATGAGATTAATTGGTGGTGAGAAAGTGATCAGACAAATATTGACATTTAAAAACTCCAAGATCTAGACAAGAATGAGCTGTAACCRAGAGGAACTTTGTGCACTCTGAAAGTCTCTGTATCTGGAACTACAGAATAAGGGTTTTTGCTGGGATCACTTTGTTTTGTATTAAGGGCCATTCCTTCTGCATGGTTCTTCCTGCACAGGAAGATATAAAGSCCAGAAAAAGGGGGAGATGCAAGTTTGGATGCTGAGCACTCCTTTTAAAGGAGCTGAGGTAAAACCTCCCCCAAGAGTAAAACTTCTGAGATAACTTTGCTCAGKGAGCAGTTGAGTCATGTTGACTCAATCAAGCAACTGCATCTTTTAGAAAATTAAAATGAACTATTTAAAGTTGTTTTTTTCAGTCTTTCATTTGTTGCACAAGACCTAACAGAGGCAGTGTTACTAGCTCCATTTAGTAAGGAAACTGTCTGCTGCTGCAGCTTATCTTGCTTCCACTAATTGTCTGGCAGAAAATGACTTGCATTTCTTGCTCTACTGTAGGGCAGAGTTCAAGGAGTATTGCCACAATTTGTCTAGTACTTGTGTGTTTAATCTGGATATAAAACTGATTTGCACATGAGCAAAATGATACTATCCACATTTTTTTTTAACAGAATAAATTAGTTTTAAAAAAATCACTGAAGGTCTAAGCCCTGTACCCAGAACAGGTTCAACTAGATCAAATTGCTCGAGACAGTGTCAAGTTTTAATATTTCTGAGGATAAAGATTCTGCAAGGCCTCCGAGCTTCTGTTCCACTGGGCAAAAGCTTCTCCCATAGAGAGAGCTTTTTCCCTAAAAATCTATGTGCAATTTTCATGTTGCAGCTTGAAACCCTTTGGGTGGAGTAATGATGGGACTTGGTTTTTTTTGCATCTGGGACAAGATTTTCTTAAAGGCCTGGTTTTGCTCTGAAAACCRTGTTTTGATACAGAGTTGACTAAAACAAAAGTTGTACTTTGGGCTTGGAGAAAGTCTAAGCAACGTGGTATGCTGCAGTTTAAGGCTTCTTCCGAGCTATTAAGAGTATTTATTAAAATTGTAATCTGCTGTCACTTGATTTCAAGAGTTTGTGCTTCAAGAGAGATTCCTGGCATGTCAGGAACCCTCCTAAACTGCTTCACTGGCCCTACTTTAGGCTCAGTGCAAAAGACGCTGAATTAGTCATGGATATTGTGACAAGGGCCCAAGATGGCTCTATATCAAGTACGAGCATCAAGTGGGGAATGTTACTCTCCTGGTAGCTAGTACACAAAACTAAGGTGAGTTTAGAGATACCTACTGGAGTAGATAAAGGAGCAAGCCTCAAATGGGGGCCGGATTTCAGAGCTCTAGTGCCCTGGTGCCTGCTCTTAGACCTGGTGCAAGGCAAAGTGCTGGGTGCCAAGCCCTGCATCTCTGGCAATTTTCACATGGCGAGTTTGGATGTGAGGATCTGTTGCAGCCCAAGCCATAAAAATGGCACACACTTGTCTTAGGATGGTCCGTTTTGGCTCAAACTAGTTAACTCTGGCTCAGAGCTAGTCACTAAAATGTCTTAACTTTGTGCTTTAAAGAGTGTGATCTTAACGGTCCAACTGTAACATATCATATTAGTATTCAGCGTAGAGCAACAACTATAAATCAACTTGAGTAGTTCAAACTTGGTTCGTTTTCAGGATTTAAATTGGTGTGTACGGCAGGCCTGATGGAATCTCCATAATCCAATTTTTGGGCTGGTTGCCACTTAGTTAATAGGATAATAAAAGGGTAAGAATTACAACCTAGGCTAAGGTGTGATGGGGGAAACAAACTAGCTCTGGTTCAGTCTGTTCTCCTCTTCAGCCTAGCAGGCAGCCACTAATAGCTCACTAAGAAGCAGGATACTCCTACAGAAAGCTTAATGTTGTAGGCTATATATAGCTTTTTTGACTCAAGAGTGCTTGCTTGTTCAACGCTGATTCTGCAGAACAACTTAAGTCTGGTTGGCAGGTTCTCCGAACAGTCATCGTGTAGGTAATGTTAAGCTGCAGCAGGATGCCAGAGCTTCTAACTATAGCTCCGAAGCAGCCCCACTGAAATGTGCTCCTGCAATTACTTCTGATTTAATGCATCCAGACAAAGACTTCATGTTGCCTGATGGTTGTGGCTCTTTTGTAAATTTCCTTCTGGTAAA
Organism: Nothoprocta perdicaria; assembly: GCF_003342845.1. Taxonomy (NCBI): domain Eukaryota; kingdom Metazoa; phylum Chordata; class Aves; order Tinamiformes; family Tinamidae; genus Nothoprocta; species Nothoprocta perdicaria. The sequence continues at coordinate 8,765,266 of NW_020456198.1, read as the reverse complement.
TTTTTAGGAAGAATGCAAATTGCAATTAGAGTAACTGAGGTAAAGGTGTGCATTAAACAATGGAGGTGGGAATAAAAGTGCTGTTAACTCTAACATGAATGTTTCTACTTTTTTTTTTCTTTTTTCCTGATTCCCGCTTCTGGCCCATCTGTCCAGCCATGATAATATGCAGACTGTCTGAAAGTGGTCGCTTAGCTGCATTTGCACATTTGGAGTTGCAGCTGACTGTCGACATGACTTCATATACTGGGTCAAAAATAGCGTCTTTGCCAACTTTGGCATCCTGCAAACTTTACTGTTCTAGATGACGCTTCTGAAGACAGTCTATGTCGGACTGCAAGATAAATACTGTTTTGAGGCTGTTGAAAGGTTGTGGAACTTGAGCTATGAGTTCCTAGGTCCGTAAAAACGTCACTGGAAAGTACAAGGCAAAGGGTGCTCTGCAGCTACCCTGCCCTGCCGCTGTACGGGCTCGTGCTGCCGAGTGACTCAGTTGGTGAGGCATATGCCAAAGGCTGCCTTCTCATCCTCAATAAAGTCAGCACTGAATGACTGTGCTCCGCATATGTGTGCTTGGGTCTTACAGACATTAATTCCTGCTTTGTAACATGAGTAAGCTGTCTGGATCGGTGCATTTTCTTGGGGGAAAGAGGAAGAAAGATGATGTCTGTAAGGGTGGGTGCTGCACGTTTTTTTCAGGCCTGTTGAATTGCCGTGGTGCACAAGAGGCCACACCACTGCTGTAGCTCGGGTGGAAGGCGGCAACCGTTGCTGTTGCCGTCATTTGGCAGGGTGAGGACTCCTTGAATCCAGGGCGACTTGGATCTTGGCCCAAAGCAAACACACACTTGGAAAAATGAGAAATTCATTTAATGCAGCCCACATCCTTGCTTGTCAGGGCAGACACCTCACTGTCCCCCTGCGTAGGGTGAGCACGGAAGGAGAAGTTGGTACCCTCAGGCTGGCTCTAGAGCAGAGGTGAAGCCTGATGCTGTAGAGAATGTTGCTGCAGCGGTCTGTGGCTAATGAGATGGAGTCTAGTTCTTTGAAAGCTGCCTAGGGGGAGATGCTTCATGGTGTATTTGATGAGGAGGGGAGCAGAACCCAACACCTTAAACTCTTATCCCCTGAGAGTCGTGTGACTGGGCCGAGGTGTCTCTCCAGCTCATGGTACAGCAGAAAGCAGGCGCTCTGCTGCTCTACACCTCATTTGTCAGCATTGAACTGCGGCTGTGCCGCTTACCCGCTGCTAGTGGACAGGAAAACTCAAGCGGCCGTGCCCGTACGCTGTAATTCTGAGGTGGTGACCGCAGTTAGCGAGCGTATTTTTGTGCTGATAATTGCTCCAAAGCTCCAGAGGAGTATCGGAGGAATGAAACTTGAAGCAAAGTTTCAAAGCAGAGCTTATGTGGATATGTGTGGCTAAAAGTAATGCTTCTAAGAGGAAGTCTCTGTTGCAAGATCTGCTGTTCTTACAATCCATTTTCCAGTCTGGTACAGCTAGCGAAAGCGTCTTGAAGCAAAGCAGGGAATGCTTGGAATTTGTTGGAAAAACAACTGAATTAGGGTACAAAGGAGTATGTGAAGCAGTAACTGTTGATGCTCAAGTGCTATTGGAGTGGGAGGAATTTTTTGCTGTTCCAAAGCTGTGGTTGTGTCAGACCGGCAGTGTGGGCTGGCGCAGGACACTGGCAACCTTGGTTGCTCTGAGCTGCTTTTAGAGTTGTCCAGTTCTGCATGGAGGCCCTCGTAACAGGGCAGGGTTTACATTCAGTATAGCTTGAGAGACCGCCTCCCAAAGATAATGAACTTCTGAGGGTCTTTGGTGAGCTGGCTAGGTGGCACCACCAAGGTGGAGGCTGCTGAAGGCCCGGCTGGACCGGGGAGTTCGGCCTACAGAGAAGGGGCCTGTTGGCAGACTGGGCTGTCCCTCTTCCAACACCCAAGTACCGCAAATGGGACCAGATTCCTGCAACAGCCTCCCCTTCARTGGAGATGGGACAGTGTTTGGGGCACATGACTGGAGTTTCGTGGTGCGGTTCTCAGTGACGCAGGACCCTTCCTGGAGCTTGGAAGGTCCTTTCCTATTGCAACACGGATCTTGAGCCCAGGCAAACCTGTGGGTGAGCTGCAAGTTGGAGCCTGAGGTGCTGCGGAGCGGGAAGAGGCGCAGCGCRTGGGAAGAGCGTGCGGCGGCTCTGCTCCTTGCTCTAAGTTCTCCTGTCCTGGCCGTGATTCCTGCTCCCTCCCCCTCCACACCCCAGATGAAGGCAGGCGAGGCCCGCGAGCCGCTGTGGAAGGAATTATGTCATGAGATCCCAATGCACATCAGGAAATTCGGAAACCTTAAGAGCATGCTAACTTGACTGAAAAAACGCAGTTGCGGGGCCCTGGGGAGCCCCTGAGGAGGAAGGACTGTCCCGTCCCTCCCGCAACCGCTGGAGCCCCTTCCTGTCATTAGGGAAGTGGCCTCGCTCCTCGGCCTCTCCAGATGAGGCCCGATAAGCGAGGAGATTCCTGCCGCGGGTGTGAAGCCGCCCATTGTGCGCCGCTCTTTCCGCTGGTCACAGGCTGCTGCTGAGTCATGGCCTCGGAAGCGGCCATGGGCGCCGCAGGAAGCGGCTCGGCCYGCCCGGCGCAACATGGAGCCCGTTGCTGCGGTGACCAGGGCGCATCATGGCCGTTATTTACGTGCCGTAAACCCAGATCRGGCCGTTTTTCATCCTGGGTGACGCGCATGCAGCTCAAGGCGGCTCCGGCCTGCTGGCGTCCATCCCTGGGAACATGCGATGGCTTCCTGAAAGGAGCTTAGTGCTGGAGTACTAAATCATCACGGCGTCCACTCTAGTAAAAATGCCGATGTCAGTATAAATCTGAAACTCAAGCTCGCAGGAATTTCTGGCTCGGTGCTGTGATTGCTAGCAGTTTATTCTAAAACTTCCTTCTGAATGAAGCGTTGTCTGGAAGAGGTGCAGGCAGGGCAGGGCGAGAGAAGCTCGGCACGGGCCGCAAGGAAGGGCTCCGCTCCCGCACTGGCCTCTGCTTTTTCCCCATTCCAGCCCTCAGTTCCAGCTGGGGAAGCTCAAACACCGTGGTGTCTCACTGCAGGGAGAGTTTGGGGTCTGTATCTTCTGAAAAGCGATGAAATTTACTCTGATGCATTTGCTTTCCTGAAGGCTTTCTTGATGAGTTGTACTGGAGCATCTTCTCTCCCTTAAATGTTCTTTGATTCAACCAAAAGCATTGAGAAAATGGAATAATACAAAGGTCTGTGTGTCTAACTGTTGCTAGGAGATGACACTGCTTAGGTGATGTAGACTTTTACCTTGGAACTCGTAATTAGAATCTGGCAGCGCTTCAGTCACTTCCTAGCTATCGCCTACCTCAGGCTGGATGTGAAACCAGCTTCAAGCAGTCACGTGTCAGACACATACAGAAATTCTGTGCAATTAGTCAAAACTGATGTTTAGAGAAATAACATCTCAGTAGATACCAGATGTTAACTCTCCAGAAAGGCAGAATGCCACTCAAGGTCTGATGTTACAGTCCTATCTACTGAGAACATACTGTTCTGTTGTGAAACCATGTAAATATTAACCGCTTCGCCCGAGCATTGGGTTGGAGTGAACATTCTGGAGCGGGCTGCTCTTGGTCACTCTTGTCTATAATCACTTTTTCTTTGTTTTGGAAGTCAAGCCATCTTTTTATTTTGATAGCTTGGTATTGGATTACTACTGCAGTCTCTGTAAGTGCAATGAGCTCATGCATGCCCAGCAATTGCTGGCCACAATGAGGTGAAGCTCAGAGGGCTTTATTAAACACTCTGAATTTCACCTCGAGAGGGCCACCAAACTGCTGAACACTTTTCTTTTCATATCTAGGACTCATTAAGATCCCTCTATAAATACTCTTGTGGTAGGAGGGAATTTAGTTGACTTCAACACTTGTTCAGGTAGATGGAGAGCAGACAGAAGCTTCTGGATCACTTGTAACTTCTGTTGACTGAGAAGAGATTTCTGTTTTCACTGTAATGGAGGGGAAAACCAGAAAAATGCTACCAGAGCTGTTTCCTTGCAGGCTATAACCTGTGTGCATGCGTGCAAAAATAAAAACAGATATATATAACCCCAGCACCAGTGGGAAGGTCTGCAATTTTAGAGCATCAACTTGGCAGCTTGCCTGATACTGACACAAAATAGAGATAAGTAGAGCTGGAAATYCCAGCACCTCAAAGTGGCGCAAAGGAAGAATAGTCTGTAGTAATGGTTGTGCTGTGCAGTTTGCCGGCCAAAAATAGGTCTGAGACCCAAAGCTTGTTGGAATGATGGATTATCTACTTATACTTACTTATACATGCTTAATTATGTGAGAACATTCGTGATGATACTGGGTGGCTTTTGTGTTGTAGCTGGAGAACACTGAGTCCTCAGCCTCTTCTTTCCTCCTGTCTAATTTGGGGCATGGAGAGTGGAGTCTCTCTCCTGAACTAGGGCCTGAAGTGACCTTGGTAGTTTCTCTTGTCTATAGCCACCTGGACACAAGTTTGGGCTAGATTCTTTATAAATGTGTCTCTGTCCCTTAAGATGAGGGATAATTGTTTTTATGTCTCTTGTCTTCCAGATAGTAAAGCCATAGTTGATGGAAACTTGAAGTTGATCCTTGGCCTAATATGGACCCTTATCCTCCACTACTCAATTTCCATGCCAGTGTGGGAGGATGAAGGCGATGATGATGCGAAAAAGCAGACCCCTAAGCAGAGACTTCTGGGGTGGATTCAGAACAAAATTCCTTACTTGCCGATCACAAACTTCAATCAAAACTGGCAGGATGGCAAAGCACTGGGGGCTCTTGTTGACAGCTGTGCTCCAGGTAAGTCCTTTGCTCGGATGGTCAGCGCTGTCGTTAGGATGAGTTTTTCACTGCTTGGCTGGAGGGAGAAATGAGGCTCTCAAAAAACCCTGCTGTCTGAGGCGGCTGTGGGAAGAAGGACCTTGTAGATGACTTAGCCAAGAGGAAAACTAGCTTCCAGTGGAACGAGTGATTGCATTATTGGAGTTGCTATATCTAAGCTTTGTGTTGGGAACAAGGGACAAAGGTGCAAATAGTGACTATTAAATGCAAGAAAGACTTGTTCCCACAGCAAGTGCCAACAACCTTTCAAATTCAGGGAGCAGTAGGAGGTTTCATGTGTTCTCCTGGACTAGGATTGCACAGGGAGCACAAGGCAGCCAGGAGCTGTACCCTGCCTGAATTTCAGTGTTCAGCAAGCCAAGGCTGTGCTGCCTTGGCCGAGAGAGGGGCACAGGTCCCTTACCTTCCTGTGAAATGGCCTTGCTGCTGCAATTGCTGGTGCTCCTGTAACTCAGTCTGGGCACTGTGGCAAGCACTTCAAATGTTCTTTCTTGAATTTGCTGCAAAAGAACCAGCAGAACAGAAGGGCTCACTACATGCACTGAGACTGAACTGTGAGAGATGTCTTTGACAGGCTGAGTCTAAAAGAGGGCGCTTGGGTGGCTGCCTGAAAGTCTGCCCTTGGTTTTTGATTTGAGTGACCAGGCGGGTGGGAGACTTTCAGAATTGGCTTTTGGATCTCCGTGCTAGGAGAGAAGCCCTTGGAAATGCCAGTTATTGTCTCAGAGTGTTTTCAGTTGGCAGCATATGCCCATTTTGTTTTGATTTGACACACATCAAAATATCATTTCTTTTTCTCCTTTAATTAAAGGATGCTAAGTGGATGAGTCTGCCTTAGGAGCTCTTTTACTAATATGAGCTGGCTTAAATTTTTCCTTTACTTTCGCAAAGACCTGAGTGATGTGCCGTATAAGTGCATAATACGAGCAGCTGTGGAATCGATGGCTTGGTTTCCTTAGCTAGGGAAGCTTCTTTGCAGATGACGTGTAACCAGTGAAACCTCTTGCAGGCCTGTGCCCTGACTGGGAGACCTGGGACCCGGCCAAGCCCGTTGACAACGCTCGCGAGGCCATGCAGCAGGCGGACGACTGGCTGGGGGTGCCGCAGGTGAGGGCTGCCGCACACGCCGGGCACAAGGGACAGCCTTGCACGGGCATCTGGGGCTCCAGGCACCTGCTGGGGCACAAGGGACAGCCTTGCACGGGCATCTGGGGCTCCAGGCACCTGCTGGGGCACAAGGGACAGCCTTGCACGGGCATCTGGGGCTCCAGGCACCTGCTGGGGCACAAGGGATAACCTTTCTTGGGCATCTGGGGCTCTAGGCAAAGCCACATTTATTGAAAGAGCAAGTGAAACTGGAGACTTCTGAAAGTTGCTTGTTTGCTTGAGTGAAATTGCCTACGGAAGGACGGATTTTAATGTAATATTCTGTTATATATCAGAGCGCTGGCTGTTGTATTTTTGTTTAGTCTCTGCACTGAAAGTAGCCAGAGTTCCAACGTGTAGATGGTGTGGGGGAAAGGGGCATGTTTAGTGGTGCCCTATTTAGTAGTCCATTGAATTAGTTCTTTCTTTCACAGCACTGAGTTCCTGGAAGAAAAAAAAATACTGGTTTAGGAAATCTCTTGCAATGATGACTTTTAAATAGAGAACTTTATATTTTCAGATTAGATTATTTTTATACTGGTAATATTGGACAGAAGTGCTGAAATATCCCAAACTGTGGGKTGGCTCGTGTCTTGGGACCAGGAAAAGAAACTGGACAAAAGTTTCATTCTGCAAGTCTGTGCAGTTCAGGATTGTAGCTATTCAGGATGAGATTACAAGGTCTTAATTTTTCAGTTTTAATTATCCTCAGGTAGCTCTTGGGGGGGGGGGTGTCAGCCTAGCTACCGTTGTCTTGAGTTACTATTTAGTTTTTTCACTGCAGCCCTAGTAAACAAGGTGCAAAAAGCATCACATCCCTCAAAGCACATTGGGGCTGTAATGAGCTGCTTGAGTTTCTTGCCATGAGATAATAAATGATGTTTGTGTCTAAGGGAGAATGGATGTAAGAAATGATGTCAGCGAGTGGGAGTTTGGAAATGTGAGAAYCTGTGCTGGAGCTCTTGCCATGCAGTAACCACACTCTGATACAGTGAACTTTATTCCATTGTTTTTCAGGTTATTACCCCTGAAGAAATAATCCACCCTGATGTGGATGAACACTCTGTAATGACTTACCTGTCGCAGTTTCCCAAAGCCAAGCTCAAACCAGGAGCTCCTTTAAAGCCTAAACTGAATCCAAAGAAAGCAAGAGCTTATGGAAGAGGTGAGGACTCGAGCAAAAGCTGCACAGAGAATTTAACTCTTTAGAAAACTGGGTGGTGATTTTTGCTTATGTTGAACTCCAGGCCTACTGTAACAGACTTCAAAGTTTCACTTGTATACTCTTGGTGTGGCACCTGGTTTCAGAAATACATGGATATAGTCCAAAAGACACTCCTAGTTCTAACATGTACATTCCCCAAACTCTCTGAACCTGTTCTGCAAGCTGCCAGCCTTGCAGTCCGCAGCTGGAAGAAGCAGCAGGAGATGGGACTAAAAGGGTCTTGGTTTGCAATCTMCGTAGCAGTATTGCAGCTGAGGGTCCCTGATACGGGAGTGAATGCTCTGGGTGAGAAAGCAGACCTTAAGGAGTCCCACTTTGGTCTGTGCCCACCTCTGGGCAGCTGCTCGGTRGAGGCAGTGGGTCCAGCTCCCTGGGCAGTGCTGACAGGCGTATCGGGGAACACTGATTCTACATCGATTATTTACCTCCATTGGCAGGTGTAAATATTTTGCACATACAAAGATGGGTTGGTAACCTGTCAAACGTTAAATAATGCTGTGTTTGCTAATTGGGAGGATGTATCCATAAATATTTATGCATTTGTAGATCTGTATAGTTACCCGTATTTTTTGCTTGCATTTTAAATGGATTTCTTCAACACTGGTTCTACTCTAGATTAGAACAGAAGTACAATTAAAYGAGTAACACATTTTTACCTTTAATGCATTTGATATTTAGCAAGACATCTTATGCATTGTCATCCAGTTTGTTCTCCCTTCCACCTTTAGATGTGAGGCTTACTGTGTGGTCCTTCAAGACATTTAGAATTAGTGGACTGCAGAATTGGTTGTGCAGGGGTGCACCTTCTTGAGCTTTTTAGATACTGCTGTTTTTTCAGCTTGGTTCTCAGTTAAAACTCAAGTGGTTGGATGCACAGAGAAATGCRCTAAAGAGCAGTTAGTGTTATAGTCCAAAACTGTAGTTGTAGTTAGCAGTTATAGTCCAAAGCAGGTTTAGCACAACATCCTGCTTAGAGCTCATGTGCTTTTACTGTTGGCCTCTGCAGCACAACACAGAGACATGCTTTTCAGAACTTGATTATACAAACTGTCTATACTGCAGTTTCTTTATAAGTGACTTTGATCAATCTGCATTGGTCTTCCAAGTCTGGCTCTATTCATGCCCTTGTTATTTCAAGAACTTGGATTGTTTTTCTATTTTTGTGCATTTTGTGCTTTCATGCCGTTGTAATGGAGGTTATAACAGGTGAGCAGCTCTTGGAAGATTGCTATTTTCCCAAACTTAATTGCCAGAATGGAGTCACKGAATGTAAAATGACAAGGCTGTCTGGCTAAGGTGTGCCCAGGGATGGAGCGGCAGACTGACGCCAGCAGCGAGAGCTCACTGGTAAACTGGACGGGGACTTTTGGTGAAAAGAGGACCAGTTTCATGCTTCCAGAAAGAGGTGGTCATCAGGTGTAAAATTTGCTATTGCTCTAGTTTAGGTTCGCTGTCTGAGGAAATTTGCTGTAAAATGAGTCTTTGAAAGTGTGATAGAGAATTGTGCATATTGGCAGGGGTGCATTTGCTATGAATTCTCCTTTAAGCAGCCAAAGTAAATCTCTGAGAAGAGAATAACACCAAGAAGAGACCATATGCAGAACATGCCRTTGTTAATGCCGTCTTGGCCAAAGCTGCTTCTGAGGATTAGTGGTCCATGGGTTTGTGCCTTCAGGAGAGAGACTTAAATGCCCTATTCTAAGGCTTGCACAGTGCACTGAAGATATGCAGAGCAAATTTGTAGCTGTTTAAACTAGATGATAATCTAGGGGTTAGTTCGAAAGAATGAGTATGTCAATTGTTAACACCTTATCAGAATGCTCAGATTTCCTAGTAAAAACACAATCTTCCTCGCATTGCTCTCAAGCWTTGTTTTCTGAAGATAAACAGGCTCAGGAATTCTGTTGTTCACAACCACTTCCCTTACAATCTATCAGACTTTGCATTTTCCACTAATTGTGCTATGGAGAAGTAGTGCCCATGGTTTTGTGAATAAGCTGATGTGTAATTCCCTTGGAAGGAAGGGTATATATGTTTGGACTAGTCTGGAACTAGCAGCTTTGGGAAGTGCTTCCACCCACTCAGTCTGACACCACCATGACAGGTGTAATGACCTAGGGCTAAGTATAAAGGGATGATGAAACAGTGCTGGGAAGTGCATGCTCTAGCAGGCCTTGTGCTAAGGAGTAAGGAAACAGGCTGACTCCAAGTCAAACCACTGGCAGTGAGCTGCAGGATTTTCATGGCTTAAGATGGTTCTGTGTGCCCTTTATACAGTGTTCAGTCTGGCGAATAGTTGAGCAGCTTTCAAAGGGGAAATCTAAACCACCGCTTAAGCTCTGGAAGTGGAGTAAAGTAGGACAGTGCGACTCAGAACTGTCTTGCTTAAAAGCAGCTCTCTGTCTTGGCTGCAGTCAATGCCTTTACCAAAAGGCTGCCTGGGATTAGTGGCCGGCCCCAGCAGCGCGCGTGGCCCTGGCTGCGAGCGAGCCGGGGCGGCAGGGCCGGTGGCCACGTGCCCGAGTGACACTCGGGCCGTTGCTGCAGCCAGCAGGGCCACTTGCTTTCCCTCAGCCTCTGCCAGAGCTCCTGCTATGAGCTGGTTCAATCAACTTTACAACTGCTTGTGTTATGAAAGTGGGGTTATGATGAGCCTGATGTTCTGGGTGGGTGGTGAACAGGTACAAGCTGGCGGCCGCCAGGTGCGGTGGGAGGCTGGGTTGCACACCCTGCGTGTAGTTTCCAAGCTCCCTTTTGGGTTTTGTAGCAACAGCTGATTTTGCCGCTCTGCATCTGCCTCCTAGGAATTGAGCCTCATGGGAACATGGTGAAGCAGCCGGCTAACTTCACAGTAGACACCATCAGTGCTGGGCAGGGAGACCTCATGGTCTTTATAGAGGATCCAGAAGGAAACAGAGAAGAGGTGCGTATGTTAAATATTTGGGCAAAGCTCAAAGCCAGTCTGAATGTTGAAGCTTTACAGAAACCGTGTTCATTAGCAAGTAAGGTCTTAGCAGATAAGTGATGTCAAAAGAGGTTGCAAAATACCATCTATCAAAAGTGCAAGCATTAAGCTTTTTCTCATAATTGCCTTCCTGGAAAAGCTGGAATAAAAAATATCTTCACTCTGTAACTAAAGAACACAAATGGCCCGTGGTTGTAGTGCTTTGGCTGGACTGGCCGAGTACATGCTGATGTGCATTTTTAGATAACACGCATCACTAAATCATTGCCTACCCTTACTCATTCTGCAAAAATGGCTAAACCAGCTATTTAGATGCCATGAATCATTTTGAGTTAAAATGCTGGTTCTAATGTTTATAGAAACTTTTAATCCAAATGCTCCACTTGATCATGTTTCGACATTTCAGAAAAATACAGCTGTACATTGGACTCAACTTTGGCCTTAGCATAACAATTAATAACTGGGTGAATGGTAGCTTGGTTTATTTCATTTAAATACAGAACCAATTTGGTTGTTGCTTTTCTGTGCAAGATGGAGAGTTAGCAAGTATACTTGCATCCACAAAAACATGTATGATCCTGGAAATAGTTCTCAGGATCAAGTGCTACCAGAAGAGCCTTARACTGCAGTGCATAGGCACAACTCTAACATGTTTTGTTTTGTTTTTTCTTTCCCAGGCAAAGGTGATGCCATCCAGTGACAAAAACAAAACCTATTCAGTTCAGTATGTGCCAAAGGTTACTGGACCTCACAAGGTAAGTCCTGAGAACAGAGCTAGTGAGCTGCTTTGCTAGGTGATAAAATGAGCCCCTTGGGGTTGCACGTTTTCTAATGGCATAATGGCCTTGTGGGGGTCATCCTGAAGAACAGGTAACCCGGTGGGGTGCTAGTTCTCAGTCTGGACTAATGGACACCCCCCTCTCAAGGGGGAGAGAGATGCGTGTGTTGGGAGAAGGAGTGTGGGTGTTTGAGTGAGAGGGGATCTTGCAGGCAGTGCTACGGGTGGCTCTCGTCTCGCGTGGGGCCGCTTGCTGCAGCTCCTGAAACCAGTTCTGTGGGTTGCTGTGTTTCCTTGCTGATGATATTGTCTACTTGAGGGCTTTCGCAGAGCAGGTTCCCACCCAGCTCTGTCCCCAGGRGCCTGTAGAACCAGGTTTATGATGGATGATCCCATCCCTTGGCGCTGACCTGAATGGCTGGGCCTGTCCTCGCAGCTTGCCTGCCAAGATAAACGCAACCTTTGGTGCTGCTTCACTGCTGGGGAGTGATCTGCATTTTATTGGCACATCCAGATTTAGCCGTCCCGACTGGTGTGGCTGGCCCTGTGATGAGGAGCACAGTGGCAGGCAGTCATGCTGTGTGGACAGGTTCTGATGCCCAGTCTCTCTTGCCTCCGAGGCATGAAGTTTCCACCCTGACCATTCCGGTGTTTTACCCTGTGCTTCATTACATGGCAGTGCAATCCGCCAGGCACCGAGTGGTAACTGAGCGCTCACTGTGTCTGCTCCAGTGATTCGGGGTTGACGCTGTTTTCATGTGGCTCTAGGTCTCAGTCCTGTTTGCTGGACAGCACATTTCAAAGAGCCCATTCGAGGTGAACGTTGACAAAGCCCAGGGAGATGCAAGCAAAGTAACAGCAAAGGGACCGGGATTGGAGGCAACAGGAAACATTGCTAACAAACCCACCTACTTTGACCTTTACACAGCAGGTAAGCAGAACTAATGAGGGCTGAACTACAGCCTTGCAAGAGCAGACAAATAGTGTTTGCAGCTGAAGGAATAGTCAGGCTGCTCTGCAGACTTCAGCTGTGTGTGAAGTATTTGAAATATTGAGCTGAATTCAGATGGGAGGATGCTAGACACTCTCCAGACCTTTGCCATGAACTGCTTAATGGCACCAGGAGAGTTCCCTGCTAGTTTGCTCCCCCTACTCCTTTTAAACAGGAATTCTCTGAAGGATGAGATCTAAGTAAGCTGTAAATGCCTAATGTGTTCTATATTTAACTTCACTGAAAGGACCTGCTGCTGCAGTATTTTGAGTTCATGCTTCAGTGACAAACTAGTTTCAACGTCTCTTRTAATTATTAGAAGGCTGCTATCTTCATTAGAGCATCTCCATCACGTGGCTTGTCGCCTGCTATTAATCCAATGCTGTAGCCTAGAGGAATGAGTCAATAAGATGCTACAAATGCTAATCCATTTAGAACAATGTGAAACTACTTAGGGCAGTTACTTTAAGTATTTAAATTCTGAAATATGCTGAATAGCCTATTTTAAATTGCCTTCTGCCTGAGGGCGCTTAGAAATAAAATGAAATGTGCTTGTAGTGAGGGGAAATGTTACATTCATCCTCTAATTGGGAGAGGGAGTAGTCTGAATCATGTAAAGACATGTCTGGCCTCTGAAAACTGTTTTTGTTGTATAATGAGTGAAATGAGGGGTGTGAGGAGCAGGTGTCTGGACAAAAGTGGCTCTCTACTGTCCAGTAGAGAAGGATCCTTGTCCAGAGCAGCCTTCTCATCATCTGAGCTCCTAATCTAACTTSTATGAATGAAATAAACTGCAGGAGACTAGAATAACATGGAGAAGAAAGCTGGGGGTGGCATCATATGAGATAGTTTGGGGATTTTCTGTTGTGTGGTTGTATTATTTTTTAATTTTTTTCTTCTTTTTCTAACTCCCTTTAAAACTTTATCTCATTTAAATACAGAACCAATTTTGTTAAAGGATGGGGTGGCCTGGTGAAACTGTGGCACAGGGTGTGGTAGGTGCAGAGCTGTAGCAATAGGGCAGCTGTACCACATGTGTGTCTAAATGTCACGCGGTTGTGAAAGCCTCTGGGTGGGGAGAGCGAGTGCTGTCAGCAGCACGGCCTCACGCAGGCGACGTGCTGTCGTCCCCATCCTGCTCGGACGTCTGGTTGCAGGCGGCGGAGGCTGGAACTTCAGGCAGTGTTTAGCAATGACAGCAGAGCGTTGCTGGCCTAGCACGGGCTTTGGTCCTAAAGGTAGGACCAAACGTATCACACTGAGCGCCCCAAGGCTCAACCAGGCTTCTTGTTTCCTCTCCAGGAGCTGGCGTGGGTGATGTGGTCGTGGAGGTGGAGGATCCTCAAGGAAAAAGCCTTCCTGAAGTTGCAATAGAGGACAAAGGGAACCAAGTCTACCGTTGCATCTACAAGCCTGTGCAAGCTGGTCCTCACACTGTCAGAGTGACTTTTGCAGGGGAAGCAATTCCCAAGACTCCCTGCAGTGTTCTTGTTGGAGAGGGTATGCTTTTTAAAAATGCATTTACATGTAGGTGGCTGCTCTTCACCTTGGAGGTGATTTCAGAATATACTTGAGTCTTGCCATGGATGTTTTCTGTACCTTTCAGCATCTTAGACCTAATCCATTGGGTCATCTCAATATTCASCAGGTTCAGATGGTGCTCTCTGACAGGAATACGGCTTTCGTTGCTAGTGTTTCCTTTCTTGCCAGAACTCTGAATGTTAAGCTGCCCTTTGTATTTTTTGAAGTGTTTTATGCAGCTATGCAGTGTCTTGCTGTTTTCCACCTTTGTCCCTTAAATGACTATATTTACTGTTTTCCTCCTTAACTGACACCTAACTTGCTTTCTATTCCGTCCTTACGTGCTCCTACGCTTTTAGATCTCTGCTCATCTCTCCTGAGCTACCCTCCATTTGTGGAATTTTGGACTTCACTGCTAATGGCTTCATAGTTGGTAAGAGGTGTGCAGGATGCCGTGTCATGTTTGCTCTCTGTAAGCTTCTAGCCTGCAGCTTGTCTGAGCCAAAAGGGCTCTGTTTTGTTGGGGCTGGGGAAGAAGGTTGCAAGCAAACTGGAACACTGTGTGACCCAGTGTGTGAAACTCTTAACCACAAGTGCCTGACTCAGTTGTGCAAGGAGGCTTTGGACCTTTCCCACTCGGAGCTGGGCTTGCTGCTGTCTGCTCACGTTGGCTTTCAGAGCTAGCAGGTGCCGTGCACTCTTTGCTTATGCTGTCCAGTGTGGGGCACTTAGTGATACGGCTGCCACGGGGATGAAGGTCAAACTTTGGCTATTGAAAGGCTCTGGGTGAGCTGCTTGGCAGACTCTTGTGCTCCTGCTGTAAGCACGGTCTGTGTGTGGGAAAATGCATGTTGGGGTTTAAGTGACTGGGAAACGGGGTCGGTGAGACTCTGCAAACGCTTCAGGTCTCTGCAATTGAAGACCACCCGATAGCTGGGGCTGTAAAATAGAACTTGTTTGTAAGTGTGCGTTAGCTTATTTCTGCAGAAACTCTGCAGCTCTGGAGAAGCGCTTGAAGAATAACAGTGGCAAGTAGAGACTTAACCTCAGCATTTTTAACTTACTGCCCATACCTTGACTCTGCCCAACGTATGTGGTGTTGCCACCCTGCCTTGTTCTGCTGAGGTCTTCATGGCTTTACTTCTGTGGGTATGGACTGCCACAAACAGAGGGGCTGATTTTACATCTCCAATCAAAAAAAAAAAAAAAAAATGCATTTGCAGCTTGGCTTGGCTTACAGCCATTATTCAAGTCCTGTGCTTCTGAAGGGACAGCACGGTGGTGTTTGCTAGGACTTAATTGCAAAGAAAAATTTCACCCAGTGCTGCAAACTGCTGCCAGAAGTGAAAGGCAGCAAGAAAATTGTGTCTAGTACAGTAATATCTGTAACGTGATAGCTACAGCAAAGTTTCATGCTGATAGCTGGCATCAAGCATGAAGGTGACATGGCTACAGGGTTGGCTTTAGTTCTAAAAATCGCTCTTAAGGGATTTTGGTGTTGCCTGGCTGTACTGAATGCTACCGTCCAAAAGCTGTGGGATACGTACCGTGGCCAGACAGGCTCCGTATCTGTTTTCCTTTCTACTATAACATAAAGACTTGTGCTGAAAGCTAAGCTGTAGTTGCTCTGAGTCAACATTTAAGTAAAGGTTTTTCCAAGCTGGCTAGGCTGTGTGTATTTTGAGAATCAAAGACSGTATTGATGTCTGAAATTGCCTTGCAGCCTGCAATCCAAACGCTTGCCGTGCCACCGGCAGAGGCCTGCAACCCAAAGGCGTCCGCATCAGGGAAACGGCCGACTTCAAGGTGGACACGAGGGCAGCGGGCAGCGGAGAGCTCGCTGTCACTATAAAGGGGCCAAGTAAGTGCGTGCCAAAAAGACCCTAGATTGCAAGAAGGAAGAGCAATAAAAAGCTCGTGGCCTGACGGGATTGATGAGATTTGTATCACCATAAAAAGGGGAAATCTCAGAAGAGGTTTCTGGTCCTTTGTGCCAAGTTTGTAGATCTTATCCAGCCGGGCCGGGTAAGATTACACCTTCCTTAATTGTCTATGGTATAAAACTTAGTTGGATGCTTAGAGGTAAATCTTAGGTCTCTCCATTTTAAAGCACAGCAATTACCAAAAGCTAGAAAATCCACATGGCTGCCTGCCACAATCCGCTCCCGTTCCCTGTTCACCCGATCCGCTGGAGCAGGTCCCACTCCGGGGTCCCTGATGGATGGAGATCCTGCTCCCATAACATAAAACTAGAAACACCAGCACCRCGGAGTGACGCTATGCGAGGTGCCCAGGACGTGGCGAGGAAGGGGAGGACCAGGGAGGACTTTGTCCTGCTGGCCCGGCAGCTTTTCCTTGGAACCGCTGTGTCCGTGCCGTGCTCCCGAGCTGGCCGCGCGGCAAAAAGAGGGGCCTGGTGCTCCTGGAGTGYGGTGCCCGCCGGGCCGGAGGGCCCCTGCCCGTCACTGCAAACTGCTGCCCGAGACTTTTCTCCCCCAAATTCTTCATCCTGCAGAAAATGAAAAGTAGGCATTCCCTGCATACTTGTGGTTGCAAAGTCTGACAAATGTTAAGCTTTTTTGTTTTAACATATGACATGCATCATACTGCAGACTAAGAAAATAAAACACAAGGGAACCTATTAAGTCTGGTAACTTAAAATACCTTTTCTGCTATTTTTCTTCTGGAAGTGTTTGCTGTCTTTGTCCTTAGGGGGCAACTAGAACTAACAGTCCTTATAATCAGATACCCCCCTTCTTTTTCTGATGGGAGAAACTTACACTTCCGAGCTAAAAATAAAAATACAAGAAAACATGAATTTTCCTTAGTAACTGAAGGCAGGATGGAAACTGTTAAGTTTAATGCTGAACTGTTCTTTCAACAGAGGGCCTGGAGGAGCTTGTGAAACAAAAAGGCTTTATAGATGGTGTGTATGCATTTGAGTATTATCCATCTACCCCAGGGAAGTAYGTGGTCACGATTACATGGGGCGGACACAACATCCCCAAAAGGTGAGTTAGGAGCAGCTCTGCTCAAGGATGTTTGTGGCCTTCAATGGACTACGTAGGTGGCAGGTTCTTAAAGCAAAGCTGGCGCTCAGGAGAGCTCTGCGAATGGTGGCGGGGACTGCTCATCTCCAGCGTGCTCTGGGGCCACGGTGCCTGGTCCTTGGAGGGTTGCGAAGGGTGATTTCCACTGGTCTCTCTAAAGCCAAAGTGACAGAGGGAAAAAGTAATAACACTTGGTGGTTCACACAGTTTAGACTTTGCTGTGAGTTTTTGAAGGGTTCTGTGCTGTTACAGCACAAGCCAAGTGTATAACACTGGGGATCTGTGCTGCAAAAGATGTAAGCACGTGACAGGTTAGATGAGCTCTCTGCTGGAAATAGGGCAGTCGGCTGGGCATTGTGCCATCAGAAAATGGCATCTATTAATTTGGAAATCTAGTATAAAGCCTCATTAAAATGTCTGGGGAGAAAATATGGATGCAATATTTGCCCTCATTTCTAATCCTGAACCTTGTCTGTGTTTTTATTGTAGCCCCTTTGAGGTTCAAGTGGGTCACGAAGCAGGTCCTCAGAAAGTACGAGCCTGGGGGCCCGGGCTTCATGAGGGAGTTGTGGGTAAATCTGCTGACTTCGTGGTCGAGTCCATCGGCACAGAGGTCGGCTCTCTGGGTATGTTATTTACTCAGGTGGCATGAAATGTTTTTGAATATTGCAGTGCTAGCAAGAAAATCCAAAGAAACAGTAGCTCTCAGAGTGAAAACCAGGTCCCTGTCTCATTCTGATGTGAATGCAAGCTTATATCAGTGTGCAGGGCTGAAATCTATATTAAAGGCAAGTCCTGGAGACAGAAGTATGCTTTTTGTGGGGTGGGAACTAGAAGGGAATAGCTGATTATTCCCAATATTCCTGGAGTGTGTTTAATCTAAAATGAGGGAAGTGGGTTTAAATAAGCAGCCATCACAAACCAAGCATGTATTTAGTAAGTGTCTCTTCCTTTTTCAGGCTTTGCCATAGAAGGTCCTTCTCAGGCTAAAATTGAGTGTGATGACAAAAATGACGGCTCTTGCGATGTGAAGTATTGGCCCAAAGAGCCTGGTGAATATGCTGTTCACATCATGTGTGATGATGAAGACATAAAAGACAGCCCTTACATGGCCTTCATCCGACCAGCTTCAGGAGATTTCAACCCAGATAAGGTGGTGYACAAGAACTCCCTTGTGGTGTAACACCTCTCTGATATAAATGGGTGATAGAGATGTTTCTAACAGCTGCTGGTTAACACATTGGTTCTTCGGCTGTCTCTATTTAAAGTTCTAAATTTGAGATGCTCCGACCAGATATTACTCAGCTTTTTCTAATAACATTGCTGTGGTTTCCATTAACATATTAGAAACCTGCTGAATTAGTCAAAATTCTCAATTTTCACACTAGCCTCCACATGTATCCTGTGCTTTGTGAGATTTGTGGAAAGGGAGGGTCTTGCTTTAGAAATAAATCACTTCATTTTATTTTCCACTCCAAATTGCAAGCTAAGATGCTTTTATTTTTAGGTGAGGGCTTATGGCCCAGGTTTGGAGAGGACTGGCTGTATAGTGAACAATCCTGCTGAGTTCACAGTTGAAACCAAGGATGCCGGGAAAGCTCCTCTGAAGATGTATGCCCAGGTAAAAGCCAAAGGCAGCAGTGTGAAACTCCAGCAAAAGAGGTTTAATTCCATTGAGAAAAATGCCTTAAGTCTTTCAGCTGCATTACGCATCACTTAATTTGGGCATGTATAATTCTGTTTCAGTCCTGTGCTTTGATCTGGTAATGTAGTCAGCTAGTGAACCTAACTCAAGACAAGGTGACCTCTCCCTTGAGTAGGAAATACATGGTGTTACTTCCTTTCTTGGAGTCCCTTCAGTAGGGCAAGCTGTGATTTCCTGGCTTTGTCACTTGGAAACACCCAAAGTCTCTCTGAGCCTGTGAGTCTCAGGCTAACCTGTGCTTGAAAGCTCCCCGCTCTGTGTTCTGAGTTGATGTTGGAAATGAACGGTTTAGATGGCAAAGACTTAAAACAGCTTAATTTGCACATTCCTTCAGTATTGCTGAGTTACAGCTTAAAAAATTGAAGCAGTCTTGGGCTGTTAGAATTATGCAAACATTTTAAAGTTACTTATACCTTGTATTTACTGCTTTTTAGGATGGAGAAGGAAACCCTATTGATATCCAGGTGAAGAGCAGGCCTGACGGAGTGTTTGCCTGTTCCTAYGTGCCAGTTAAACCAATCAAACACACGATTTCTGTGGTCTGGGGAGGAGCCAATGTACCCAATAGCCCCTTTAGGGTAAGTACAGAGACAGTGATACTAGTTCTTCTATCCACTTGCAATGTTCAGAGTCACTACTAGTTTGAGCATTAGATAATGTAATCAGCATTGCTGTGAACTTGGAAGTGCACCGTTTTTCTTGTCTTTTTAAGAAGCTAGCTACCTGAAAAGTGGATTTCTTCTCTTAAAAGCTCCCTTGTTGGGGGGTCTCATGCCACTACACTAAATCCACGGCAGTTCATTCTTACCTTGGTTATTTTGTGCTGTGGAAAACTAAGTGTAGCCTCTGTGCACATAACGCTCCTACTTGACTGTCATTTACCACGTGACTCAGATATGTAGTTCTGACTCTTGCGAATCTTTGTAGGTCCTAATTGGTCAAGGTAGTCATCCCCAGAAAGTGAAAGTGGTTGGACCTGGCGTGGAGAGAACTGGCCTGAAAGCCAAYGAGCCGACGCACTTCACTGTTGATTGCACAGATGCTGGAGAAGGTGAGAGCAAGCTGGGTTGTCGCCCTAGTTCCTGCATGGGGGAAATTATGTGATTTGCTGAGGCTGGTCTACGTTTTCCTTCATGGAAAATAACTTTAATTGTCATTTGTTTTGTTATTAACGTGGTAACTTGAGGAATTACTGGAAATCAAAATATGATAGCTAGTTGGCTGGCAGCGTCTCTACAAACCATCTGAAAAAATTCCATTTGCTTGTCCTAGGTGATGTCAGTGTCGGAATCAAGTGCGATGCTCGTGTCGTCAGTGATGAGGAAGAAGACATAGATTTTGACATCATCCACAATGCTAACGATACATTCACAGTGAAGTATGCACCTCCAGCGGCTGGGCGCTACACGATCAAAGTGCTTTTTGCAGGACAGGTGTGTAACTTTGATCTTACAGCCTGATGTTTCTAGACTCAAGTTATCAGTTTCTTGATCACTGAGTACCTACCACTGAAGAGCTGGCTCTGGCTGCCTAAAGACAGCTCCTTCCATATSTGCTCAAATACRTGTCACTAAACTCTTTCATAGTACYTGGAAGCTCAAAAAATGAGAGGGATTGACTGGACACTCTGAAATTCAAGCACTTAATATGTTGAGCTGCCATAATGAGAATGTGACCTCCGTGATGGCATATTGACTGGCTCTAGAAGTGAAGCAAAGCCACTTTGTAAAGTATCAAACACCTAGGAAACTCTCCAAGGAATATGGGAAGTACAAAAAGATGCCTTTAAAAAATGGGGAAGAGACCCCTGCGAAATAATTTAGCTGTTAACTTTGCACGAGGCTTTGCATGTTACTGTTCAGTGAGGCACTGTGGGGAAGAGTGTGTCCAAGCAAGGTGAAGCGTCTTTGTTTTACAGTTTGTGTGTTTCTGAAAACTGTTTCTGTTACAGGAAATCCCTGCCAGCCCCTTCAGAGTTAAGGTGGACCCTTCACATGATGCCAGCAAAGTGAAGGCTGAAGGCCCCGGGCTGAGCAAGACGGGTGAGTGGCAGGTCGTGGTGATGTGAGCCGTGTCGGGCCACGAGGGGCTGTCTCGGGGCTGCCAAGTTGTTGAACACGGCTGGGGTTTTGCAGAGCTCTGTTGTGTTCCACTGGGTGGATGGCAGTGGTTGGAAACGGCTCTGTTCCCGTGACATTTAGCTTGACTGGGCTTTATAGATACCAAGTGTTTCTTGGGAGGGATTTCTGCACTTGAGCGCTGCATGAATTAGAATAATTTATCATAAAATAAATTATGCATGAAATCAATGTTTCTCTTCAGGCGTGGAAAATGGCAAGCCAACACACTTCACTGTGTTCACTAAGGGAGCTGGAAAAGCGCCCCTGGATGTGCAGTTCAGCAGCCCTGTGCCTGGGGAGGCAGTGACCGATCTGGACATCATTGACAACTAYGACTATTCCCACACTGTTAGATACACTCCGATTCAGCAGGTAGGTCTGATTCTCCTGGAGAAACGCAGAGGGATGGCCCGTGTTGCTGCAGCTCTCACCTCCCTCCCTGGTATCTCTGTGCAGAAGAATTGGCACTTAAAAGTTGCCAGGCTTCCTGTTCCCAGGAGCCCTAATGCCAATCTCCAGAACAGTTTGGATTGGAAACCAGTCTGGTTGATTTATTTGGTAGCTTGTAATTTTTTTTTTTTTCTGAGAACAAGCAAGATAGTAAAGCAGTAATGTCCACGTGTTGTTGTTCCGTGCTGGTGAAAGCCGTTTGCTGCCTTATCAGTCGAAGGGAAAGGTGAGAAACCCTCCGTGTGCCGYGGCGGAGCCGGCTGCTTGCCGGCCTGGGCTGCAGCAGCCGCTGTGCGGCCCGGCTTTGGGCAGCGGCCCGCGGGCCCCTGAGGGCTGCAACGTGCACGGAAAGCACGCCGTTCCAGCGGCAGGGAAACGGCTCCAGGGTGGAAAAACTAACCAGTACTGCGGAAAGCCGGCCTSCAGATTAAATGCATCAAAGTGTGTGTCTGTGTTTGAGGTTTGCTCCTGGGCAGGAGAAAAAAATCAGTCTAGCTCATTTTGCTTCACAGACAGATGCTTCCTAGCAACACCAATGCAGAGCTATAAATGGAAGCTGCTAATAACTAGAAGTATCTTTCTGTCTGTGGTTGTGCGTTTGTAAAGGGGTGTTTTTCACTCCAGCATGCGTGAATCCAATGTATTCCTGTAGACCAACAGGCAGGAGTGTTGAGATAAAATGCGTAAGTGTTTTGCTGCTATTGTCCTGTTAAACACATGCATGAACCACTCTGTCACCTGCACCAACTTCCTGGAGAGCAGCTGTAAAAAAAAAAAAAAAAAAGAGGAGGACTTCAGCATTATTTATCTGATAACACTGGAACAGCACTCCTGAATAGACCGTAGAGCTAGTGTTTATTTTGGTAAAGAGATTTCATGATCAGAGAATGTGGCTGGTGTGCCTCTTTGGAGGAGCTTTTACTTGTTCACTCAGTGTTGGTGTGAAGAGCAATGGTGAAACCATCCAGGGCAGGCTTGTGGCCCTGTGAAAACTGCCTGTTTTTTCCATGGAGACTTTGGGTAAAGCAGCACGTGCCCATCTTCTTTCTCACCAGGTCATTAGGTAGTCTCTGTGCAGGTTGCCCTCAGGGTTACTGCATCCTGTGGCCAGAGCCAGAGACTTTCTCCTCGCTGTCGTCACTCATCACCTCTATGGGAGAAATAGTTTCATTAGTTTGGATTTTTTTTCACTGGGTTTGGATTTGATTAAGCCATAGTGAGACCTGGCTGTTTTTCCAACCTTTGCTAGGTRTATGAGAGCAGAGCTGTGGCTGCTGGCATGCAGGGCTGCACKGCAGTGCTGGGGTGCCGCAGAGGCAGAGCTTGTGTCCATTCTGCAGGACAGTGGGGAGCTGCTTAGCTGATAGCTCTTGAACAAGAAAATGAAGCAAGCTCCCGGGTTGTGCCTGTGTGGTTCCATGTGCCGTGTTACCCTGCATGTGCAGAGAGAGCTCGGGTTGTGACGAAGCTGCAGACTTGCAGAGAGGCTGCAGGCAGACGTGTGTGTGTGAAAGGAGGAGGTGGAACCGAACTGCACGCTAACGAGCACAGCCCTGCTTTCCCTCCAGGGTATGCAGCACACAGGCCATTCCCGATCCCTGTTTCTCTAGGGTTGTGAGCAGTGGCAGCTCAGCTGAAACTCTGGACCCTTCAAAAGGGGTGGGAGGAATTAATAGGTAGTTGCATTCCTGAGGGACAGCGTCAGCAGTTGAAGAACCTTGGTTTAGCGCTGTTTGCTCAGCCTTATCTATGTCGCTAGTGGTGTTGCTACAGCTACCCGTGTGTGTGYTTTCTGAAAACAACYACGAATAATCATGGAAGCTGTTCGCATGCTTGGTGAAGCGCTCGTGGGTATTGCACTGGCAGCTGAACCAGCCAGGAAAGCCACGGAAGCAAACAGGGAATATAGCTAAAATATGGACTGTGGTAGCAGGGAATAAAAGGAGCACACGTCTTGGGCTGGAGCTTGCCATGRCTGTGTGCTGTTGCAGCCAAGATACACAAGGGCATTAATCTTTCTGACTTGTGCAGCTTAAAGGCTTGGTATTTCAAATGCTGCAATAACATGGTCTCTTTGCAGGCCTGGTCTCTGCATGCGATGGAAGGGGACACCTGGTCTTTAGCACCGGGTCACTCATTCAGCTGTCAGACCTCAGCTCTGGGATGGTGGGAACCCTCTCAAGCCTGAATTTTAGCCAGGAAGTTGGAATATAGTCTAATTAAACGATGGAAAGAACACTCTTTTTCTCTCTTCCTGCATTAAATAAAAACCATTTAATGCTTTCACGGGATGCAGTAGGATGAGAGCTCAAGAAGTCCATAGACTAGTAAATTTAGCTATGGTCAGTCTGAATGGATTAGGTGAAATGATTATGTGGTGCTTGAGTATTTGTGCATCTGTGTGAAGTGAAGAGCTAAGCTAACACCTAAATTCTCTAACTAGGGTCCAATGAAGGTTTTGGTGACTTATGGTGGCGACCCTATCCCGAAAAGCCCTTTCACGGTGGGAGTTGCTGCTCCACTAGACCTAAGCAAAGTTAAAGTCAATGGGCTTGAAAACAGTAAGTATATATCGTCTATGTGACATGCAGCCTGTCTCTAACGTCTCTTCTAAATCTCTGCTGTAGCTGACACATTCTGCTAGAATATAAATGGCTAAAAAAAGCTTGKKTTTTTTTTCTCCTTATAATTCTGTACAATTTTGTAACATTATTACACGTCTCAAGGGCTGAATTTCATTTTTTTTAAAGATTATATCACGATATGGATATAGCACATGTTGGTATTTAGTCCCTTGTAGCAAAGAGAGCTGGGCTCTGCACCAGGCCAGGCGCTTGTTGATAAAATCTAGTTTCCCTGGGGCTAGGTCACTAGAGCCTGGAATTTTGCTCATAKAGTCTCTTCATTTCTGAGAAACAGAAAAAAAATGCACTGGAAAACCTTGCTGCATTCCTGAAACAAGCCCCTCTCYGATACCATCAGGCCATGTCTTACTGGCTTGCTTAGCGCTGTAGCTTTTTATAGCTTCCAATTAATCAAGGCCCTGGGCTTTTTTCTTTTAATGTTATTTAATGTAGGAAGATGCAGAGTGAACAGGCCTCTGTCAGTGCATCTTTTCATAGTGATATGTGCATGAGAAATTTCTTGGAGCATTATCAAACTTTGAGTACTTAACACAGTAAGATGGGTTTCCTATATTTTTTTTTTCAGGAGTGGAGGTAGGGAAGGATCAGGAATTTGTCATTGACACCAAAGGAGCTGGTGGGCAAGGTAAACTAGATGTTAATATTTCCAGCCCTATGAGGAAAGCTGTGCCGTGTTTGGTGGAACCAGTGCTAGGCAAGGAGTGCAGTACTGCAAAATACATCCCGAGGGAAGAAGGACTGTACGTGGTGGATGTTAGTTACGATGGCAATCCAGTCCCGGGAAGCCCGTATACTGTGGAGGCCACTCTCCCTCCAGATCCCTCCAAGGTAAGTGATTAGCTTATGGCTTTAACAGCAGTAATAGCTGAAAACTGCATTGTGTGCTCCGACTTGCAGTTTGCCTTGGATTTGGCCAAGCCAGACCAAGGAATGTCCTTATTCAGAACTCCCAAGTTGTTCCTTGATCAGGATCCGTGGCTTCATAAAAACARCTATGGTGAAAGTTGAATATCTTTGTCTTTCCATCCAACTAATTTCTAGACAAACATTTTCTCTTTTTTGGGGGGGTACAATTGGAGGGGGTAGGGGAAGAGACTGTTTTCTGTGTGTTTCTTAAGAGCTTGCTAATTCAGTCTGATGTATAAACCAATCTAAGCCGAGAGACTAAGCTGGTAGTAGCATAGGGGAAAAAAGAGAGACCTTTATGTTTAGCTCAACCGCCTGTCCTCTTTTAGGTAAAAGCTCATGGGCCAGGTCTTCGAGGGGGCTTTGTGGGAACACCGGCAGAATTCATGATAGACACCAAAGGAGCCGGAACCGGAGGCTTGGGGTTGACAGTAGAAGGTCCGTGTGAAGCTAAAATTGAATGTTCGGACAACGGCGATGGAACCTGCTCGGTCTCTTATCTGCCTACGAAGCCAGGAGAGTATTTCGTAAACATTCTCTTCGAAGAGGTTCACATTCCTGGTTCACCTTTTAAAGCAGACATTGAAATGCCTTTTGATGTCTCTAAAGTAAGTGCCACGGGCCCAGGTCTTGAGCGTGGTAAAGTAGGAGAGCCAGGGCTGCTGAACGTTGACTGTACGGAGGCCGGACCTGGGGACCTGCGCGTGGACGTGCTGTCAGATTCTGGTTCGAAAGCAGAAGTGCAGGTTGAGGATCACAAAGATGGGACCTATGCTGTTACCTACGTGCCGCTCTCGGCTGGAATGTACACAATCAAGATGAGATATGGAGGACAGCAAGTACCTAATTTCCCTGCCCGGGTCAAAGTGGAGCCAGCTGTGGACACAAGCAGAGTTAAAGTATTTGGGCCAGGAGTTGAAGGGAAAGGTGAGAACAACCCAGGTCAGGTTATCTAAATTTGTAGAAATTAAGGCTCTTTCTTTTGTAGAATATTCTGAGCAGTAAAATGTTAACGGCTTTGAGTGTTACCATGGTGACCTCTGAGATGATTTTAATGTTTTGAAATGAGTTGTTTGTCAAACGGGCTAACAAAATGTTTTGTCGTCTGAAATTACATGTGGCTCTTGAAGTGACTCTTCAAAATGTATTCCGCAGATGTTTTCCGAGAAGCTACAACTGACTTCACTGTAGATGCTCGACCCTTGACGAAGACTGGAGGCGACCACATCAGAACGCAGATCACGAGCCCATCTGGCTCTCCAGCAGACTGCCTCATCACAGACAATGCCGACGGAACGTATGCGGTGGAGTACACGCCGTTTGAGAARGGTGAGCTCCGTGGTTTTCGCTGGACAGGGGAAAACCAAGAACAAGCAATTCTTCCGACACTTTCATTTGGCAAACTGCTCAGGTCTGCCAGTAACTTGTTGGCATCTCAACATAGTTTGTGTCAGTGCAGTAGAAATTTCAGCAGGAACTAGCTCTGTTTTAACTTGAAAAAATGGCTTTTCTGGTTACATCATTTCAGAAGGAAAATAAAGGCCATCTCAGTTCTGAAACTGTGATACAGCCTTGCAGAAGACAGGAGGGAGGTCTTACCTATCTACTGACATCTAAGTCGGCAGGATCTTTAGGAACTGCTGCATGTTATTGTATATTCAGGAAATTAAATGCATTTTTTTCCTCCTCTGACAGGCCCCCACACAGTCAGTGTAACATACGATGATGTGCCGGTGCCAAACAGCCCTTTTAGAGTGAATGTGACTGAGGGCTGCCACCCGTCGCGTGTAAGGGCGCAAGGACCTGGACTCGAAGAAGCTTTCACCAACCAGCCAAATGCCTTTTCAGTTGTCACCAGGTAACTAGGCCTGCTTGACCTTTGAGGAATATCTCAGGAAAGAGCAGTCTAGCAGGCTATGCAACACAGGCCACCAGCTCCAGTGCAAATATTTATAAAATGGTCAAGCGGTGTCCTTTTGATTATAGTGTGTGCTCCTTTATTGGGTACTGAGCACTCCTTGCTCTTCACATATTACAGGCTGATTGTGATTGAGGATTAAATTCCAGAAAAATAAGATTGAGGTTAAACTGAACTACTTTGCATCCCAGAGCACGCGAAAGATAAGCAAAAGAAGTCAGGTTACTGCATTTCCGTGAAGGGTTAAAATGCAACCAAACTGAGAGCATTCTGAAGTGACTGTTAATGAATCAGTTCTGATGATGTGCATTTCTCTTTTGCAGAGGGGCTGGAATTGGTGGACTTGGAATAACTGTTGAAGGGCCATCAGAGTCCAAAATCAGCTGTAAAGATAACAAAGATGGCAGCTGCAGTGCCGAGTATGTTCCTTACGTTCCAGGAGACTACGATGTCAACATCACGTATGGCGGGGAGCATATACCTGGTAAGAGCTCTTGTTTGGTGGCTTTGGCAAAGGGGGAGGGTGTTGAGCTAAGGTCTTGGTGCCTCCTAGAAGCTGGCATTTGGTTGACAAGCAGCAGGTCTTCAGAATAAGCCTGGCAGATGTTCTTGGTGCAACTTCTGTCTTTAAGCAAGATAGCTACATTTTCTGTAGATGTTATGTTTAGCTTTCTTACCCTTGACTTATCCCAACCTGAAATCTAGTTGAGGAAGAAGAGCATCTGTTGAGTAGACAGTGCAAATCTAGAAGCTGGAAGTTCTCAYACTTGCAGCTTTTGCAGAAGTGGAGAGATAGTATGAAGACTGTGGAGTCCTCCTTCCTACCTGAAGTTCAGGGACAGTAATAAAATGGCCCAGGGAAGTGTGGAGTGAAGAGCATTGGTTTTAATCTCCCAAGTGCAGGAATCTTGTAAAATGCTACTGTGAAAGCACAAACGTGGTGCCTTGCCCTGGGAGCTCGCATGGTAGCCACTGCTCTGTGTGGTGGTGTGAGGGGGCTCTTCCTCTCTGGGAACGGATAAGCTGCAGCTCTTGGCTGTAGTCGTACCTGTTTGGATCCACCTGCCAGCAGCGCGACTGAAGCATGGCAGCAGCAGGTTCAGCCACCRTATCTGCTGTGTTAACTTCCAGGTAGCCCTTTCAAGGTTCCCGTGAAGGATGTTGTGGATCCTGGCAAGGTGAAGGTTTCGGGACCTGGTCTGGGAACAGCTGTTCGAGCCAAAATCCCGCAGTCCTTCACTGTAGACACCAGCAAGGCGGGAATAGCGCCCCTGGAGGTGGTAGTAGCAGGACCCAGAGGTAAGAACTGAATACTCTTGTGCCCCTGTGTTTGAGTGGATAACGTGCTTGTGATCCTGCTTGCAGAGGTGGTAATATCACTTGAATGAGCACTGCCCTTGGTTCCTGTTYGTTTGGTGTGTGCACCTCAAGAACGTCCTGCCCTGAGTAGAGGGGAACTGTGTTCTGGGTGCTGCTGCTTGGACAGTGGCTTTGTCTTAATCTAGAGAGAAGTGATTTTATGAGCCGGCATCACTGGTGAGCACTTGTGGCTTAGATATAAGCCTAGAAAAGCAAACTGAAAGCCTCATTGCTGCCTTTCAGCAGTGTGAAGTGCTGCTTTGGTCCTTTCAAAGGTCCAGCTTGAGTCTCTATTGCATGAAATGGATGAACACTGGGAATAAGGACATCCCACCCCAGTACACACGTGAGGGGTGGCTGCCCCGCACGGTGTCCCGCCACGAGCACACTGCCGTGGTGCTGGAGGAGCTTATGGCTCAGGTGTCCAACGGTCACCTTCTCTATTGATCATGAAAACTGTCCAGCCTCCTGGAAGCAGGGGGGGACTGTGATCTCCAGCACAACTTAGATGTTGTGCTTGCTTTTTCAGTTGGCAGATATCTTTTTGCTGCTTAGCATTCCTTTAGTCTTTTTCTTCTATGGACCACCTTCCCCCCCCACTTCTCCCCTTTGCCAAAGAAACTCACCAAGAAAGAAMAAGAAGACAAAAAACCCAGTGAAATAGGAATATCCCTTCATGGGCCCTGAGACAGAGCTGGAAGGCACCATTAAGCCCGTGCTTGGAGCAGCAGTGAGGGTTGGTGTGTGTTGCTACCCCRCGCTGCCTGGTTAACCATCTGCCTGCATGGAGGTTTTCTAGGGGTGTTGTGTGGGCTGAAATGGCTCCCTGCGAGTGTTAGTTGTGTCTCCTGGTGCGTGAGCAGGGTTTGTGGCATTGGCAATAGCCAGTGAGCCCTTTGCAGGGGACGTGAAGCGTGTGGCCCAGTCTGCAGCAGCTGGGGAGGTTTCCTGCAACTTTGTCAATGTAGGGAAGTAGCAGGGTTGGAGCAGCTGAAATGTAAGTAGTGACTTGGGAAACCTGTGTCATTGGCTTGCGTGGGTGTCTTAAACACGCTGTACAATCGCTCAGTGACACTCCAGAGAGCAGCAAGGCTCTCAAATGATGGGATTAATGGTGTTTTCTTCAGTATAAGAAGCTGTATTCCAGGTATCCTTGCTTGAGCAGGGATTAGATTATATCATCTCTAGAGGTCCTTTCCAACCTCGACTGTGCTGTGATTCTGTGTGATTCTGTGTTTCAATGACATAGTGTCTTAGCATTGAGTCTATTTTGGGTGTAAGCTGCAACTAGGTAGGAGGGAAGAGGGGATTCAGCAGCCGAGTATCATTTCGTATTGCCCCAAGTGCCCTTCAGGTAACAGCTCTTTAATTTTAGTGGTTGAGACGGATTCCCAGGCATGGCGCTCTCCACTGAAAGCCATTTCGGATTTC
Organism: Nothoprocta perdicaria; assembly: GCF_003342845.1. Taxonomy (NCBI): domain Eukaryota; kingdom Metazoa; phylum Chordata; class Aves; order Tinamiformes; family Tinamidae; genus Nothoprocta; species Nothoprocta perdicaria. The sequence continues at coordinate 8,736,145 of NW_020456198.1, read as the reverse complement.
TTTAAAGGTGACCCAAAGGGTGACTCTGAGACAGGTTTGAACCCTCATTGACTACYGATAATCTGGGCTTTTAAAAATCCACGTGGCAGCAGCAAGAATCATCTGGAGGAGGGAATGGGAACAAGCTGCATGGCTTCTAGCCTTTGCATGGCTGCTCCACGTTTCTGTTGAACTTGCTTTGCTGCTAATCATGCCCTGGTTCTAGAGCCAACTCATAATTGCAGCCTTCTTTGTGCATTGATCTGACCCGATACGTTATGTAATCTGCTGTAGATTTAGCTTAATGCATACTGAAATCATTGCTCCTGCTTTCTTGGGGCTCTGGCAGCTTGCAGAGTTCTCCCCTGTAGGCAATGAAGCTGCCTTTCCAAATACCTGGTTGTGAAAGGAGACTTGGATCAGGGCTGTGCACTGACTGGCTCGAGGGCCCACTTCTGTGCAGTGCATCCTAGGAGCAGCGTATAATCTTGTAAATGACAGTTCAGGCAATTATAACCTGCACTCATTTGCTTTCTGGAAGGATCTTCTGTGTGCTCGGAGCAATTGCTTGGCCTGGACGGGCTTGAAAGACCTATTTATTTATTTATTTATTTATTTATTTTTCCATTGGTGTCATGCTAGCTTTTGTTAGCAGCCAGAGGATGAGGATGAGAGGCCTGTGAGCAGTGGATAACAGGCCTGGATTAAGTCGAGGGCTCTTGAGTATAAAATAATGGAAACTGATTACTGATACATGCCCATTGCCTTCATTCAAAAACATAAAAGAAATTTAGCTTGTTGCAAAGTGTAAATCAGCAGCGCATCTTGAAGATTTGTGCAGCAAACAGYTGATGAGCAATTGAGTTTTAAGAGCAAAGTTGTGAGAATAATCTTTTCCTTTTTTAGGACTTGTGGAGCCCGTTAATGTGGTGGACAATGGAGACGGCACCCACACGGTGGTGTACACCCCCACGCAGGAGGGGCCCTACATGGTCTCTGTCAAATATGCTGATGAGGAGATTCCTCGCAGGTAAAGTGAGGAAGATRAACTTTGGTAAACTGAAGAGTGAATGATCCGAAAGTGCTGTCCCAGCACGTGAACAGCATGGTTAGCTCTGGTCCCCGCTGCTTAGCGAGCGTAGTTAATCTTGCGACTTCTGGGCGTAGCTGTGGYTTGAGATTGCTGCTCCTGCAGCAGAAATGCGGAGGGGAGATGTGTGGCTGAACCTACACTCCTGCTCTGGTGTCGTTGCTTGCCCACGCAAGCCCCTGGGATTCTTCGGGATATTCCCCCCAGCTGCAAAGCTCCCCTTCAAGCTTTGCTTCACGCTCGTGACAAGGACTGGGGGAGCTGAACCTGCTCCCCGGGGCCCAGCCAGAGCCGTGTGTCCCACTCGGGTGCTCACAGTGACTTGTCTGGGTGTCCCATCCCCTCTTAAATTGGTGTCATCCTGTATGAGCCTTCAGGAGAAAGGAACCTCTGGAGGTCAGGCCGAGGCTGAGGGCTCCAGCAGAGCTGGCACGGCTCCCTGGTGCCCGCTGTGCTGGGCACCTACGTGTGCAGCGATAGCTGCCAGCCTCTGACCTCAGGAGGAGGGAGACAATGACGCCTTTCTCTTTAAGTCCCTTCAAGGTGAAGGTRCTTCCTACGTACGATGCCAGCAAGGTGACAGCCAGTGGGCCTGGTCTCAGCTCCTATGGCATTCCAGCCAGCCTGCCTGTGGAGTTTGCCGTCGATGCTAAAGATGCYGGGCAAGGACTTCTAGCTGTGCAGATAACTGTAAGTAATCGAGTGGCAAGATGCTGAAGCAGCTGTTTCTAGGCAGAAGTGAGGATGTAAAGAATATATGACTCAGCCTGACCTGCCCAGAGCCCTCTGCTGTGACCCACTCGCTGGGCTTTGAAGCTCTTGCCTAAGAAACTCTTGTGCTCTTCTGACTCTGGTTTTGTGAGACTTCTGTCTTAAAATCATCACCTATACAATGTGTGGCTCATAGCTGACCTTTACATTCTGCAAATGCCAAAAATGGCATAAATATCATTTCTTGTAATATTATGAAAATACTGGAATTTGAAATGGAGACGGCCTTCTATCAGTGTAGTTCAGCAAGGCCGCGATGTGGCATCCGCAGTGAATGTTGCATGATGATAAATTAGCAAACAAGTTTCCCTCAAGGTTGCTCAAAGTCAGAGGCCACTTGAGGAGATATTGCAGGAATGTTTCTGWTTGACTTTGTTATTGCTTTTCCTTAAATTTCTGGTGACTCTGTGGCCTCGACAACAAAAAAAAGTTGTATTTAGTGGGCCATAAAGCACATTTCTTGGCTCAGGAATGCCCAGGTCATGCCATGGCTCGTTGTACTTGCCTTTCTGCATTCTTGCTCCCATGCTCCCTGCTGTCCCCTCTGATCAGGTGCCACAGAACGAGCAGCTTTGTGCTGGAATGCAAATGTGCTATTAAAGGATCCCAAAGCACTTATCAGAGCTTCTAGCCTGGCTGGAGCTTTGAAGATCATGTTTGACAATGTTGCTTGCTGGAACTGCATAGGAAATCCTATGCACAGCATCTGTTTGCTGCAGCTTGTGGTTTTGGTCCGTTGAATGCCAACTGTTTCACAAGCCTCTGAAAGCAGTAAGCTCTGTTATCCTGTACCTAAAAATGTCAAGTCCTTTGCAGCTGATCCTTGTACCACAGGCGGTTCCAAGCGGTCCAAGTTCCAAATGGAGTCGGCGCACAGCTCAGTATGAGCAGAGGCCATGGGGACTTTCTGAACTGCTTCATGCTTTGCAGCTGATAAGTTGCACTGAAAGCTGTAGCTGAGAGCAGTGCTGTTGGAAACATTGTTTGCATAATACCGCTCTTAGTTGTAGATATGGAAACTTGATACTGAGGCTCAGATCTGTATTGTTTACGCAACTCTTTATTTATCGTTTCACTGTAGGAGTGGTGGTTGAAAGGACTCTGCAGTTTTGCTCTTAACCACAGATTCTGCAGCATTTCAGGATACCTTTGCAAGGAGGTTGACAGCAGACTCGCATGATGCTTACACCTGATATTAAAACTTTTGTGGCTTTCTGGTATCAGGCAGACAAGCAAAAGACAGTTAATAACAGGTTTCCTCCTTTTGTGGAAATCTGATGTCTTCTCACTTCTAGTAATCTATTCCCAGTACTAGTCCTGTACTGAAGTATATGTAATAATAGAAGAGCTTCAGTTCTGAAAATATCTAAGTATGGTTGTGAACAGATTTAGTGTCCTCCTGCAGAAAAATATAAGGAAAAAAAACACGCTAACACATAAACCTTCTGCTYTGCTGTTCTCAGGACCAAGAAGGCAAACCCAAGAGAGTGGATGTCCACGACAACAAGGACGGCACTTACACGGTCACCTACGTGCCCGACAAAACGGGCCGCTATACGATCGGCGTGAAGTACGGCGGCGACGACATCCCCGCCTCGCCGTACCGCATCCGCGCGGCGCCGGCTGGCGATGCCAGCAAGTGCTTGGCTACAGGTGAGGCCTGCGGCCCCGCTGCTGCCGGGGCTTGTGCCCGGGGTGATGCTCCGTGACGAGGGTACTGCAGCCCTGTAACAGGCTGCGTGTGCTCRCTAGGCACTGCCTGTTGAAGATATATTTATAAAGTGCTAATGTGGGAAAACAARCATTGGGGATCTGCCTATGTAGAAGCCACCAGAAGTGTGTAATCCAGCTGTCAAAACGGTCTCTTAGTAGCCTTGCTCTTGCAAGAGGGACTTTCCTAAAGATAAAGAACCCTCTGTTTTATGAGAGAGCAGGAATCCCCTGCAGTCTGTAGCAAAACTGCCTGGTCTATTAYTGTAAACAACCAAATGCAGCTGAAACTTGATGCTTATTTTGGCCTAGGTAAATCTTGTTGAGAGCTATATTGAGGTAGAATTGAAAACAACTCGTGTGCACAAGTTCACTGCATCGYGCTCCTTAGGCTGCGAGGGCTGCAGGAGGATGCTCAGTTTGGAGCAACAATGGAATTTGTTCTGAGGATTAAGTATGTGGCCATGTGCTTCTAGATCAGCAGAATCTGTCAGCTGACAATTAGAAAGACGTTTCTACTACTTTTGTGTCCGATCAGGATCGGCCTAGGTAGGGACAAACTTCTGGAGAGCAGGAAGAAGGAGAGTTCTCCAAAATCAGAAGGTATTACAGCTGGATCACTGCCCCAAAAATCAGTGCCTCAGTAGAGGAGACTAATGCTAAGTCTGTCGCTGCAGGAGCACATTGTAATGTGAATTCTCATCCTCTGTCAGGATAGGTGGTCACCACAGYGTGCTGCCACCTCTCAGCCACCCAAGGCTGTGGGAGGGAGCAGAGCGGGTAGGAACCGGTTACACAAACAGCACTGGATGTTCAGGACCAAGACCAAGCTGAGCAGGAAAATGGCATGGGGGTTTGTTGATGACYGGGACTGTCTGGGCATGAAATTGATTTGAGTAGTGCAGTTAGAACGCACGCAGTGGCTTCCAAGCCCATTTGAACCAGAAATAAATTCCTAGCACAATGGAAAAAGCAATGTAGCAGGCATCTCCTTGGCTTCTAAATTTATTTAAAAGACGTTTCAACGTCTGAATCCAGTATTTTTCCAAGTAATTCAGGACACTAACTATTCAAAACTACTGAAATGGTAGTTTTTACTCTTAGATGTCAGTTTAAATCTCTCACTTTCAAGAAGTGTATTTGACTCTCAGCTACAAAGCAGAAATACAATTGCTGTAGGAATAAAAACTGGAATACTGCTAAGGTGTTAAAACAGCAGGTTCCTTGTCTTCTGAAAACAAATCACTCGCCTGGTTACAAGCGGTGATCAGTAGCAGGACTATTAAATATATATTGCAAATAAGACTTTAATAGCTCTCATTTAAACTCATTGCTCTTGGAGCTGGTCGCTGTGATTTGGGCCTTGGTTCATTTTCTTTGGATGCTTAGTGAGTCAGTGGAAAATGATTCATGGCTAGTACAAGAGGAAACATGGTTGTGACTGCTGTYGTGCCACTTTATAGGTTATGTAGGCGTCAGTATTTGCATAGGGGGTCTTAAAGTGGCCATAGTTAAGTCGCTCACTACGGCAGTAGAAGGTAGAGTGCCTTTGGTTCTGCACAAAGGAGTATTCAATAGCAGTACAGGTTATGGCAAGGCGTTCTTTGAGCTTCTCATTTTTCCTGTTGCACTCGTACCCTTTTTTTCTGGCTGTGCTGAGGAAGAGGAGAAGCCAAGCGGGCAACTGCCTGCGAGCTCTCACAGCGACAGCAGCTTTGCTGGGCTGACTGGCACGAGCAACGCTCATGGTTAGCAAATGTCCTCTCCAGGGATGTTTTCGTGTCTCCACAAGTGGCTTTCTGGTGCTGTGCTTTCCAGATTCCTTGCAAGCTGCTTGGTTGAGAAGACTGCTCTCTGAACAGTTTCTATAATGGAAATTGCCTTCTAGGTCCTGGAATTGCACCCACCGTGAAGACTGGCGAGGAGGTTGGTTTTGTAGTAGATGCCAAATCAGCAGGGAAGGGGAAGGTGACGTGCACCGTCCTGACGCCAGATGGGACAGAAGCTGAAGCAGATGTGGTTGAAAATGAAGACGGGACTTACGATATCTTCTACACTGCTGCCAAACCAGGAACCTATGTGATTTATGTCCGCTTTGGTGGGGTGGACATTCCCAACAGTCCTTTCACTGTAATGGTAAGCCAGCTCTGCTCCCAAAATGCCGCCCACTCGGATTCCTGCTTCCACATTTATTTAGTGATAGCTTCATGCCTGTGTGTGTAAATATTTCTTGGGATATTAATTAGATGGCAGGAGCTAAAGAATCCTTGTTCCTCTTAGAGCTTATTTTGAGCAGGCAATATAGTTAGAGGGATAGGAGCCATCAAAAGATGAAGATTTGGCATCTCTGATCAAAATATTTCATTTCCTAAACATGCATTTCTTTGTCTAAATGATATAAGGATTATTGTAATCAGCTTTGAAGACTAATTATCTGTTGCGAGATACGATTCTCTGATTTGTGCACTTTCCCCTCTTTATAATGTCGACCCTAAAGTAAGAAAGGGTCTGCTGACTGATCCCAGGGAAGCAAGCTGTTGCTAGCTCACACTTAAAAACCCTTTGCAGATGCTATTGTTTAAACAGTCAGAACTAAATCCTCCTTTTYCTAATTATATTACTTCCTAAGAGCAACGCTTCATTTTTGAAAAGAAAATGAAAACCCAGACCTCCTTCAGGAGCAAACTAGATGCTCTGAGGGCTCACAGAAGCCTTTTGAGGAGTCTTGGAAACATGAGGAAGGATTGCACAACGTGATGTTCTGTCAGCCCATGATCCCGAGAGCAGAGTTAGGTTCTGGAGTTGTGCACCAGCTTAGTCAAAACGTAGTGGTTGCATTGCTGTGAGCCAGAGCAGGACACGTCCCGTGAAGAATGGTGCTCCATGGCACAAAAACAAGTCCTGGTCTCGTAAGCACGTCCCATGCCGTGACACCCCACGGCCGGATTTGTGCTGTAAGAGCGTTAGTCCTTACGGCCTCGTGTACTGGGACATGGACTGGGCACAAGGAGCTGCTCCTCCCACCTGCCTTCCGTCTCCTCCAAAGCCTAACAGGAGAAAATCTCCTTGGGCCACTGCTTGAAACAGCATAGGAGATGAAACGTGTGCTGAGGCTGGCAGTGCTGCTCCCGGGGCAGCCGCGCTCGCTGCTTCCCGGCCGGCTAACACAGCGTTTGGCCGGTGTCTCCACCGGGATTGCGATCTCGGGAACAGCGCTGCTTCTGTCTCGCACTTCCCACCGCCCTTGAAGGTGGGAAGGGAAGTGYGAGACAGAAGCAGCGCTGTTCCCAAGATCCCTTCCTGCCTGCATTTCCAGCGCGCTCTTTGGCTGTGGAGGACTGTGCTGGTGTGGGCTGGTGGAGGCTGCCGCTGTCCCTCCCTGCGGGTTGAGCTCCTGTGGGTTCCTATTGTTGCTTCAAGTGGGGGAGAGGAGAATTTGCAAGTCACCGTCTTGGCATGCGTGGTGGGAAGGGAGGCTGCGCTGGGGGAAAACAAAYTGGGCGTCTGGGCAACGCCGTGAGTCAGAGGAGCAGCTCAGGGGCCATCGCTAGGCTTGGGCTGGGTGGCCCACCAAGGCGCGGGAGCCCCAAGAGCTGTTGGGCTCCCCTGCTTGCTGCCTCTGCTACCCGCTGGCCGTGCCCCACAATATTTAATGCTCTGGACTTGCATCTCCAAAGTCCTCACTTTCCACACTAAGCTAGTACCATAAGGAAGCAACTCGGTTCTCGCAGCGCTTGGGCTCTGCTTTCCAGGCGCTTTCCTAAGCTCAGGAAGCGGCACGTACTGCCCATGTCCCGTGTGCTGGGGTGGCCTCCCTCGCTGCAGGAGGCTCGGGCGCTGGGGTGGCGGGAGGAGCGCGGCCCCGGCGAYGTGCCGGGCGTCCTGCAAAGCGTGCACGGATATCCAGTGCGGGATAACAGCTAACCTGCCTCTACCACCGCCCAGGCTGTGGATGCAGATGCTGCTACSGCGCTGTCGCAGGAGCCAGTGGGCGCCGAGCCGCCCGGATTCCGCCCTTGGGTACACAATTTTTACGTTTTTCAGTCGTCTTCCGCCATCTGTGTCCCATTTCAGATGACAGTCTGCTTTTGGGGGACTGCTTGGATCTTTCTGGTCATTGTATTCATTGCTTTCTGTTTGATCAAGCGTTCTTGGGATTCAGACCTGTTTGTTCTTTGCTGCTTGAAGGGAGTCTCCAAATAAGCTCCCCTAACACCTTAAACATGAAAAGGATCATTACATCCACAGCTTCCACTTCTGCAATGTCTAGTGTTGGCAAAAACAACCTGACTGCACTGCTTTGTTTCCCCAGTAAAATAGCACAGTGTCTTGAGTCCAGAGTTGCGTTGTGAAACTCGTTTCTTTTTGTCGATTTTGTGTTGCAATCACTCTGCCACATTCAAAATCACTTTCTTTTCCAGGCCTTAAGCAACTAAATCCTTTCAGATGGAGCCATTTTGGGTCCTGCGTGTGCTACATTGCCTTCCATTTTCTTGTGTTACATTTTTATCCCTTAACTTTTTTCCAGCATGTCTCCCATTCATGTCACTTGTGATTTACCCCGCTCTGCACTGTGGCGTTCCGTAGGGAAGCCTGACTGGACGGTGGTCTAGTTTGGCGCAGTCCTACAGCTGATTGACCCTGCAGCAATCACGCACACTCTGTCCTGCTTTGACTCCAAGTGGAGTCAGTCCTGCTCAGAGCTCAGCTAGTTTGTAGCTGCCCTCGATCATAAAGTGATGGGTCTTTTTGCTTCCTTTAGGTCACCGAAGAGGCTTACGTCCCAGTTGGAGACATGAATGGCATGGGATTCCGGCCCTTTGATATGGTTATTCCTTTTGCTGTCAGGAAAGGAGAAATAACAGGTATCTGAAGTATGCCTAGCCTCTCGGAGAGGCTTAGCTCTCTGTGAGCGTGTTCATGCCCTTGCAGCTAACAGTCTGTGTGGTCTAGACCATGCAGTGTGGGGAAGAATTGTATCACGTCAGGGACTCATTGTTTAGTTGCACATCAAGTGGCACCCGCTGCGGGTAAGCAGGATACACCCCTCTGATGGTGTGAGTTAATGAGGACCTTCTTGGTGTTGCTGTGCTCCTACATGCTTGGTTATTAACTGCTTCGCTGTAGGACCCGTTGCTACCTCAGCCCCTCTGGAGCAGCTGTGTGAGCTACCTCCTCCACAGCTTTGTATTTATTTTGTGCAGATGCTGCAAAGCAGCCTAATCCTGCATCCTTCTCAGGTGTCTCGTCCAAAACAGTTGGCCCCTTTTGTACAGGTCTGGCAGCTGAGGATGTCACCCTGTAGTACTGACCTCCTCCTGCTCAGTCGCACCGAGCCCCTGCACAGCCGGGGCTTCTCTGGCCTCCTGCTCTCCAGCAACGCAAAAGCGTCTCCACTCTGAGCCCGCTGGAGCGACTGGAGTCTCCCCAGTGAGAGCTGGAGCTCTTTCCCAAAGAGGGGCAGCGTCTGGCACGGAGGTGCCGGAGTTTCTTGGGAGCTGCCATTGAAGTGTCAGGGGCTGAAGCAGGCAGCCCTGCCGTGGAGTCTGCGGGCTCGCAGGGCTCTTTGCCAGATGCCTGCCGCTGCGCTGCATTCATGCAGCTCGAGTTGAAAACACGTCTGTTTAGTGTTCCCATTAGTCTCCTATTTGTGCCTGTGGGTACGTACTTTAGCAGTTGGAAATGTGCATGTTTAAAATGGCTAGACGAGTCTTTGTGGGTGGGAGAGGAGGAGCAGACAGTTTCTCCCTCATGTAATGCTCGTTGCTTTTCGTAGGGGAAGTACACATGCCTTCTGGAAAGACTGACACCCCGGATATYGTGGATAACAAGGATGGCACGGTGACGGTGAGGTACGCTCCCACTGAAGTTGGGCTGCATGAAATGCACATCAAATACATGGGCAAGCACATCCCAGGTGAGTGTGACAAAGCAAATGCTGTAAAAATCTGAGCGTCCTGCCAATGCATCCTTTCCCTGCTGACACATCTATAGCTTAGTTGTATGCATTGCAATAAAAGATACATAGGAGAATTTGCTGTTCAGCAAGAGTTCATCTGCAAGCAGTCCAGAGAAAAGTAAAGCAAAGRCGTAAGTGCGTGTGAGGCACATGTGAGCTTGCAGTGTGGCTTAATAGTACCAGCCAGGCTTAAAATGGATTTTGGTTTTGGAAACTAGCTTTTGTGGCACTTTGTTATGAAGAAGAAACATACAATTTTCAAACTACCATTTTTTTTCGGGTTGAAATTTACTGCCCTAGTGCTCAGCAAAACTAATAATTACAATATATGTTTATCCTTAAAACTGCATTGGTCTGAAAGCCACAATCTGTGGGAAGGGCTAAATGGCTGAAATACTATAGTGTTTTTCCATCTCATTGCAATAAAACAACACACACATGCATGCCATGCTGTAATCTTACTTTCTTCCTGGCTTCTTTTTAACAGACTACTGCCTTTCATTCATTATCTCTGTCCTTAAATCACCAGCTCCCGTAACTCTCTAGCTGAAGCTCCCGCTTTCCTCAGGCTGCCCCATGATTATCGCAGCCGCTGGGGCGAGGTGCAGAAAGGTGCAACTGCAAGGGAGGAGTGTGGGYGTGAGGCAAAATGCCTTCAGCACTGCCTAAGTAGGCTGAAATATGAATATATAGATACTTGTATACCAACAAGTGTAAGAGTAAGACTTAGTAAGATTCAGTTGGTTCTTGTAGTCCAGGCCACTCATCCTTAAAGGTGCTTTTAYATTTTTTTAATTTTTCTTTCTTTTTCTCCCCCCTTTAGAGAGCCCTCTGCAATTTTATGTGAATTATCCGAACAGTGGGAGTGTGTCTGCTTATGGGCCTGGCCTCATTTATGGGGTTGCCAATAAACCAGCGACTTTTACCATTGTCACAGAGGATGCAGGAGAGGGTAAGTTTTTCCTTTAAAGCAGTTTTACTCTAAATTAAAAGTTTCTTAGAAGCACAGTTTGCCTCTGTTTAATTTGGAGCATAATTTGCATTCATTTGTCCAACTATGAATCTGCAGTGTGAGAGGATACAAATAAAGACTTGTGCAAGTATCAGGCAAATTGATTTARTCAAGCTATAACTTCCGTGCAATAAAAACAGTTTTACTACTTCTTCCTGAGAGAAGTAGAATCAGATGGGGCAAGGTATAGGAGATTCTTTTTAATTAACATTAAAAYGAAGGTAGCTTAGATTCAATGGAGGGTAACTGGATCTGGAATCACTGTTAAGTAAATCTAACAGATTAAATAGTTCCAGCCTTTGCAGATTGCCCTGAACTCCTTTTGTTGCTGTCCTCCCAAAGTGTACATCTGAGCTACGTTTGCAGTATGGGCAGATATATTACTTTCTCTTTCCTCTTTAAAAAAAACTCCTTAGCCTTGCTATGCTTGAAGTTTTATAGAAGTGCTCTTCTGTGTGTGTCCTAGGTGGGCTGGATTTGGCTATTGAAGGACCTTCAAAAGCAGAGATTAGCTGCATTGATAACAAGGATGGAACGTGCACAGTCACCTACCTGCCTACTCTGCCCGGGGACTACAGCATACTGGTCAAGTACAACGACAAGCACATCCCGGGCAGTCCGTTCACCGCCAAGATCACAGGTGTGAAGGGTTGAACTTGTGGGGTCGCTTCAGAATGAGTGYTCACCTCTGAGAGAGGGGGCACCTGGTTTGTGTCAGGAACGTGAAGTCCTCCAGCTTATTCTACAGTTAAGCTTGTAATGTTTTCTCTGTTTCTGCAGATGATAGCAGAAGACGGTCCCAAGTTAAGCTTGGTTCTGCCGCTGACTTTTTATTGGACATTAACGAGACTGATCTCAGTCTCCTAACAGCTAGCATTAAAGCCCCATCAGGCCGTGATGAGCCATGCCTGCTGAAGAGGCTGCCCAATAACCACATTGGTAAGTTCTGACAGCGTCSGTGTAAGAGATGGGTGTAAGAGTTCCCACTCCATTCCGCTTTGCTGTGTTAAATGAGTTGAAGCTGCTTTGCACCGTCCTGGAGGAGTGCTGTTGAGCCAAGTGGTTGTTGACAGTTGATACTGTTGGCCAAAGACAGAGCATGAGAACCGAACTGTTGTGGTAGTTTGTTTGACAGGCCGAGTTCCATGGAAGTGCTTTCTTGTCAGCATATGGAAATGGTTTTCTGGCTCATTTGATAACAACACTTCAACATGTGTAAAGAGTTTTTTCTCAGTTTTTCATTTCTTGGTGCAAGAAAGGCTTCTCAATCGAGTATAGCATGTGTGAGATGCAAAAGTTTGCRTTGTTTCTGTTTTGCAGGTATCTCGTTCATCCCACGAGAAGTGGGAGAGCATCTGGTAAGCATCAAGAAAAATGGGAACCATGTACCAAACAGTCCTGTGACAATCATGGTAGTCCAGTCTGAGATAGGAGATGCCAGACGAGCAAGAGTTTTTGGACGTGGCTTGGTAGAAGGACGAACCTTTGAGATGTGCGACTTCATTGTTGACACGAGAGATGCAGGTGAGTTCCTTGTAAGATGCTTTGAGATGCAGTCGCTGTCTCAGAGGAACCAGTGCTGCTCCCTGCCGCTGCTGCCCTTTTTTTTGGCTGTGTGTAGCTCAACTACTTCCCTTCCTCAGTGTGGGATCCACCAGGTCTCAAGCTGTAAAAAATTGGTGTGCTTGTAATGCAAAATGTGCACTAAGCGTGGACTGTCATTATTCTCAGAGATTAATTAAATAGTGCCATTAACTTCTGCAATGCTTCATGTTGTCTTGGTCAGTGCCTTTCTTTACAGCCAACAGGGACCAGCCCTGAAGTGCTAAAGAAACTTGTCTCTCACTTGACAGTGCTGACCCCAGCATCATTGTGTACAGCAGAACAGAGATGAGGAACCTGTTGGTTTGATGGGGAACCATGGCTGTAGTCTTTSAAACTAGTATTTCAGCCTTAATGGAGTAAAACGGATATGGTTAGAACATTTTAGGGGCTGAATGTATCCTGTGCTTTAAGTATGATCTGACCAATGTGGCTGCAGAAGCTGCTTTAAGACATGATGCAACTCCTGTGTCCCCAGTCTGAACCAAAATCGACAACTAGCTACTGCTCTGGATATAGACTATCTTGTGTCAAACCTGTAATTTCACTATGGAAATTGGATGCTAACTTATCTGTCTTGTAGGTTATGGTGGGATCTCGCTGGCAGTTGAAGGACCCAGCAAGGTAGATATCCAAACGGAAGACCTAGAAGATGGAACTTGCAAAGTGTCTTATTTCCCAACTGTTCCTGGCGTGTACATTGTGTCCACAAAATTTGCAGATGAACATATTCCAGGTAAGCAGAGATGTGTGACAGCTTGCTGCCTCATACAACAAAAGTCACCCCAGTGCTGGTCAGCATGGTGGGACTGTCGATGGCCTTTGCAATATGTCTCAGGTGGCCTTTGCAATATGTCTCAGATCATGGGTCCCAAAGACTCGGGAAGGTTCAACCAGTGCGCACTGAAAGAGAAAAGCATCCAAAACTGTTTAGGTTACATGGGCACATTTCACGTTGACTTGATGGTAAACTGGCTCTAAAACTTCCACTGTGGTATACTAGAAGTTGGAGGAAACTTTGAGTCCTCTCCTTCACGTGGTGTATGTAGTGGCCACAGGAAAAGAATGACTCACTGTGCTACTTACAGGCAGCCCATTTACTGTGAAGATAAGTGGCGAAGGAAGAGTTAAGGAGAGTATCACACGAACAAGACGGGCTCCTTCTGTTGCAACAGTTGGAAGCATATGTGACCTGAACTTAAAAATTCCAGGTAAGCAACATCCTTTCCCTGTAACCATTCCCTTGTGCTCGCATGGTGTGGTGTACCTGAAGCACTGGAATGTTAAGACATCCTCATATCAAGACAGTTTAGGAAAGAAATACTGATAGTGTAATCTCTTTGAAGTGCTAAAAATAAACATAACAATGCTCAACATAGAACAAACGTCAGGAAGGCTTTAATCTGCTCTGTGTACAACAAGCTGGAGAATGGGCTGTACAGCTCATCCTGTCTCCAGGGTTTTAAGATCATCAGCTTGGCTTTTAATTGTTTGTATTGCTGCCTGGCAAATGTGAATCATGTAGGCCAGTCTTAGCTGGCTGTACATATCCAACCATTTCATCTGTCTCTTCAGCACTTGGTAAACTGTAACTGGTCAGGCAGGAGGCATCTGGGTCAGAATTCAAACTAGCACCTACGTGCCTGTTGTGTTGTCTCTGCTGCATAACCACATGTGCTTGGGTTCAGACACAAAGCGCCCAGTCCCATTGCCGCTCTTTTCTGCATCTCTTCGCCTTCTAAATTATCATCATCATCATCTTAGTTATTTGATGCAGGAGGCTTTCTGTCTGGAGAAACTATCYCAGCTCTATATCAGTCTTGCAGCATGTTGGTATTGAAGGACAAGAGACAGGCTTGATGAGAAGATCTAGCGTGTTTTGCTGTGGTTGGGTATTTGTTGTTAGGAGCTGAGCCTGTCTTTTGGTCCAGACCTACTTGGAGCACTCATGCTGTGGGGATGAAGCATGTCCTCTGTGCTGAACAGCACAGGTTCATTTTTAGTTCTGAGCAAACCTTCTGTAAGCATATTCACTTCTGTGAGTGCTTAACAGTGTTTTAGCAATTCCAGGCTGCCTAAATAAACACTCGGGTACCAACGTCCCGCAAATAAGGGAAATCTGAATTCTCAGGAGGAGGAGATTGCCCAGCTGTCCTGAAGCAACATACTCCCAATAGAAAGCTTTTATATCAACCCTAATAACAACTGTATTATATAGGGAACTCAGGATTGCTATGAGCAAATGTATTGCTTRCACAAGTAGTTTCAAACAGTGCTTTTGTTTTATTATTGATGATCTCTAATAAATGCTGTCTGCAATCTGCTGCTCTGAATAATCAAACATAAATGGTAAATGCTGTAGCTACATGATGAGTTTAAGTTGGCACTGCCACCCAAAGATGTTTYCAACCTTCCTCAGCTGCTTCCTGGTATACACAGGCTCTTGCTTCAGTCCAGTGTTTCTAGAGGAAATAGACTTAAAGGCCATGCAAATGTTGCCAGCAAGAGGCTAGGGATGGCATCTGGTAGGGAGGAAGGGCAAGGAGCCGCTGGGCAGCACTGCCAGCTTGTATTGGCCTCGTGACAGGTAAAATAAAGCCTTGAGATCTGTGATTCAGACTTGCCCAACACAGATGGAAGCTAAAGCTTCCTGTAGCCTGCAGATCTGCATTGCTTGTAAGTGACTCCGTTGCTTTAGGGATTGCTAATCTTGGCTTTTTCTCTTGTTAGAAATTGATTGCAGGGATATGACAGCCCAGGTAACTAGCCCCTCTGGAAGAACCTCTGATGCAGAAATAGTCGAAGCCGACAAAAACACCTACTGCGTGCGCTTTGTGCCACAAGAAATGGGGGTCCACACTGTGGATGTCAAGTACAGAGGGCAGCCGGTGCCAGGCAGCCCCTTCCAGTTCACCGTGGGGCCGCTTGGCGAGGGGGGAGCCCACAAAGTAAGAGCTGGTGGCCCGGGGCTCGAGCGTGGCGAGACGGGCATCCCAGGTGAGTCTCTTGCTCTTGTTTGACTCAAATGCCCTCCAGATCTGCAGGGCAGGTGCCTTGTTTTCTGATGGCCGTTGGAGAAACCTCTCTTTTGAGGACTTGATGCAACACTGCTGTCACACCAGGCTGTGTGGTGCTTGGTGGAGAAACATGGACTCAGGAAATAATATTGCCGCATCACATAGCAAAGTCAGGAAACACACAGTTAGGAAACTAAATGCTCTAACAAAAGGAGCGTGGAGTTGTAAGATGTACCATACAGTAATTCAAGGCCACTACAAACCTCCTGGAGAAACTGCTGTGTGATTGAACCCAGAATCATGGTACAAGGTACCAGTTTTCAAGCACTGTAGTAGGGAATGCTACACACTTCTTTTAGGAAGTAACTGAAAACAACAGCAGCAAACTTAAACTTGCTTCTCAAATSCTTCAACAGCTGAATTCAGTATATGGACAAGAGAAGCTGGAGCTGGAGGACTATCTATTGCTGTGGAGGGCCCAAGTAAAGCAGAAATTGCATTTGAGGACCATAAAGATGGATCTTGTGGTGTATCATACATAGTTCAAGAGCCAGGTATGTACCAAARTCCAAACGTACTGAAGTAAGAGAAAGTTTCTTTCAAGGAAGCACAGGAAATTCAATGCTTTGTCTTTTTTTCTCCCAGGCAACTATGAGGTCTCCATAAAGTTCAATGATGAGCACATCCCAGAAAGTCCCTACCTGGTTCCTGTCATCGCCCCRTCAGACGATGCTCGCAGGCTCACTGTCACTAGCCTTCAGGTGAGACATAAGGAAACATCTTCAGAACTTACCACACAGACTGATTTCGCCCTTGTTCTCTGAGACCAAAATAGTTATCCTTTCTAGCATTGCCTTGGTTGATGCCTCTGTTTTCAAGTTCAGATTGCACAGAGAGAGGTTTTTTTTCCTTAAAGCCCCTTGATGGCAGCTAGAATGGGTAGCTTGGGCTCGTGGAGACCCTGCTCTGACTAGGGAGATCTAGGGGCTATTCAAGGTGGTAATGTTTGGAAATTTAGAATAAGAAGCTCTAGAAACAGTAGTGAAGCAGCAGTGTTGGCTCTGAAGCTTGCTTGGCTARCTAGAGGAAGCCAACCCAGAGCTCATGCAGTGACAAGAACAAGCAGTGATCATGCTGTCAAGTTGAGTTACTCTGTTAGCTGTAAGTGCAGGCTTAAAAGCTGCAGTTCCACAGGCAGGACGGCGTAGGCCAGCTCGGTGGGGATRTTGCTTCAGCCTTGCTTGAGAATTTGTGTGGGCAGATAGGCAGGGCCCCCCGAGTGAAGTCAGGGCAAAAGCTCGCTCTGGCTGGCGTCACGAAACCACAGCCTCGCAGCTCAGATAAATCATGCACGGTAGCAAATCTCTGGGAGTGAATTCCAGCTTTGTAGTTAGTCTAGGCTCATCTGTTAATCTTGCCAATATATTTTCCTTTGTGTGGCTTGCTTGTATTAAAATACAAGTAACATTAAAGGCCTAACTTAAACCTCCAAAGCCAGAAACTTGGATCTGAGACTGAGAACCCGTGTCTAAATATACTGTGCCTCAGTCCTAATTAAGTAGTGATAAGCAGTTAGCATTTTTTTTCCCAATATGTCCCCTTCTGATGCATGTGTGCCACGGATTAACTTTGCCAGGGCTCAGCACTCCTCCACTTCGGCTGTGTAAATGAATCATGACAGCCTGATCTGATAGTATCTTCTCCGAGTCCTCTAAGCAGGGAGTTACAAGGGCGTTAATTAGTCACTGTGGTATTGATGTTTCTCTTGTGTTTCATTTAAAGACTCTTTGACAGGAATACTTACTTCGACTAAGACCTGGAGAGGCAGATAAAGCTGAGTGCTCTGTAGAGGAGATTGGTGTGCAGCACCAGTCTCCACTAAACTTGCAGCAGCAATGCGCTTTGTGCCTCAGTTCTGCTCAGTTGCATTTATTTTCCTCTCCAGGACTTTTGCAAATAAAATCAGGTAAAGTATGTTCAGCACAAAGCATCTGTGCTGAGGGGCTGGGAGCTGCTCTGGTTGCGATGCCCGTTGCTGAGCTGACTGGTCTGCAGCAAAGAGCGCCGTGCTGATGGCCTGACAGCCCAGCAACATCTGGTTTCGTGTTTTAAATTACTTGCTCATTTTAAGATGCCTTGTGGCAGCGTTCTAAATGTAGCCTCTTGTGGCAAATATAAACATGCCTATTACTCTTTCAGACAACTGGATTATCAGAGGCTTTTCCCTTGAATGAATCTGGAATGCATGAATGGGCTAAAAATGGAACTGAAGCTTAAACATCCTTTAAATCAAGTGCCTAAATCTGGGGGTCTCTAACCTCAGTGATAATGGGCAACTAGTCTTGTAAACCTGTCTCTGCCTGACTTGGCAGAGCATTGTCTGGCTTCTGGAGACTCTTCCGCAGTGGAAAGAATCAGCCTAATGGATGTCAGTGGCTCTTAAATCTGCCACTCTTGCTAAGAGCGAGAGACCTGTCCACGATGTTGCTGATTTAGGACTTAATTCAAATCACAGTTGTACCTCCTTTGTCAAAATCTACAAGCCCGTGTTGAAGCGGTTATTTCCCTGCCACAAACCTTGCACTGTCTGAAACGAAAGTTTAAATTTGTTTATCTGACTGTTGCGTTCTCAGGAGTCGGGATTAAAGGTTAATCAGCCAGCATCCTTTGCCATAAGGCTGAACGGGGCGAAGGGCAAGATCGATGCTAAGGTCCACAGCCCTTCCGGAGCTGTCGAGGAGTGCCACGTGTCCGAGCTGGAGCCAGGTGAGAAACGGGGCGGCCTCCGAAACGCTCGTCCYGCCCGCGGCCTTAGCCCAAAAGCAGCTGAAAGGCACAGGCACCTTCCTTGGCAAATAGTGCTGTCAACAGCTTCAGGAAGACAGGTTTATATTCATGCTTTCCCCATGCTAGTTCATTAACTGACCGAGCCCCACCTTGGGTAAGATACTGAGTTTTAAGGGGGAAATCTGAAGGGTTTTGCCTAAAGTCTTGGCTTGCTGATGAAGGTAAAGTACTATTATTCATAAATGAATGAGGTGAATGAAATGTGATGTGGCCATTGAATTTAGCCAGTGAAGAAGCCTATTTCTCGAAGCTGTGCTTCCGTCTTTAGCTAGGAGTTTATTTTTAATTCGCACTCACTCCTTCATTCGAAATGTCGAGGCAACTGCATATAAGCAAACACTGCAGAAAGGCCAGCACCTGTTTCAGGAATGAGCTTTTCATTTTATTTTGAAGTCTGAATAAATTACTGCTTGTACCGTGCCAGTCTAGCCACTGTTCAGCTGGGGAAGGTCACTCACTCCTTTGGGTTAACGTGCAACAAAAAAGTTAAATATCAGCAAATTGCTAAATGCCACTCAAATAAAGGTGCAATTTCCGTGGTGTGAGTGGAGTGCCGCCAGCCGCCGTTAGGTTCTGGCCGGCTTTGTGCCGGCTGCTTCCCCTAGACAAGGCCTGAGCACAGTTAGTGCTACGCTCACAGCCTGGGCTTGACTGAACTGTCAGGCGTAGTCCGTATGTGAGGAAGCAAAGCACGAGCTGGAGATTAGATGACAGCTGAGACCGGCTCTTAGAGGACAAGGTGAAAATGGAATCCATGGCACCTCCTGTCATAAATAAACGTTTTTCCTCCTTAAATATGAACTTAATAATGTGTCTAGCTRTGTTTGCTTGAGCTGTCAAAAATCAGGGAAACCTTGCTGGGCTTGCCTCAAAAAAAATGAGGTGTTGAGTTCAGTTTCTTTGATGCCCTCCCCGCAAGGTCAGCCACGCCGCTCTTCTCTTTCAGATAAGTACGCGGTTCGGTTCATCCCCCACGAGAACGGCATCCACTCGATTGACGTCAAGTTCAACGGCAGCCACGTGGTGGGCAGCCCCTTCAAGGTGCGCGTTGGCGAGCCGGGGCAGGCGGGCAACCCCGCGCTCGTCACCGCCTACGGCCCCGGCCTGGAGAGCGGCACCACGGGTAACGCTTCTTTCCAGCTCACCCTGCTTTCCCAAGATGCTGTTTCCAGACACATTTTTACATGACTTTTCCTGCTGAGGCAGCTCAACTAACCCATACTCTGCCACCTTGGGTGAAGGCTAACGTTGCTTTCTCGCATGCTCCTCAATTCGTATAACCAGTGATGAGCGGGTCTACAGGCTGTGCTGACCCTTCGTGCGTGGACTAAAACSTGTGCACACCAGCGAGCGCAGCCGCCGTTCACACAGACCCGTTAGCAGCCCAGCCCCGAGTCCCTGCCAGTTAGTGTAGCTCCACTTAGGTGGTCCCCGAGAGCTCAGGGAAAGCTTTGGTTCCCTTCCTTGTGCACGGCTCGCGCCCGCGGAGGCTGCCGAGGATGGAGGCTGCGGAGGCTTGTGTAGCATTTGGAATGCATTTGTGCCCCACAACGCCTGAATGCCGAGCGGGGACAGAGTTGAGCAATAGGCTTTATTTTTCTTTCTTTCTTTCCATCTTCAGACCAGGTAATGAGCAGTAATAGCAAAGCAGGGTGCTCGGAAGCTTTCTCCCTGCCTAGCGAGGGCACTTACTGTGCTGGCTACGAGCTGGCGTGTCTGTTGTGGCCCATGCTGGAAGCCCTGGGCCAGAACCTGTGTTCCCCCGATAACTCTCTCAATAGCACGTCCCCCTTCGCTTYGCAGTGGTGGTGCAGGAACCTCTAGGAAGTTGCGAGTTAAATKGAATACAGTGTGTAAAATCTAGGGAATGTATGTGGTGGATTGTGCTCCGTTTGAAGTGTTTAATACATGCTTCARATGCTGCATAAATGCTGACTCTTCTTGGAAGCCTGACACTTATTTAACTGCTTTGGCTGTCCCATTTGACAGTTCTCTTCTCAAGAATGTAATTTTTTTCATTTGTACGATTTTGGCATTTGTAAGAAAATGCAAAAGCATTGCAGGATACGCACTTTCATTTTTCTAAAATTCTTGCCTAAACAGGCCACACATGCTGTTGAATGGAAAAGCAATTTTTTTCCCTTTGATGTGCACAGTGATAGCTCATTCCCTTTATCCTACCTACTTTCTTCTGTGCATTTTATTTTACATCTTTTTTTTCCTGGGGAAAAAAGAAAAAAAGAAATGTGGCAGCTATTCAGCCAAAGCTACTGCTGTTCTGGAGCAACCAACCAGTTGGATTTGGAGAACTGTAGCTGTACTGTATAAAATAAAGACATTATAGCTTGGGCTGCTTTATTAGGTGGAAACAAAAGCCCTCATTAATAGCAGCCACGGATGCACCAGGGAATGGTGGAGGAGAGTTTTTCTCGGTCTATAAAGGTGCTCGGGGTTGTTTTTAGTCTAAATAGCCGGGTTAACTTGGGGGAGGCGGCTCTGGRTGCCCGTGCGGGGCCTGTGGACAATGAGCCAGTGTTGGGGAGCAGCCGAGCCCGGCAGCGCAGCCCGTGCACAAACGGTGTCCGCCTTCCCGGGCAGCCCGGCCAGGGGCTTCTCAGCAAGGGGCTTTACTGCCCATCCGTGAAGCTCTTTTGGAAATTAACTTTCCTGCAGCTTGCAGGGGGTTTGTGTGGCCTGTTTATGGGTGGCAGGGAGGAGAGGGGAGAGCAGGGGTGCACCCCAACCGCGGCCGCTCTGCCYGGAGTACGTGCTGAACGGCCCCAAGAGCCCTGTGCCCGGCACCAGCCTCTATCAGACCTGGCTTCATCCAGCGCCGCAACACGCAGTGGCTCGGCTGGAAACACAAGAAACTTTTGTAGTTTATCACCACATTTTTATATGTATCTGGGCTTCCGACTCAGCTTTAGTGAGCTTTCCTGTAACTGGCTCGTTTTACTGAGCTTGAGCATTCATTCTTGCTCGGCAGTGTCTCACTCCAGAGTCCCAGATAAGTGTTTGCAGCCAGGGCTTGACAGTAAATTATCTGGGGACTGAAAGCCTTACTGAAACTTTTCGTGTGTTGCTGRCATGGTGTCATTGGCGAGGCATTAGCAGCAATAATTCAGCTATGCTAACCAGATGCTGCAATTAAACGAGCTTTTGTTTCCCCAAAGTGCTCGGAGTGTTGTTCCAGAGCGGTTCAGACACCCGTGTCCTCCAGGAGCTCCTCCAAAGACTTTACCCCGTCTGTGTCTGCTGCTTTCTTGTGGGTCCGTCGCTGGGGATTTATGGCCCATTCAGGGAGCAGTCTCTGAGCCTCCCAGAGCTTAGCCATGGGGGAGGCCGTGCCAAGGCAGGCTCCAAACCCCAGGAAAAAGGCTCTCGTTTTCAGAGTTGGGTTCTTTTCTGTCCAAGATGGTCTTCTGATGGCAGCGGGTGCCAGAGCGTCTGGCTTTGGGCAGCCTCCTGCGCAGGGAGGCCGGGTGAAGGTCGGCTGCCCCTGCACCTCGAATGCAGATTTGGGCACTGAGCACTCCGGGGACTGTCACCTAATCTTGCCTTGAATCATGAGTTCCTGTTTAATAATTCAGGGTTATTTTATAACGAGCGGGTGCAAGGAAGAGTGTGTCTTACTGTGCTCCGTCTTTCTAGGATTACAGTCGGAGTTTTTCATAAACACGAGCAAGGCTGGTCCAGGTACCCTCTCTGTTACAATTGAAGGGCCATCAAAGGTGAAAATGGACTGCCAGGAAGCTCCAGAAGGTTACAAAGTCATGTACACACCCATGGCTCCAGGAAACTATTTAATTGGAATTAAGTATGGTGGACCTAACCACATAGTGGGCAGCCCCTTCAAGGCAAAGGTTACAGGTAAAGAGCTAACCAGTATTTACTGTATGCCTAAAGCACCTTGTGTCCCTCAGCACRTATGTCCCTACGAGAAACCCTGGTGTTTGAGCTTAGGTGCCTGGTGCCCAAGAACGTGAGAGAAAGTGTTCTTGCCCTCTCCCTGCAAGTGCTAGATTAGGGATCGAGTCTCAGAACGGCCTGGGAAATGTCTGCAGGAGCATTAGTGTCACRGGCTTCACTGTGAAGAGCCGTGAAGGTGCCTCACGGGGGAGTGCTGAACCTCGAGCTCCCTCCAGGATTGGCTCTGTCAGGGATGAAATAGGGCTCGGTTCCTCACTTCCCCCAAGCCCTGAACACTGGCTGCTCTAGTACAAACAGTGCCCCTGAATCTGCCTCTTTTTGATACGGCTGTGACCTCATCAAAGGGCTAGCAGTGTCTGGAGCACACAGACAATGCGAGGAAGGCTGGTCTCACGCTTAGGAAGCTCTCTTTCTGATGCTGTGTTCCAGCACAGGCCGGCAGTGTCCCCAGCACTGCCCCGTGCTAGTGGAAGGTGCACTGGTGGTTTGGTGAGGTGGTGGTCTTGGGAGTGGGCCYCAGGGACCGCCCGCCCGGCCTCGCACATGCTCTGCTTTCCAACGGGGGTGCTGCCAAATCGCACCTGCTTTTCTGCCAACTCGAGTCGTTGGGGGCACTTGGTGATTGGAGCCCAATTAACTCTTCTCAAGCAGCCAGCTTTGCTTAATGAATCCTGAAGCTCCTGTGGTCCTTTAACCTCTGAATGCTCTTGGTATGGAAGGGTTCTGGGGTGGGATGGTTTGAGAGCTCCTGCAAGACGTTAGCTCAAACGCAGAAGTAGGACATTGCTTCTCTCCCTTCAAATGCATCATAGCACCAGCACGTTAAGCGTTAGGGGGGTTCCAAGCTTCCCCRTTAAATGCCTTTCTGCCGGGGGAATCCGCGTGCCTGAAACCTTCCCTTTCTTCAGGACAGCGACTCGTTAGCCCAGGCAGTGCGAACGAGATGTCTTCCATCATGGTGGAGTCGGTGACGAGGTCCTCGACGGAAACTTGCTACAGCGCCATTCCAAAATCCAGCTCGGATGCCAGCAAGGTGGTTTCTAGAGGAGCGGGACTCTCAAAGGCTTTTGTGGGTCAGAAAAGCACCTTTTCTGTGGACTGCAGCAAAGCAGGTATGAGTGCAGGAATTCTCTTGTAAAGGCAGCTATAGGCTGTGGGGCGCTAATTGGATATTTTTTGCTCTAAACCAGCTTTCATTTAATGACAGTTTTTGTCCTAAGAACGAAAGAGAGGAAGGCTTTGAGGTGACAGCCAGATACTAACGTCAGACACACTGAGACCTGAGCTTTTGTAAACAGACGTTTTGTAGAGTTTAGGTTTGGAGCCTGCGAGTTTGACCCGCTTCTGAGCAAAGCCTGTAAATGCTCCGCGGTGCTGAGCAGCTCGGCCCTGGGCAGGGACCGCAGGGGTGCCAGGCGCTCCGAATGGCCTGGCAGGGCCGGGGCGCTGCACGAACACGGGGCTGCGGCGCGAGCGTCGCGTGCGCGCTGGGGCTGGTGAGTCGGGGCAGCGCGGTCCAGCGGGCTGGGCTACCAGCTTCCAGACCTGAACGGGGATCAAGTGGTGCTCATCTGCCCTGTGCTGTAATTACATAGTGGTAGTGGTAGTGAGTCGGGTCTAGCAAACCCTTGCCTCAGGGAGACTGAGGATTTTAGAATTCCCACCTACACCAGCTTAGCTCAGCGTGCTCAGACTGCCCCTTTGTACACTGCAGTAAAACAATAAATTCCTTGTATTATGACTGTGCCATAATATTGGCTGTATATCTGTTTGCCTAAGCTTACAAATCCTAACGAGCTCTCACTGTGCCACAGGTTCCAACATGCTGTTAGTTGGCGTCCACGGGCCGACAATCCCGTGCGAGGAGGTGTCCGTGAAGCATCTGGGCAGCCATCAGTACAACGTGACGTACGTCGTCAAGGAGAAGGGCGACTACGTTCTGGCGGTGAAGTGGGGCGACGAGCACATCCCCGGCAGCCCCTTTCACGTCACGGTCCCTTAGGCCCGGCCAGYGCCGGCGGCAATCCTGTGTTCGCAGTTCAGACTTAGCAGTCATACCAGGTGCAGTCCTGTTTCAAAATGCAGTATCTAGATACACCCGGCTCACATTTCAATGCAGTCAGAAGTAAATTCTGTAACTTTATTTTTTACAAGCATTTCACTTCTATCCTAATGACCAACATAGTGTAAATCTATTTAATATCCTCTTCCAAATTATTCCATTGCAGTACTGTCTGGGTCACTGTCAATATTTGGAGAATCGTGGAYAACTAGACACTAATTTCCCTTGCGGATGTTAAAGACTTTAGAYGTTAATTGAAAACTGGAATTTGTCTTTGTAATTGGGTATCTTAACTACTGATTTTATTTGACTGGAGACTGTAGATTTTAGTTATGGAATATGACTTGGGCTGTCCCCAGTTCAAATTCTTTTCTGTAAAGAAATGAGGTAAACCTGGTACTATAATAGGTGCCTTTGTATACTTGATCAATTTTAATGCTTAACATTATAAAAAAAAAAAAAAAAAAAAAAAAAAAAAAAAAAAATGTAAAAAAAAAGAATAGATTTAAAAAAAAAAATAAAAAAAAAAAAAAAAAAAAAAAAGCTACTAAAGTGGCTTTACCACTCAAATTTAAAACATTTTTGAGAATGCTTTGCTAATGGTTTACATTTAGGAAAGTTTGTCTTTTATAGAGGACCAAAAGCAGAATGAAAACTACATCCTGGTAGCCTTCAGCCTTGCTATGCTAACGCTTTGTAAATCTATACAGGTAGCTTTGTGRCCATGGATGCTAGAAATGTCTTTTTAATTAGCTTGGGATACTGGTGAAGCTTATGTAACTTTGCTTTACATGTAACTCCCCACACTTGTCCTGATCTATTTTCTTTTTAAGAAGAGACTCTGGTTTGGTCGGGTTTAGTAAAGCCTGGAATTGTCGCGCCGGGCGCAGCTCTCGTGTGACGGRCGGAGACGGGCGCAGGTGGGAGCGGGGCGGTCGCGGCGGGAGCGCGGGGCTCGCTGGGCTCCGGCTCTGCCCCGAATACCCGGGGGGTCGATGAGCCCCGTGGCTGCAGGTGGTTTTATTGCAGGGGCCGGCGCATGCGCCCGTGCCGCAGCAGGGATTCCCACGGAGCACCAGGATCCTCCGCTGGCCCCCACGTCTGCCCCARATCGCCCAACCCTGCGCTCCAGCCGTGTGTTTGAGTCGCTGTCAGCTGCTGGGCCTTTAGTACTATTTACCCTGCAAATAAGCTTTAACTCTGAGGAAAAGCTAGGGTTTGTTGGAAACCTGTTGAATCTTTGCTGTCTGCCCCTCTGGAGACATTGCTGCTTGCTGCTCTGGAGCTGGGGGTTGCTGCACGCTGTCCGGGAGCACGGCTCGYTGGGGAAATACAGAAAGGGGGGCGGGTTTTTCTCTTTTTTTACTGTGCTGTTTTGTGCCTTAACGTGAAATGCTCACCATATTGTAAACTAGGAATTAAAAACAAAATAAACTGGAATAAAATGCAGGATTGTAAAATTGTATCTTTATAACTTATTAAATAGAAATGTTCGCTTCATTAAAATGTGCATGTTAAAACAAACGTGGATTCTTTTTGTATGTAGCCAATAAAGTTTCAACTAGAATTGTACCCTGCAGTAACTTCAGGCATGCTGAGCGAGCTGTGCATTAGCACTTAAGAACTTGGGCATCTCCTCTGTGCTGCTTGCAACTTGTCATCCAACGTGGTGGCAGAGGCTGCGCCTGCCTTCGTGTGCCGGGCTGCGTGGGGACAGGGCATGGAGTGCCAGGTAGGCTCTGCCTCTGCCTTTTGGGGCGGCTTGGCCTGTGTTKAAGGGAGCGGGCGCCCAGCCAGGCTGGTGCTGGCGTCTCCTCCGGCGCTGTCCTGCGCCRGGGCTGCAGCCGCCCGGCGCTGCCCAGCAGCTTCTGCGAACGTTGGGGCCCGCGGGGCCGTCGCCTCCAGCCGTGTGTCCCAGCAGGGCCCCAGCGCGGGCGCCGGCAGCCCCTCGGGTCAGGGCAGGGGCCCTGCAGCGCCCCGGCTGCCGCAGCGCCCGCGGCTTTGGCCCCGGGTGCTTTCCCTGGCCGGGGCGGCGCGTGGCCGTGGAGACCAGCAGATGTTTTCCCAAACACGGCTCCCGCCGGAACGGCGCTGGAACCCGAGACGCGCTGGGGTGGCGGCTGCTGCCAAGGACTTTCCTGCCCCAGGTTTATCAGATTGCTTCCTTTTTATAGTTAGCTCTATTTCATCAGCTCGGYGCTACGTCAGCTTGAACCTCCTATTTAACGTTTAAAAGAAACCAGCGGTGGTGCCAGCTGTCGCATTGCCTAAACCCCCAAAGCCTGTGTCTGTGCACTGAGCGTCGCCCTAGCCCTGCGCTCGGCTCCTTGCTCTCATCTGGTAGCTGAAATTAATGGGAGTTGTTCAAGCAATCGATGGGCTGTGCTTGTTACCTCGTCTAACRTTACTTCTAGCAAAAGCAAAGCTCTGCTCCAAGCTGCAGTAGAAAACAAGCAGATTGCCCTGTGCAGGCAATAAAAACCGTGGTGTGACTCGTCCAAGCGCTTAGCCCACAAGAGGCAGCTTGCTGGATACCACAAACATCCTGTCTTTGCAATGTGTAGAGSTCTTGGTGTAACTTGACTGCGTTGATCTTTGGCCACAAGGTACCGTCAGCTCTGGAGGTGAATATTGATGATATGACYAGAAATATGGCATTGTAGTTGCACAAAATAGAGTAACTTTATGTGATTTTTCTTTCTTTCAGCGTGTGCTGCTGCGAGGGCTGTGTTGACTCTGATGGTGGTGCYGAGGTGCACGCAGGAGGTGAGGTGTCCCCACGTGCACCCGGACACRGGCAGTGGCGAGGAGGGTGGTGACCAGCGGGAGGGCCGTGGTGCCTGGTGCCACTCGCCGCAGTGCTGCCCTGCCAGTGCTGGGCTCGCTTTTCAAAATGGTTCAGCCTTCCTGGAAAAATAAGTGCTGAGGTGCCTCTATTCCCCCAAGGAGGGACTTGCCGCTCCTGTCGGCTCCGTGCTGCGGCGATGGAGAGGGCGATTCCTCGCGGCCGGGTACGACCTGCGCTCTGCCTTCGGTGTTTGCATTCAGTGAAACGCCTCTCGCGGCATTTGCACCCCCGTGTGTTGTTGTGTCTGCAGGATAACAAACATTTGGTGGTGGAGTCGGGATGTTGCGTCCAAGGTTGCAGGTCACGGGCCAAGGGGGCTGCGGGACTCATTGCAGCTGAGCGCAGCCTGCAGCGTGGGCTGCAGCGGAGCCTAAGGATTTGCTCTTTGCCCTTTCTGCTATCTGTATAGCTGATTGTTGTTAATATATTAAATGCAGTTCACTGTGCACTGAAGATAACCCACGACAGTCAGTTTGGCAGGCGAGGTTAGTGCAGAGATGAGGGCTGCAGTTCGCAGCGGGTCGGAGCTGTGCAGGTTACCTCCCCTCGCCCTCGGGCGCTCGCGCCCTGTCGCTGCTCGCGTGCCCTCGTGCTGCRGGCTGCTGCACTGCTGCTTAGCAGRACCGCTGTTATTCAGTGTGCAAGCCCTGCCCGGAACCGCCTTCCCTCTGATGGTCCGTTCTGCAGAAAGCAGGGATGTGAAGCCTCAGACTCGGAGCCTGCTCTATTCCCTGCGCCGTTCTAGCTTTCAAATGCTTTTAATTACAAGGGATTTGTTTTAATTTTATTATTTTCAAAAGCTTCTGTTGAAATGTCCCTGTATTACAGAAAGGTAAAATGTACCTTGCTTAGTTGGGGGAAAAATGAAAAAAAAAAAATCCATGTGCAAATCACATGTAAAGGACTGCCTAACATGATTTAACCCTAGCTGGGGCAATGGTGCAAGACAGAGCCCTTCCTCAGTACCCACCTGCCCTCCCAGCCGTGCGGGCAGCAGCCCCAGCGGCAGCAGAAGCCAGAACTGGGGAAAATGCCCCTCTCCGAGGCGGAAGACGCACGGCCCGCCTGGCCCCG
Organism: Nothoprocta perdicaria; assembly: GCF_003342845.1. NCBI lineage: Eukaryota > Metazoa > Chordata > Aves > Tinamiformes > Tinamidae > Nothoprocta > Nothoprocta perdicaria. Next base: position 8,708,244 of record NW_020456198.1, on the reverse strand, counting down.
CGCCAGGGGCTGCGCGAGCTCCCTGCTGCAAGCGCCTCGAAGCGCCCAACTCATGCAAAGCAAACGTTTATTTYAAAAAAGATTTTCTCCCGCGTGTTATGATAACTTAGAAATATGAAAGCACCTTAAATAATCATTTATTAATAGCCGCGTGCTGAGTTTCCCCTTTCAAGGGGGGTCGCACAAGCCCCGCAGCTCCGTGCGCCCCGAGGGACAGGCGGGCGGCTCACGGTGCTCCGGTCCCCGCGGGCGCCGGGCTCACGGTGACCTGTCACCAGCACCCCGGGTGCTCATCGCCGTGCCACAGGTCCCGCTTGCGGAAGGTTGTCCCACCGGCACCGCCACCCTCCGCCTCGCGCCGCGCGCCGGACACCCGCCTGCTCCCCACGGAAACAGCCCCAAATGGCTTCTGCAGAATTCCTCGGGCTTGCAGGGTTCGTTTTCATAGCTGTGCATTCATATTGCATGCTCAGAAAAAAATAYTGGCAATGTCGCTAAACCAGGCTGGATTTATAGCTTATGTCACTCTTGATTTTCCCAGGATTTAAAGTGCAGCCTTCATACAGCATGAACAAAAGCCCAGTATATGWGACTTAAAAAATAATTCTTTTTTTGAGAGGCAAATTATAACGCAGCGGGATGCAGAGGTCTGCTTGCCAGGTCTGGCTGTGATCGAGTGCCTTTCCGCGGGGCCTCGCTGCTCCAGGTATTTCCGTGCGCGCTTGGCGGGGAGCCTGTGGGCGCAGCGGCGGCTCCGCGTGTCCTTCCCTCCCGAGCTGTCCCGCGGGAGGGTTTTCCCTGCGCCCGGCTCCTCTCGTGGCCGAGGCCGAGGCCGAGCTCGGGCCGCGCTTGCAGCGCCGGCCGAAACGCGGTGCCGCGAGAGGGGGCCCTGGGAGCGCTGCGTGTGGCTGCGCCCGCGCGCGCCCGGCTGCGCGGCCTGCGGGAAAATGCCTTTCGCGGGGGAGGAAAACCTCCGAGTTTTGTTAAAACCCCGCGCGTTTCTGCCTGGTTTCCCTTTCTGGATGAGCGCAGCAAAGCCGTGATTCCCGACTGCGCCTTCAGCCCCTCGCTCCCCGGCCKTGCCGGGCGGAGGAAGACGCCGCGGCCGGGAGCCCCGTGGGAGCGCGGGCCGGGCCGGCCGGGCTCCTCGCTCCGAGCGCCGGCTCGGCGGGCTCGGGGCGCCGCGGC
>NW_020456198.1:8701362-8706870 GCF_003342845.1 Nothoprocta perdicaria | reverse complement strand
GCGCCCGGCTGCGGGGCCGCTGAGCGCCCTGCGTGCACCTCTGCATGCACGCTGTGCATCTGCGTGCACGCTGCATGCGCGCTGCGCATCTGCACACACCCTGCATGCACACTGTGCATCTGCACGCACACTGTACATCTGCATGCATGCTGTGCGTCTGCATGCATGTTGCATGTCTGCACACGTGCTGCACATCTGCATGGGGGCCGTAGCAAACCCGTCTGCAGTTTGTTCCCCCTCGGCTAGGAAAGCTGCGGAGGAAACAAGAAAGGGCCTCGGAAGGGCCCCTTGTCCTCCCAGCGGCTGGCTGAGGCCTGGCTCGCTTGAGATCAGGTCCCGCGGGACCGTTTCTGGTTTCTCCTGTGAAACTCCGGTTTGATGACAGGTGAAGCTCATGAAATCTCCTTCAGCTAAAGAGCAGCCTTGCTCTGGCTGCAGGGTGCGTGCAGGATGCTGCGGCTTGCACGGATTAAAAGCCACTTTGCAATTGGAAGAACCGGGTAACGAGTCCCGCGGGGGGAATCTACACRTAAATGTTAAATTCTTAGGATATATTTGCAATATTGTGTAATGAATTTAGATTAAACGCAGGAAAGCCTCTGCAGACGTGCTCACCTGCGTGCCCAGGCTCTGGAAGCGGCCCGGGCGCTGCCCGGCGGCGCTGCCCTGTGTCCGTGTGGGGTCCCCAGAGCTCCCGCGCGCTCCGTGCCTGGGATGGACGCGCTCCCGCGGCCGTGCCGTCCCTGTCCCCCGCGCGGCTGGGTCTGCAGAGCCGCAGAGCTGCTCACGGTGCTGGGCCACAGCCGCCCGTGGCGGCTCTCGTTGGCAAACGTGACGGAGAGGGTTATACACAAGGGTGCAATAGGGATGGGACTTCACCCACCCAGCTTGGTCATGTTAGCATAATTTCAATGACTGAATACATCTACTGATCTTTCCTACATTGGGAYTTAATCTTTTGTGCGTTGTTTCTCAGTAGAAGCCGGGGAGAGCAGGTTATGCCGCCGGGAGGTGAGGCTCAATGCTTGGGGTTGACTTGATGTCAACCCTCGCATGAAACGTCGCTGCTGTCGGCTGCACTGCAGCTTTTCTATAACCCCCCGCAGGTATTTGTGCTAAATCAGCTTCTCTTCTGCCTCGCCTGAAGCGTAACCAAGAGAGCATAYGAAATGTTTATGTCTTATCATTTTTAGACTAATTTCTGCCGCCAGCTGGGAGCTTAGTTGTTCCCCACACCTCCTCCCCGGTGACATAATCTGCTGCAGATTTAGGGAGGGTTCTTCATACATCCCACAGAGTGAGTTTGCAGCAAAGGCAAGATGGTTTCTGTGCTTAAGAGAGTGTTTTGTTGCTATGCTGCCCTTCTCTGTCCATGGGTAAAATGTGTTCACTGGAGAAGATGGGTATTTTCCTTGRTTATCTGTTAGGTATGGGCAGTTTCAGGTGTCTTTTATCTGACAGGGTTTGCACTAAACAAAGAGCATAGGCTGATGTGAAAAACCAGGTCCCTGGAGCGCGAGGTTAAATCATGTGTTACGTTATTAAAGCCTGGTTTATTGGAGAAGTTTGGCTGCCGTGCAGTATTTTACAGGGGAAAAGGCGACACTCGCTTCCAGGCCTGGCAGGGCTTTAAGCTGGGCCTTGCTCGCTGCTGGCAGCGCTGCCCCTGCGGGCTGCAGGACCCGTCACCTGCGGCTGCCTGCGGCGCGAGGCCGGGCTCTGCTGCCCTCGTCCCGCGGCCGCCTTGGCGCAGGAAGGGCGCCGGCCTCTCCCCCCGTGGCCGCCTTTCCCCAGCCCGCTGCTTTGCAAGCACAGACCGTCCCTGCACACACGTTTTGTCCCGTGTTTTGAGCGTTGGAGGCGCAAGCGATGCAGAAAGGGTGTTTTAATCTGGCTGACATTGAAGAGGAACAGCAGGAATGCGGAGTCCTTGTGGACGCGCGGTGGCCTCGACCCCCACTGCGCTCCCAGCACAGCATTTGGCTCTTGCAATATCCACGTTTGCATTTGAGAGCAGCATGGCCAATCTAATGCGCTGTTTCTAGTGGGTTGATTCTCCCTGTGCTTACAGCGAGTAAAATAACGTGAAAGTTTAACTCATCTTCTTACCTGAAATATCTAAACCAAATACTGGATTTTCCCCAAATAACCATGCTGGCTGCGCTCACGCTGCCCGCGCCCGGCGCTCACGCTGCCCGCGGCTGCCGGCGCTGCTTCCTCGGCCTCCTCTTCCTCGGAAGCGGCGCCTTCAGCCAGCCCGAGGTCTTCAGCTCAAACTCCACGGGGAAGTGGTCGCTGATGCCCAGCGCCTGCGCGGGAGCAGGGAGGTGCTGGGGATGCCCGGGGGAACGTGCAGCCCTTGGCGGCGGCGCCGTGCGCCCTCCTCGGGGCGGGTTTTCCAGGCTCTGCACCAAGGTGCACGTCCCTCCGAGCRGCCTTTGTGACGCCCCGAGCACCTCGGCACGGGTGCTGCAGGTTAGCCGGCGCTCAGGCCCGCTCGCGAGCAGGGGTCCCGCTCGGCCCTCGCCCCGCCGGCCGCGCCGCGCTGTGCCGTACCTGCTCCTCCGTGAGCCGAAACGCCCTCTGGAAGTCAAAGACGCCGGCCGAGCGCGGCACCACGGCCCCCACGAGCGCCTCGCCGCTCAGCACGATTCTGCAGGGGCAGCGCCGTGCACCTCAGCGGCCGCTGCAGCGCTCGGAGCAGCAGCTCAGCGGCAAAACCGCAGCGTCGACTTTGGGATGCTGAGATGTTCCTTGTCCAGGCTGAGGAAWCTGCTTGGATCAGCAGGATTTGCCACTGCTCTTCCCCGCAGACCCCTGATTCTGCAGAATGCTTTGTGCTCCTAACCAGAAGTGCCTCCCACTGCGCTCTCTTTAATCCCGGAAAGCCTCAGGTGCAACTTGCTTTATGTGATAAGCACTGACGCTTTTCCAAAGATTTTCTTTTCCTAAGGGAGGGAAGGGTTCCTTGCTCTGCGTACCTGTCATATGGGCAGCTGGTGCTTCTCCTGACCGTGGTGTCGTTCTGGTCACCGATCAGCCAGACAAATTCCGGCTGGGTTCTCAGGCGGATGTTCTGCCACTGCTTCTTGGGGACGTAGCTGCAGCCAGCGTTGAAGTCCCCCATGAAGATGAAGTTCTGGAGGGAGAAAAGCTCTTCAAAAATAAGATCAGCAATGCCTTCTAAGATGGACAGGTATTGCAAACAGCCAGGGCAGTTCAAAAGGGAGAGTTTAGGTGAGGGGTTGCAGGGGCTGCCTGGGGAAGGCCATGCTCGCACATCGACAAGGATGGGGCCAGCTGGGGAAGAGAGGAGCGAGCGAAGGGACCATTTTAAGGAACTGGCTCTTTCATCTAGAGATCAAGTTCACTGAGTAAAAGCTGCAGGACTCAATGAAAATAYGTCAAGGCGATACCAGAAATGAGGGGCTTCTATCCACTGTTTCAGGATCAAGATCTCTAAGCATTGTTCCTGGTGAATGAGAGTCAAAGCAGGTAGAGCAACACAAAGGTCCTAACGAACCTTATTTTTCCAGCGCTGCTTCACATCTAAATACACATCGTAGAGCTCATCGATTTCCCGCACTGCTGTTTCTGGGGTGGTGTGCAGGGGGATTATAGCAAACTCTTTGACATCTTAAAAACAAGGCAAAACAGGAAAAAACAGCAGYTAAACACATAATGAATCATAAAACCGAAAAAAAATAAAACCACAACTGATGTGAAAGCGAGTGTTGTTCTGAGGGAGAAGCAGCTTGCATTTGGCAGCGCAGCAGGGGCCGCGGCTGTGCGGCTGCACCGCGCTGTGCATCGGCTGCTGCTGGTTACGTGACCCGGTGCCGCGCGGGACAAAGCAGCCGCGCTCCGAGATCCCGGCCGTGCCGCTGCTCGGAGCTCCTTGGGGCAGCGTTGCGGAGCCCCGGGCGGCCGGCGCCGCAGCGGGGCCGGCCCTGCGCGAGGCTCTGCGCTTGGAAGCACCTCACCCGTTTTGGGCGAGAGGAACCAGACGATGAAGGGCTCTCTGGAGAAGGCATCCTCGTCCCCCGGCTGCAGATCGGGGTACTGGTAAACCTGCTTCACCGACACCAGGTGTTGCCTGCAACACAGGTCAGTGTGTAAGCAGCCCAGYGGATTTCCTGGAGGCGGAGTGCGCCTCGCTGGCTCTTGGAGGAGGCTGAGGGGCGCGAAAGGCTGAACAACCCCCCGAGTGCCGGAGTGATGAGGTGGCCCAGGCCCGCGGCCAGTGCTCCCAGTGCCGTCCGCCACCGCGGCCGCCTACCTGTAGATGAAGGCGTACTGCTCCTTGTAGGTGTTCCTGCCCAGCCGTTTGCTGACCACGTAGCTGTAATCTTCTTTGGGTCCTTTCGACCGTCTGGAAAGAAAATGGTGTCGCTTTGTTTGCTTCTGTCTTTTAAAAGGCTGCTGCGTTAATTTTAAGTGAGTCTTAAGTGAGTGCATATGCACGAGCATATGAGCCACAGCCTGCTGGCTTTCAGGGAGAGGTTCTGCACACAAAGTCCGGAGGATCAGTTGTGTCTGGGTATGTTCTTTGTTGCTTCCTCTTTTATTCTACACCCTGGGTGCCTTTTACAGCCTCTGCCGTTGCGTCTTTTTAGATGGTCTCACTTCTGCTCAGGTTAACACTGTTATTCTCTCTAGACTCATAAGCTACAGGTAGGGAAGCCTCACAATTATCTTTAGTTCAGCAACCAATTTCTAACTGTGCAGAAAGGCAAATTCCACCCGTACTGCGGTGCTAGCTGGGCGAGGCTCTTCTGCTTCATTCTCTTTTCCTTTGGGCATTGACCTTGAAGCTCTGCAGCTGCCTTCCTAATACCAGCTTTAAAGCACATTTAGCACGCAGCTCTGGAGCTGGCTTAGCCCTGGCCTCCTGCCTCCGTGCATCTCTCCCTGTAGCCACTTATTTTGTCACCTTCGGAAGTAGCCGCTAGTGCAGATCATCAGCCCAGGTGGGATGTGGGCCGCGAGCAAGAGCCGGGTTCTCCATGAGGGTCCCTGCAGCCCCTGCCCGCATTAACCCYGCCTGGAGCGCCCCCCTCACCTGTTCAGCTTCTCCATCAGGAGGGGGCAGATCCTGTTGTTGTTTTCCTTTATTTCCATTAGCAACATGATGTCGCAGCGGGAAATGACCTGCGGCAGGGAAGAGCACAAGGCAGCTCGGTGCTCAGCGTGTTTCAGAGGCTCAGAGCGGTTGGGAAGCTGCGGCTATTTGTGGGAAAGCAGAAGTGCGGCGCAGATCGCAGGCGTGCAGGGGCTGCCTCCCTGGCGCGCTGCGGGGGAGGCACCAGCCTCCTCCTTCCCACGGTGCCCATCTCGGGAACGGGCACTGGGATGGGCACCCGGGAGCCGCGCGCCCGGGGCTGGCTTGCAAACTCGTGCACCTGCTGAGGATAAGGAGCCTGCAGGGCGGGCAGCAGCGCCAGGCTCCGTTGCAGCGCCTCGCTTCCTCCTGCAGCCGTTTGGCCCCCCGGGCTCCCCCCGCCGCCG
>NW_020456198.1:8696260-8700852 GCF_003342845.1 Nothoprocta perdicaria | reverse complement strand
GCTGCTCCCCGAGCGGGAAGGCTGCAGGTGGCCTGGGGTAACGTGTGCCGAAGTGCCCGRGTGGCACCGGCTCCCGGGCACCTCCTGAAGCCCTGGGAACACATGGRTCACCCGTAATGCAGCCTGTGTTACCCATAGCAGTGTAGGAAGCACGGACCAGAAATGCAGAGCTGATAGTTTTATAACAAAAAAAAGCAAGCAAACCCTTCCCCTCCGGCTGGGTTCAGGGAAAGAAATGAAGCACAAGTAGATGTGCAGCCTGCACCGCTGGGTTTGGCGCATATCAGGCTGCTAGCAGCGCGTGTTCAGCTAGCGTGGCAGCCTGGGGGAGGCCTGAAACCCCAAATATCATCATTTCTCTTTAAAAAAGAAGTTGTCTTTCAGATGCTCCAGGGGAAGTGTGAGTTTTGTTTAAACAAATCAGGAATTGGGCAGTTTGGTTTTATATCACACCCTAATGCGATACCCAGCACTAGCCTGAGGAGACTTCTTGGAGATGGCCATTTGGGAACAAATAGCCCAGCAAGGTAAAAACATGCCACAAAATAGAGCTGTGTGGATTCAGAGGAGGAGCCGGTTCTCAGTGCTCTAGGTTTTTTTGTTCTTTCCTAGCTGCATTTCCAAAGGAAATGGCAAATGTTGTTTCTGTTGTCTCCTCGCTCAGACTAAAATAGCTGCAACTGCGCTCCTCAGCGACAGGCAGACTTGGGCATTAGCAAGATAAAGCAATTTTCAGTGTTTAGTCATTCTTTAACTCAAAATTTGCCTCAGAAAGGACAAACGAGCCACAAGGTTTCCCAGACAAGAAGCCCTTGGAGAGCTCAGTCCATGCCATGCGCGCCTACCTTTACKACGACCTCGAGGACGTCTTGCCTGGCCAGTTTTGCTTCTCCGAAAGACATCACRTTGAAGGAGCAGATCTTCAGGCTCCGCGCCGTGCTGGAGCAGAGGAGCAAGAGCCCCACGAGCAGCCACATCCCCGGGGCCCTGCGCAGGCTCTGGCTCTGTCCGTGCGCCTGTGTGCGCCCGTGCGTCCGTCCTGACCCTGCTCRGGGCACGGAATGAGCGGAGGTGGCGGCGTCAAGCGCCCACAGCCAAACAGGAATTGCTGGTTTCCTCCTTTTCCCTCACTTCCATCTTTCCGCCCGAAGGGGCCGGGGGAACTTGCCCTTGCGCCGGAGGGCTCCGCGGGCTCGGGGCTGCCTCGCGCCGCGGTGGCCGTCGCGGTGCCCAGCGCCGCGGGCAGGAGCACGGCCCCTCGGCACAGCGGAGCTGCCCGGGCAGCCCGGCCGCGGGAGCCGCTCACGCYGGAGGTGGCCCGGAGGGTCCCTGTCCGGGCAGCGGCAGAGCCCTGCTCCCAAGGAGGTGCCGGGGAGGCTCCCGGGCCACCCGTCTCCCGGTGTAATGGGCAATGGGGAAGCTCCAGTGACGCGCGGGGCCTGCGATCCGCAGCACTAGGACAGGGTGACCTTCTCCAGCACAGGCTGCCGCCTCTCCCGCGAGTCAGCGGCGGAGCGGCCGGCCCCTCTGCAGGAGTGGGAGCAGGAGCGGGAGCGGGAGCACCCGGCGGGGTGGCCGTGCTGCCCCAGTGGGTTTGGGCTCCCCAGCCCGCGGCTGCAGCCCCGGCAGCACCATGAGGAGCTTCCCGGCGAGGCCCCGGCCTCGGGCTGGCGGTGGCCACGCGGAGCCGAGCCCGAGCCCATGACTGCTATGGACCCGGCGCGGATGGCGCTGCCCCCGCAGCCCTGCCCGCTCTGGTCCCTAGGGAGCTGCGGCGTTTGGCCCCTGCTCCGYGGGGACGCTGGGGCTGCAGCAGCCCCGCGCTGCGGGCGGGCCGGGGAAGGAAGGGGCTCCCTGGGGACTCAGTGGGGTCAGGACTGAGCGCTCTGGTGCCGTTTCGGGTTAATGAGTGACGACGGGTTCAGCTGCTGCGTGTCAATGAAGCTCAGAATTGGGCTGCAGGCCAAACCGGGGCATGCAGGAGGTGCTTTAATGCTTAATGTTAATCTAACAGTAAAAGCTCTGGGACTGGGCAAGGGTAAAGATGTGTGGTGCACGAGGTAGCGGCTCTTTGCTTTGTCGTTGGCGCTTTATCTGATACTCCGGCTTTCCTTGTTATTCTTCAAGGTGCCTCTTCACCAAAGCACCTACGAGGGGGAGAGTTTCCTCCCAGCACCGCACTGGGGCTTTGCTCTTTCAAGCGGAATGCAGGAGCGCAGGGAAAATGCCGTGCTGCGATTCGGTGTCTTGGCGGAGTGGGGCCAATTACCTGCCCTTTACCAGGGGCAGGCTGCAGCACAGCCCTGGCTGCCCGAGCCTGCAATAGGAGGCAAACAGTGCAGCCTTTGAAGGGCACTGCAGGGACCAAATAAGCAGTTTTGCACCTCATCCCAACAGCCTTATTGTTAGCAGCTAAAGATGTAATTAAAACACACTTACTAATCAGTACTTTGCTTTTGAGTGGCGTTTGGAAGCGTTACGGGCCCTGCCCCGCGGGGTGTTTGGGCTGCTGCGGGTGATCGAGGTGTTGCTCTGCTCGGGGCACCCTGTGCCACGGGGTGCTCGGGGGTGTCCCCGGCCCGGTGGCACCGCGCGGGACGGGACGGGACGGGGCCTTGCCGGGCCAGCCCGGCCTCCTGMAGCACACGGGCCGGCTCACAGCGGGCATGATTCAGCTCGCCCCGGCGCCGCGCGGTCACTTGCTGCAGTTGCGAATAACCTGGCCGCGCGCTCGGGGATGGGAGAGCCCTCGGTGCCAAACAACCCCCAGGCCTTCTGTCTGGTGAAGCAACATCGCTGCAGCTCRGTGAAACGCAGCTGCGCGTGGAGATCCCCAGAGCTACCGCCGTGCCCTTCCCAGCAGCGGGGCTGTCCCGTCCTGTCCCRTGGGGCTGGAGCCAGGCGGCCGCGCTCACACAGACGTGCTCATTTTGAGCTGGGACGCAGCACACCCCGCTGACGAGGGAGGACCCTGCACTGCACCCCAAAACCCTGCACTCGCGGGGAGCAAACGGAGGCGTCTTGTCCTGCCTTCGTGAAGGCCGTGGCCTTCAGCTCCCGCATTGTCCTGCAGCCTKGTTCCCAGGCACAGCCATGAGGAAAGCAAAACCTTCCGTGCCAAGGACCACCCGCGTGGCGCGCTCCGTCGCCCGGTGTTGGGAGCAGCCGCTCCCGGCCCCACTGCCTGCAGAGGGGCTCCTGGGCACCGCGCAGCCGGCTGGGAGCAGGGCCGGGAGCAGGGCCGGGAGCAGGGCAGGGAGCAGGGCTGGGAGCAGGGCCAGGAGCAGGGCTAGGAGCAGGGCCCGCGGCAGGGAAACTCGCTCGTGTGCCGCCGCCGCTTCCCCATTTTGTTCCTGCCCTGTTTCAACAGAGCTGGGGATCTCAGTTTCGACTTCTCCGTTTTAAGAAACGTGTTGTTCCCAGTGGCTGCATCCAAGGACATTCTTGGAAGATGACTGAGAGCGCTGAGGTGTTTGCAGCTCACACCACGAGTGAGTCGGTGCCACTGCACACCCTGCACGTGGGAGCTGCACACAGGAGCTGCATGCAGGAGCTGCACGTGCGCCCTGCACACAGGACCTGCACACAGGACCTGCACATGGGAGCTGCGCGCAGGAGCTGCATTCAGGAGCTGCACGTGGGGGCTGCATGTGGAGCCTGCACAGGGGACCTGCACACGGGAGCTGCATGCAGGAGCTGCATCCAGGAGCTGCACGTGGGACCTGCACGGGTGCTTGAAGGGCTGCTCGAAGCCCTGCGCTCACCAAGAAGCTGAACAAACAAGCAGGATTGCCAGCGAGGTTTAAGGGCTTGTGAAACACCTGACGCACCTGCCCCCACAGCGAAGCTCATCGGTGCTTAGCCAAGGCTCACGGGAGGCCAAATGAGTCCATTGCAATGAGACCAAAACAGTAGCGCGGAGCTGGGCCCCGGTTAACCGGGTCAGGTAAAGCCTCCGCTGCAGCTCGTGACGCCTCCTTGGCTGGCGGCGGAGGCGGCGGCTCTTTAGCTCTCCCCTGCTTGCTCTCTGCTCCAGCCCGTGCTGCAAAAGCCTCTGGTTTTGGCAGGGAGCTGGCCGGAGAGCCCGGGGACACCCACCCCTTCCCTGCAGTGTGCACAGGCCTTCCCCGTGCACCTTTACTTGCTGATCTTATTTCCAGCTTAATTAAAATTTTCTCCTACTTTTGGACATATTTTCAAGGTGCATTTCAAGGGATTTGGGTTGACTTAAAAAAAAAATAGCTTTTAAGTACAGGTCGACACGGGGTTAGCAAGTGACATCAGCTGCTGGGAAGAGTGCTGAGGAAATAGGATGCAGGTGCAAAAGGTGTAAAATGTGGCAGGACTGCCAGGTGTCCCCCTTCGGGGTGTTTCCATGGGAATGCCGGTCCCTGCCAGCCGGGGATCCCGGCGTTTCCAGGGCCGGAGGAGGGGATGGACCCTCCTGCCGGGCTTGGCCGGAGCGCGTCACTCCTGGGGGGTCCAGTGCTGCTCCCCCCATCCCTGCATCCCCGAGGTGCGGTGGCATCCTTGGCGTCCCCCCCGCACTGTGATCCTCGCGCATCCCGCGGCGCCCTCCCCGGCCCGGCCCG